>NC_047024.1:21173952-21542435 GCF_902652985.1 Pecten maximus | reverse complement strand
CAAAGCAGTGGCGGCCACAGCTCCAGCTTTTGTGTTCTCATCATAGTTTTTCAGTTCCATCATCAGATTCTGTAAATATCAAGAAAACTGGTTTATGTAGACCACTGCCTATACAGAACACTGTATAATAAATCACTCTCCAGAAACTAGACAGCGAGGTATTTGCATTTACTACTTTTCAAACTAAGTGCTGAATAGAGAGTCTGCATAGAAACAACCAGGACCTGGTTTCATCAAGGTCCTGAAGAAAATTCCTTAAATTTCAGTTTTCCATACAAAAGCATTGTTATAAGATTTACTAATAATATAAAGTGAAAATTCTTAGTTAAGGAACTACCCTTAAATTTTGTATCTACTTTCCAAATATATCTCTAATGAAAACAAGAGATTCCAGAAGGAGCATAGTGGTTCTCAAAATAAGCCGTCACATGAATAATCAAATATCATTATAAAACTGGTCTTTATGATGAATGGTACACTCAATGTATCTAGCTGGTGCATATCTCTCATGTAAATAATTCTTCAACAGATTCAGTATAAACTTTGTGAATCTTTGTTAATTTTTTTTTATTATCTTTTTCTTTTATCAATTCAGAAACATTTATTACATCATCATTAACAAAACAAATCTTTGTTTATTGTTACCTGTTTACGGAGACTAAGATCACGAATCGTTTCCTGTTCCATGTTAGAATCCATCAGATTACCTCTCATCTCTATGGGGGCGGGGTTGTATCCCTTCACTGAAATATCAGACAAGGTCAGAATATGAGCAAGTTCAATCAGAAACTATGGTAACTAGGGTCTAACTAGAGTACAAGCCAACTCGCTTTGGTTACATGTAACCGGCAATGTGTATAGAAACAAGAATTTACAATACAACATAAAGGTATTTTCTCACTATTTTGTAGAGGCTCCCTTCATTATGCCTTCGAACAATTGAATTCTATACCTAGCATCAGAATTTCCCAACAGTTCGATTCGACGCAAAACAAATCCTTACTTGTTGAAAAGATATCTATAAACTCTAATTAATAAAGGGGGAGTTTAGTTGATCAAAGACAAAACTTACTGTACATGAAAAAGTCTTAATTATCAAATTTGTTGCATATTAATGTAAATTGATATTTTGTTTGTAAAAAAGACTTGCATGGGAATTTCCTTACAGAAAGGATAGTCACCCACATGGTAATCTCTATGATGTGTTCATTTGCCATTACAGGTATGCTCAAACCAATGATGTTTCTTATAAACTCAACATGAAACTAAAGTTCTATCTTGTTGGGAGTGTTTTCATGTAGGACGTCTGATTTTATCTCAAAATAGCTACTGCAATCAAATTTTGATTTCTTTCATGCGAGATTAGCTTTTAAAATACCTTCAGATTTAACAGTCAGAAAATATCAACTCTATTTGTTAGCATTTGGCATGGGTGGGCTTATTACCAGACATGAGCATATTGCCAGATATATATGGTATATACTTACCTTCTCCCTCCGCGGACACACAGATCAACTGTTGGGAGCCATCTAGTCGGTAGTCACCCTGTAGGCAATAAATTGATTTGATATTGTACATATATTCATACTGCATACATGACACTACATACAAAATAAACATTCATTGATTTCAAATTCAAGCATCACCAAGTAATTTAGCCTTATTTGACACTTTAAAGAATTTTTCAATCTAAATATAACAACTTACTGTACAATGTCAATATGAAAAAAAAATCAATAGATAAAAGACTGCCTAACTGAATTTTTACCTGGACGATACCCGCCACTGGATGGCTGAATGCGTCCTTGTAGATTACCTCCCCTGTTCTGTCACTCCGCACATCAATCTTTAAACAAAAAATCATTTAGATCTACATTGTTATCAAAATGGTTTAATATTGTTCACTGGAATACCAAATGAAAAAATATTCTAAAGTTTTTGTAAATGAAATGTTATAACATAGAGAAAGACCATTCCTGACATTGTAAAACTATGGAAAACTCAGTTTGCCTACATTGCATTAAACAATATATACTACCTTGCAATTTACTAAGATAAAATAAATCTACTACCTTGCCGTTGCTCCAGCCAGTGATTAATTCAGTCACTCCATCCGAGTCCAAGTCAAAACTGTGGATCGCTAGGGCTTGGTTCTTAGACTGAAAAATGAAGCAGAACATGTCTCTGAAAAGGTCAAAGGAATTAAGACAGTCCAACTTTAACCTTCTATCAACAGAAAATTAGAAAGTTGATAACCACTTTAAATTTTAACAGTATATATACTGTGTATTCTTTAACACAAAATCAACTTAACAGTAGTCATTAGCCACCCATTTGTCTATAGTTACCACTCTCTAAAGGAACATAACGATCCAACAAATGAAGCCGCTAGAGTGTTGCCTAGGTTTTCTATAAATAGTAACAGTGACCTTGGCCTTGCCCCAAAAACTCTGAAACTCAAACTTGTCTGAAATATTATAGTCCTTTACAATTATATGAAGTTTGATCAAAATCTCTCAAGGAATGAGGTCTCTAGATGGACAGGTGGGAAACTATAGCCCCCACCCACCCCAGCCCCTACTGGTAACAGTAGACGACTAATGGCCGACTTAAGGTAACATTACTTAGTTACTTCTCGTTGTAAGCTAAGTCAGAATAAGATCAGTCCCCTGAAAGTCTCTGATGATCTGAGTATCTGTAGTTTCAATGGAGATATTGATATATGAATAAGTTTGAAGAAACATTCCAAACAAAGTTTTCAGTACATACTTTGATCCTCCAGTATCGCGAGGACCTGTCATACACGCCCACTGTACCATTAGCCAGAGTGTATCCAAACCTACTGTCCATCATAGGGCACAAACAGGTGATGGCCTGCAAAGTGATATAATCACAAATTACAAATTGTTTTTAATTTTGACTTCAATAATATATTACTGTTCATTAGTGATTTGTGTAACAGGTTTAGAAACTGAAAATCACATAAAACATCAGCACTTAAAATCAGTTAGGTATCACTCAATAAGAATTTTTTCTATCTTTAACACATAAACTGAAATCTGTGTTTTTGTCCAATATATCAGATGTTTTTGATGCTCATTGGTATGCCCAGTGTTCCATTGTCATCATATCCTAGTTCTTATTTTAAGAATGTGACTTTGACCTAGATCTGTACAACAATGAAGCATAAGACGCTTATTCTTCCGGAACACCTGGTCTTAAGTCTCCTTGTAAATTTTCAATGGTCTCCATACAAATCTATGATTTTTTGTTCATATTTTACCATTATTTTATCGACTTTGAGTTAGAATTATGGTTTTATTTTGATGTTGGTATTCTCTGTAGTTTTAGCATGCATGCTTTCAAAAAAGTCAATTTCCTTCAACAAGCAAAAACTTGCAAATGAGTCTTGATGATAGGTCAATATTCCACTATTTGCTATCGTTACATGTAACTGTTCATTTTATTTTAAAAAAAAATAAGCTTTAAAATTAATCCCTGAATATGACCATACATCTTTAAATCGTGTACTTAAATAATGATTTCACCTCAGTTTCTGTCATTTCGGCAAGAATCTCATCCTCTCTAAACACACGGATGTCAAAATCTTCTGAACCAACAACGAGCTATAAAAGAAAATAAATAACAATAGATATACGACAATTCGTCCATTTCTAGTTATAAACCCACCATTATCTACAGCTTTTCAGTAGAATTCATAAATTGATAAAAAATCTCAAAATTGTCTAATAATAAGCATGTTTTTATCATTTTACACAGGGTTATTATTTTCTTGCAAATTGAAATATCTTAAGCAGTATCATTGATGAATATATACATCTCCTGTGTTTTAAACAATGATATTTGGTGATGATGATTCTGACCTCATTTTGTCCGTCACTGCTGAAGTCGACCAAAGCCAGAGAACAGACATTGTCACCTGTCACCTGGTGAAGAAAAAATAAGTGTTATACTTTTTAATGTATTCTGTCATACTCTATTGATCTGCCCCCCAGATTCCTGATGGTCCTCCAAACCCCCCAGATTCCTGATGGTCCTCCAAACCCCCCAGATTCCAGATGGTCCTCCAAACCCCCCAGATTCCTGATGGTCCTCCAAACCCCCCAGATTCCTGATGGTCCTCCAAACCCCCCAGATTCCTGATGGTCCTCCAAACCCCCCAGATTCCTGATGGTCCTCCAAACCCCCCAGATTCCTGATGGTCCTCCAAACCCCCAGATTCCTAATGGTCCTCCAAACCCCCCAGATTCCTGATGGTCCTCCAAACCCTCATTAAAAGACAAGTCAACTGATCTAAGCCATTTACTACAGCCCAGCTCCATGATCTGCCTATAGCTACTGTATGAATGTCCAGTTGTTTGTATGGCCCGTGCTACAGTACATATATGAAATATCTATAATTTTTTGCATTTTATTTCCTACTTTCCCAAAGCTCCCAGGCTCTATGAAGAATCAAAGCAATGTATCAGCTAACTGATGTTACAGTTTTTGTTTAATAAACTGAAGATTTTGTCCTTTTTTTTTAAATTTTTTTTTGACTGTCACAATAGACAAGTAAAACTAAATATTGTGCATTAGGTAGAAAACAATCTTTACATAAAAAGCAGTCATCAAAATCTTTTTTCTTTGTACAGAATAAACTGAAATGCAGAAGCAAATACAGGATTGTTAAAACTTACTGTCCAAAATATGTCATTTCCTTCCATGTCATAGCCCTGAAGTGTACAGTTTCCTCCTACAATGGCCATAGGATCTTCTATGGAGCCAAGTCGACCAATGACAATACAGTTTGAGCCATCAGCTGTCTGTAACACAAATAAAGGTTATATCTTCATCACAATGAAAACAGACAATACCCTGTACCTGTCAATGTTACAAATTGTCTATGGGGAGGTAACTCTATTGCAAAATAGACAAATACTTGAAAAGAAATTGCAATTATTTGAAAAAAAATGATTTGATTTGATAAAATCCACAACATTGTAAGAAGATGTTTTATGAATTCAAGAAACAAGAAAAGCAAAGAGAATCCAGCTTATTTTAAATTTCAAACAATTATGGCACTCTATTCATAATAGGGACTTATGAATCTTGCAAATGCAACATAAATTTGATACTTTTTTAAGTATGAAAATATTAATAGTTTCTTCTTATTGAAACATACATCTTTGTAAAACAGATCACTGTTATTTTCAACGTCATACGCCAGTAGATTTGTATGTGTCCCCACAGCCAAGATGTCATTCTCCTTGTCACGGACAAGCTGGCCAGCTGACACCGACGACACTTGTTGATTGATACTGAGGAGGTTGATGTCTCCATCAGATGTTATATCCAATCGACCTCCTTTCAACCCACGATTGTGGGGGTTATGTATCAGCACCTGAAAAAGTCAGCATATTTTCATAACTAATTTGTTAATCGATAATAATAATAGTCTTTGTCTATACTTGATAACATGTTGAGCTTACAAGCTTGTCTTATACATGGTCAAGAAAAAGAAATAATAAGAAATGATAAAAAAAAATCTGGTATTAAAGGATTTTTCACATTTTAGTTAATCTATTAAGTCACTGATGAATTACAACTATACTAGTACATTAAACAAAAAGCTAAACTAAAATAAAAACTAGATTGGTTACTTCGTATACAATGTTCTAATAATAATTCATTGTATAATTACATTTTCAATTTTTTTTCTATACAATGTATATAATTATATTTTAAGTATCTACAAAATAAAAACCGTATATTTCCATATCATCACAAACAGCTATGAGCCAATGACAGACCTAGATAAATTATAATTATCATCATTATCCTGTGAAACAGATGATTGGAAGAAATATTTATATTTATACAATGAGTGTTATACACTAACAGTTTTCACATGTTCACTCCATTTAGATCTGCAGCTGTAGACCACAAAAGGTTTAGGTCCTAAAAGCCATGATAAAATGGGACCATGGCTGTAGTAGCATGGTCGTAGGTAAATTTTAAGCTGTTTAATGTGTTGAGGTCATTAATTTCTTACTTAGATTTTTATGTTCAATGCCAAAATTTTTTCTAATAACAGTTTCCACATTTCAATATGGAACTTCAACTATATATTTGTTATGAATATATATGTTGTCATAATTTAAGGTGGTCCACCACACCACTACCAAAACCAAACACTGCCAGGTATAAATGTAGACCAGTAGAATTTCAGGTAGACTCAGTCCAACACATGATGGTTAGAGTTTAACACTAATTAATGTCAGGTTTGATGTTGTACCTTTCCAGCTGTTGTAGCACAGGTGAGAGATGACTGTGCACCATCATACTTTCCAATGGTGACCATACGAGGATTAACCTTATGGTTGATCTTCAGATTGAAAATTGGCACCAACATCTTGGATACTTGGGGATTTTCTGAAATCAAGATAGAAAACATTAACAAAACTTCTTCTCTGGTATAAATGGTATTTAAATTTTGTATCGAATGAAATAATAAAAAAAGGCATTCATAAATATCTGTATTGATGATGATATTGAAGTCCTCAATATATTTTCACTCTTGCTATATCTATTTTTGTGATCACAAGGTTTCGCTGAATAGCTTAACTTCAAGCCAGATACATATTACGACAACTAGTCAAACTAGATATAACGTTATCTGATGTTCACAGGCCAATGTGATATGTACAGGAAAGGCCCATCTCATTGTGAGTGTAAATAAACTTGTCTTTCTACCTAATTGATTATTCTTAGCACTGCACTGTTAGCATCGTTATATCAAAACCGGAAACGTATTAGAGATACATGTAAATGTATTTATCCAGTCAGGTAAGCGCATGGCTTGTAGGACTTCTTGTCTTCTTCAACAGAGTGAAGAGTATTCAATTTTGAGGTGGCAAGACAAGTGTAGCTGTAAAGGAGAGAGTATAGCACTGGTTCATAACTTAGTCGGGAGGATGAGGATTGTAGATAGGAATAGTTTGAGGGAAGAAGGATTTTATTTACATTGTTTAAAACTTATCTGTGAACAAGTGATGAAAGTACAAATAATTTTCAAGATCCATACTGTACGCTTGTTACCACCAAAAAAGCTTTTCTTATGTAAGTTGTAAAAATATTAAGAGATATATAGATTAATCATGACAAGAACATATCAGTTTATTTAGCAAGCATGACACCAGTGTAGGTATATTACATTCATAAAAATTTGTAAACGCCGCTCAGTCAGAGATTGAGTCATTGACAACCTATCACAGCAAGGTGTAGTTCTGCTATTTTGCCACAATATACATTGCAGTGAATTAAATATCGACTTACCAAGCAAACTTTATGAAGCCTGAAAAGGATGAGTTGTAAATTTAAAACGTAAACCCTCTGATTTACATGTTTTTGCCCTGTTTAACAATCATATGTATGTGACAGAAGAGCTCTACAGGAATTCTTCACCGGAAGTTGTCCCGGAATTTTTTATCAGCAGTAAATGGAAAAATCGTATCAAATATAATACATTATATAGTCAATTATTAATGCATTCATTCTTGTTTATTTAAAATTGTAACTTAATACGAAGATACAATATTTACTGTTGAAAATAAATGAAAATGAGGAATTATTTTTTTATTGTCTGCGGGACAGAATCAAACTGTCATGGCGGGTTAGATGTGGCAATCGCGCCGTGGAGTATGAATAATGGTCTAATTTTCGTCCGACGCATTTTTTGTTGCAAATTTCCAATAGCTTTTAGAACTCGCCAGATGTGGTGGAAGGGATCTATTCAGAATTCTTTCAGTAGAATCAATTCTTTGAGCAGGTAAACATACTGACACCGCTGTGGTCATATCGATTCATATGGCTGCAGAAAATCTATTGAAATGTTTACGTACCGCTGCAGCGCAGTGAACCTAGACAGTGTCATGGTGAATGATTTAGCTACTTGTTTTTCGCCTGCATAACTCAACCTATTGCATGTGTTATTACCATGCCTCTATAGTATATTGTATTTCCTTGAGTTTTTTTTTATCGAACACACCTGGAAGAACTTTGCACGCCTAGCTATGGATCAGTGTCATTTTGACTCCCTTCGTTCTGCTTCTTAGTACAATGTAATTATATAAGACACAAACATTTAGATGACATTAGACTTAGAAACGAAAATAACCTTTATCAAACATCGTTTACAAGGTCAACAATCAACATATATAAGCTCAGTAGAACTTTACTTATGATTTCGCTATGATAAGGGAACACATTATAATATTTTTTTGAGTGTTGGAGAAAAACTCGGGGGGGGGGGGGGGGGAGGCCTAGGAGGGGGGAGGAGGGAAGCGTCATGGATAGGGATATAACTAAACCAGCAAACATCATCCAATGTCAGTGCATCTTAAACCCATGGGGAGAGTATACGTAGTCTAAAGCTCACACTTCATCACAATATCATTCTTAAAGAAAGCATACTGAAAATATTAGATAAGATATACATTGTATATTCATACATGTACACTGTAGGTAACTATTGGGATCAATGATGACGACACAACACATGTCAAAACTAGTCAACATTCAACATTCTTTATTAAAGCCGATCTGCGAGTAACCCAGCAAGACGTTGTCATGGTCATCTTTACCTATTGGGATCAATGTTAGAAGTATCTTGTAGTTAATGATGTAAGGATATGTCAGTTGCTACCTATATACTAACATATCACGCTAATTAAATATATATAACATGACATTTTGTGTACAATTGAATGAATGTCCATTCCGGGATCAACTGAGGGGCAAATTTAAAATGGATAAAACATCATCTGTCCCTCATCAACTGCAGACTGCCTGTTAGTATTGGATTATTATGGGGATGAAATCACATCTTGACAGCTGACTTTACACTTTCACTCCTTCATCAAATAATGAAAAGTCGTCACTTGTCAAGGCTTTGTCCTTTAATTTGCATGCACTCTATATGCTTGACAAAGGCCACAAGTTTTGAAAACTTGCAAACACACTTTTCAGTTGTTTAAAAGAATGCAAAACTGATGAATCTCATATCCGGAACAAGTTCCATAGAACTAAGAAGAGATATCTTTGTGATGTCATTGGGAGAGAACAAAACAAGTTTCTTCCTAGGATTATTTGGCAAAATGTATGCTTATCTTTAGCTGGAGCTCTCAAAATATGCAATAACACCAAACAATTGTAAAAGAAGAAAGGACAACTAGGTCACCTTAAGTGTCATGGCTGGGTGTTTGATTTGAGAGCGAGAAGTCGCTAGTTCGAGCCCCAACGCATTAGATTAATTTCTATTACTCCTTCCTATTACACAATTACCCGAGTATTGAATTTGTTTGGAATCTGAAAAAGACTAGAAAATGATTTCATGGATGAAAAGAAAATATTAACTACATTGAAAAAGGATTTTTAAACTTGGATCAAATTTATATTTTAGAATATATACTTATGTTGTACATATAGTCTTGTTTTATATATAATATATCAGATGAGATTGGAAACCAAAGTCAACTCTATTTTATATTCTCTACAGACACATATGTTAAGGGATCATCACCCTAAAAGTTAATCTAATATATTGCAATTTTTTGTCTTCTTCAGGTCCAGAAAACTAATCCTGTTGATTTTGCTGCTGTTGTTGTTACTGTATTTCCTTGGACCCTACTTTTTCCGGACCCAGACGACGCAAATCAATCTTGGTAAAAAAATAAGATTATAAAATATTATATGTATTATTGGTATTGTAAGATGTTTGAATAGAGCTAGGGAAAATCTTTTATCTGTGTTGATTTGTTTTGTAACATATATATATAACGCTTGAAACATAAGTTTATCTGGTCTTTGCCATAAATATAAAGTCAGCATATATACAATATACCTATAGCTACTCCCTTGTACTTCATGCAAAATGTATAGAATATGATACACTTTATGAGCATGTTGTGTTGACAAAATCATGCTACCTAAACACTGATAGTGTTAAATATTATTTTATAGATCTAGGTTTAGCAGTGTGATATTTGCATATTAAGATGGAAACAGCAACTCAAGAAACAATGATTATAATGATGTTACAAATTCATAGTGAAGACAAAACAATTGAAACAAATAAGATTTTTGTATATATAAATTACCTGTCAAATAATCTTTAAAATTATTTTCTGCTATTCACTGAAGTGCATTTCTTTAAAATCATAAATAGGGAACTCAAGATCTTTTGAGATTGAAGATGATGTGACTTTACTGACATGTACACTACAAAAAATATGTAAAAGTTTTACATATTTTTTATAGTGTACATGTCAGTACATAAAAGAAGAAAAATTCATCATTGCATTACCAGGTAAATTTTCATTGAAACAACAGAGTTGTTATTCCTATAAATGTATCATTATTTCCTTTTGTAGATGTACTGGACAGTTGTGTAGAAGATAAGGTCCGTTATTTCCATAAAGCCACGCAAAGTTTTGATGCCTTTGTGAACAGCCCTGGAGGGCCAACAGTAGCAAGTCGTCACTATCCGGCCTATGTTGGAAATGGCCACTTGGCGGCAGCATTGGGAAGCTCCAATGGGTTGTTTGTGCGCCTCAATAGGGCTCTCTCACTCCCAGTCAAGTTCTTTCCAGTTGTGTCAGCTTTCATGGAAAATACACATTCATCTGTGAAAGGTACTTCTAAACACTGGCTGTTTATTTTGTACCAATTTATTACAACTAAAAAAAACAACCAAAAAACCCAATAGGATCTATTAAAAATGTTGAACTTTGTAATCTCAAAATATGATAACTTGAATACCCTGCTTAACTCAAAATAAAGTTTCAGTTCCGACAACAATGCTGCCCCATATAAAATATACTCATTTATCTGGAATACATGTACTCAGTATATCTCAAAGTTTTTTGATGACTCCGAGAAAACACATTTAACTTGAAGTTTTTTGAAAGTATAATAAAAATGTATTTCTGGGTTTATTTGACAGTTTCATTTGAAATTTTCAGAAGTGACAGCCTTACACATCAAGTCTGGTATTGCTTACAGGATCCAGACAATTCATGTGGTAATTATAAGTTTAGTTACTTTTTTATTTTATATATTTTAAAATTTTGGTAGTTGGCATTTAATTATACATGTGCAGGGTGGGCATTCTTGTTGTATATTTTCATCAAACAAGCCAAGCTTTGCTTCCAGTATTAAGTTGATTTTTTTTTCTTGTATTTAGTAAATGTATGACTTCAGATATATTATAATGGTAAGGATGTATATGCTGGTTTGTTATTTCATTATCACAACACAAATTAATTTGTAACTGAGAGGAATTTGATAATTTAGAAATTTCTGGCATAAAATAACCAGTGCAAAATTCCGGTTCTTGACAACAAATACCACTGGTATCTGCTCCTAGATATCTTAAATTCATCAACAAACATTAAATTACCATTGCTGTAATATATTTTGCATTTAATATTTGTCTGCTTTTCCTCAGGAATCTGGATGGACCGGTTCGTGTGTCTCTATTGGAACACAGTTGTACGCCCACAGGTCAAGGCCATCTGTACTTGTACAAGATATCAAACTCTCTAACCCAAGTGTATGTATCAACAAAACTCTCTAACCCAAGTTTGACCTTTGACCTTGGCAAAACTTCCAATGAGTTTGTTTCTGAAACTTCTATCCTGTACTATTTCACATAGCTAAATGATTTCATAGGATCTTCAAGGTTCGTGTGTGGATCCATCTTTCAATGATGAATTGTCACATTTACCAGAAGTAGATCACTGTGACCTATATTTTGATCTTTGACCTCTTTATTAAAAAAGAATCTTTTTCTAGATTTTAAGCAGGGTTACATCAAGTCTTTTTTGAGGGGAAATATCTTTGGTGCACCAATTTCTCATCCAATTGTTTATGATTTTTTTTTTTATATTTGAATACGTAAAATGTCCAGCTTGCCAAAATAAGCATGTGGCCTAGAGAATTAAAACATGATTTAATCAAAATATTAATGATAACTTGATATTGCTGTCTTCGTGCCAGGAATTTTTAAAATTTTGTGTTTAATAGTAATTCTTGTTGCTGTTGTATTGAAAACCTGCGAACTAAAATGTTGACAATTTTCTTTTAAGATCAGTACTTTCTAAGACATTAATAAATTGATTTACAGAAAAACCAGGTGGTTGTAGACTTGGACCAGATTGGAGATTCAGGATGGGAGGGCTCCAAAACTATCCTGAAAAGGTAGATTACTTCATTGTTCACATGGCAGACAATCCGTTGATTTCTATAGTCATTATCAAAAAACTTAAGTTTAAAACTTGGCTGTGTGAAAACCACTGAAAAGTACCACCAATAGATGTTTTGTTGATTAGATGTATTCAGGGAAGAAATAAAATTTACACAATTTGAATTACAGAATATCATCAACATTTCCAATTCTGCAAAATTAGTATTCTAGATTAATGAAGATAATCTCTGAAATTGAAACAGAGATAAAAATGAAAAACTTATACTTGAAGAAAATACCCTTATAATTAAATTGGTGATAAGTTCCCAAGTGGTGTATGCAATATTTTAGAAAGGACTATTTCCTCTTGAGTAAATAATCTTATATACAAACCACTTTAGACCAGAAATGGTATGTGATGATAATGTTAATGGTTTTGTCCTCCAGTGCTAAGAACAATGTAGGGGAGGATGTCCAGTACAGTTTGACCTCTGGAGAGGTCAGCAGTCAGCTTGATGATGGCTATATCTCGTACGTCACTGTAGCAACTGTTAAACTACCAGAAAAGTTCATCAAAATCCCGGCAGGAAAGTAAGTGTAAAATAATTATTTGAACATTTTCATTAAATTTCTTGAGTTCTTATTCAAGAGGCTCTTGCAATTAAGAATGAATACTACTTTGTATCTAGCCTAATATATATATATTTTATATATAAAAAAAAAATTCCATATCAGAGAGGGGGTTATGACCGAATGTAGGCCAGGTTCAAAAAGACTTGATAGAAAGGGGAGAGAAATCATTGCTGAGCAGGGGCTTATTGCCGGTTGAGTATGTTACTGGGGAGAAAAAATGTTAACTGAAGAACATCAGTTTTCTTTAAAGTAAAACACAGATCTGTGGATGTACATAATATATCAACATTTGAAATTGACTGGAAAAAACCGATTTTACAAAAATTCATAATCCAATAAACCAAAAAATCGTTATGGTCATTAATCAATTATCGTGTACTGTTTTATATAATTATCGCATTATGAAATTTTTCCTACAGAACCAAACTGCTACATGTGGTGACTGTGGTACATTACACAGCTCCAATGCCCAAGAATACGAGGGACCCTGTCGCTGTCTTCAAGGACTTGGAGGGAAAAGTGGACAAGGTAGGACATTTTTAGTACAGTAAAACCTCGTTATAATGCCACCCGTTATACCGCCAAACTCGCTTATCGCCATGAATTTATTCAGAACGGATTTCCTTCCATGCTAATGCACCCGTTTTACCGCCAAACTCGCCTACCGCCATCCGCCATCATATTTCCGAAACAAACAGTTAAATTAACCTTATCTTGACCTCGTTAATATCGCCAAATTTAGTCCAGAATGACGTGTGTGTTTAGATGTTATTGTGACGTGACTGACAGGTAGGCTAATTAGCTGTACGCCTGTGAGCACGTGTATGTACACACATGAAATCAATCGACCATGGCTAATCCTTTGTGGTTTTTCTCAGGTAAGTTTACAGGTAAGGTATCATAAATAAAGCTCACTTCTGTGATTTGTACTTACTACAAATCTAAATTAATCCAAGATGAAACAGAAGGGACTCCGCCTCGAAAAAGACATCGCAGTGCTCATCATAAAAAGGAGCCCCCAAGTCTATTCTTAGATACCGCTACACGCTTTGTTAAAATCTTGTGGGACTCTGTTACTCCTGAGACAATCACGAGATGCTGGATACACAGCGGTATCGTACCACGTGACGACGCGTCATCATCGATACCGGAAACCCCCGACACAGACATGCAGGCATTACTAGTGCGTGTCCATGACGAACTGGACTTAGATCCAGAGTTGCGACTCACAGTTAGACAATTCATTGATATGGACAAACATTTAGCACCGAGTGAAGTTGTCGAAGAAGGCGACATCGTGAAATCGGTGACCACAAACGCGATCTCGGACGACGATGATGACGACAGCGAGGTTTGCATAGCCCCACTCCCTACTATAGGATCGCGAGGTTACATTGACTGATTGAATCATTCTCGGTAAAGTAATTGAATTTAATATTTATCTATTTACAGTGTACAGTATTATCATGTATTATTTTGATATTAATAAAATGTTTTTGATATTTTTTTCGTAAGTAGTTTTTGATCTCCCAAGAATCCAGTTGTTATGGGAACACCACCGATAAATTTTGGACATCAAACTCGGTTATGAATGGCAAACCCGATATACCGCCACACTCGTTATATCGCCAAAATTTCGGAGAACAGAAGGTGGCGTTATATCGAGGTTTTACTGTACTTTCAATATTTTAAAGTCTTGTGTCACAAATGGTATCTTTGTCAAAAGAATAACATAAACATAGGTCCAATTTAGTTTATCAAAACAATGTACAGTATATCAAATGATCACATAGTTTGATAAGGACAGATTTTTAATCTAGTCTTAGCCATTGTGTATCCAGAATCTTTTGGAGTATTATCGTCGTAAGTCAGGTCAGGGTATAAGGCTCCTCCCCAGCAGTGGTAAATGCCTTGTAGGAGAACGAGAGTACTGGGATAGATTTTGTATAGAATGGTCATTCCATCCCCCTTAAGTTTGTCTTAATGCTGAAACTACTGTGGTAGTTGTGACTGGCTTCATGTGGTTATAATCTCTAGATTTTAGCCGATATAAGGACCATAGTCATTAGATCTTATCTTGTTTCACAGTTACACAAATTCACAAGGTCAACTGTCTGATATTGTTATGGAAAAAAAAGAAATTTTGCTCAGAAATTTCATCCCATCACTGTGGAAATGATTTTTATCAAACCATATACTTCACTTTGCTCTTTTTCACAAAGAGCGAAAATTATTCTACGGCGAACATTTCTCAGGAATATAAATTTTCTTGATTAGGATATGCTGGAAGTGTTGAAGATCGATGACAATGTCCTGAGGGAGGAACACATCCATGTCTGGAACAAGGTCAGTGAAGTTGTTACTTAAATTTTGGCAATATTTCTGGCAATAGGACAATTAATGAGTTGGAAAACAGCAAGATTGAACCATAGTGAATTGGTTCATTGAAAATACTGATAGCTCTGAAGTTGTTGAGAAAGAATGCATATTTTAGTGGTAATATTATTTTAGTGGTAAAATGATTTTAGTGAAAATCTTTTTTAGCAGAATTATTATTTGAGTGAAAATCTTATTTTAGTGGAAATCTTATTTTAGCAGAATTATGATTTTAGTGAAAATCTTATTTTAGGTGATATCTTATTTTAGTGGAAGTCTTATTTTAACACTTTGTGTTGAAAGCCTTCTGCTAAATTATGATTGTGCTGAATGGAGTTTCTTATACTGTTTCCCATGGCAATTTTCATTAGTGGACTTATTAATCATTGTGAAAATCTGTTCAAATTTGATATTGAGTGTGTTAAAATACGTACATTAACAGTAGTAGTACTGTATGTTTTCAGTAACAAATCTTTGTTTTGTTACTTACCTAAGAATGCCTGTTTTTACAGGTAGAGCAATCACAATTAAGGCAGATATGAATGAAATGGCATATATATACACAGAATATATCTTAAAATATATACATGTATACACATGAAACCGGTTGTGCAAAATGTAACGCCTTGGATTGTCACTTACTATTTTGTGATATACATATGTATATATATATAGGCAATCTGTTTTGATTCAATGTAAGTGCTTCAGGCCAATGAGACTCCAGGTCTGCTGTGCTTATGTACCTATATCCATACCCATAGGTTATTTTGTGTAATCGTTTAGAATTAGTTTGCTACGTAGCATACAGACAGTACAATTGTAGTTGTTTGTGTTACAGCTGTGGCAGAGCGGGTTTGGAATCAGCTACTCCAAGGCCAGCGGAGCCTTAAATGGGGACAAGATCAACTCCACCATGTATTATGTGATGAGTAACATACCCGCACCACTTCACAGTGTCACATCTACGCAGAAGGAGCGTACAGAGATCTACCGCACTCTACACTACCCGGACAGGTGTTACGGCGGACATTCTACACTGTAAGTTTTTTCCATGCGTCAGCAGCCCTGAAAAAGTACCATACATTACCGTATTTTATAAACAATAACAACACAAAGACAATTAAGATATTAACATCATACAACAATAAAACTCCTACTCTAAAATAAATAAGTAAAACATACTAATATATCTAAACACTATGAAAAAAAAACCAAACAAACAAACAAACAATGAAAAAAAAAAACAAAAAAAAACAAATTGCATTTAGGGCTGTCTTGGTTGCTGCATATGATAACACAATTACCCGCATGAATGAATTCCTGCTAGGAGTGAGGCCTTATCCAGTAACAGGAAAGAGCCGTCCTAGTATAGGGAAACAGGGTAAGTATTACTGAATTTAGCTGGTACATTTGTACATGATAAAATATAACAGAAAGAACAGGTTAATGCCAGGCGAAATCTTGAGTCTTATTGAAGAACCAGGCAAAGATCCTGTACAACAAAACTGCTATCATGCATAGCTTGGTTACAGTTACAGCATCAACAGCCCTGAATGGTGTTCCAAAAGTACCATACATTACCGTATTTATTCGAAAATATGCTCCTGCCCACAAATACTTCCTCATTTTCGCAGAATCATCAATTTTGAAGTATAGTATGCTAAAATAGTTCACAAATATACTTTAATGCTTGTCTTTTACACTATGTAGCCCTGGATAGAGGCCATTCCAATCTGAGTGTTAGTGTGCTGAAATATTCTCCACTGCCTGATAGGTGTAACTGTGGCCGTTTTCGTTTTTGTGGTGATTTTATATTGTTTTTAGTAGAGTCTTGAAGAAGACTTCAAAGGCCTGTATTAACATTTGCAGGCCCGTCTGTTATGAAATATTACATTTAAAAACTGACGAACCGGTTTGTCTGTATAAAAGAACAGGCCCTATGTTAAAAAGGACATGTGTGCCACACATCTCGCGCTAATCGTGATTTGGTTATCTCCCCTTACAGACATGCCAACACACTGTGGGTAGACGTGTCAGATGAGGATGACATCGCCAGGGTTACCACGACATGGATGATCACCTTGGAGAAACAAGGCTGCTCTGTCATGGTGAAAGCAGGTAAATAAAATTACAGATATAATTGTTATCTCTTAAGTTTTCTTTTGTTAAATTTACTGTACTAAAAATGAAAAGTTTTTTCACTGGTTGCTTATAAAGTGAGGATGTTTTTTGTGGTGTTTGACCTTCCTAGATCAAATGTCACGATCACAGGCAATTAGGTATTATAGATAGATTTGAATTGTCAATAAGCATTAAAAGATATTCCTCAACATTCCAGAAACATTTTCATTTATTGAAATGTACCTATGTTGGAGAATAAATTGGATAATTGTTATATCAAGGTCTAATAGTTAGATACACTGATTTTCTTATGTAAGATTTTCCTTTATCATGCCTCGTTATGTTTTGAGAAATTAATTTTTCAGACATCAGAAACTTTACCTTATAGTTTTATGATTATCTGAACATCAGTATGACTGCTGTAATGTTAGTGGTAATCTTATTTCAGCACTTCTCACGTTTTCTGTGACTGCGCCAACTGCAGTTCTGCATATTGTTTAAATGACAAGTATTGTAGATACACCAGTTTACAATAGTGCTTATCTGTTTAGATACAATTGTGTGCAAAAAATTTAATTTGCTAAAATGAATATGTTTACAGTATATAGATATTATAGGGTATATGTGCTTTATTTCTAGGTGCTGAAGGTGTGATACAGGCTATGGTTCTGAGTCTGGGAGCCCTACGATTTGCCAATGACCATCTTGAATTTGCCATGGAGCCTAAGGACCTGCACCGTGATCTGTTTTTCCACAGAATTAATTACGGCAATAATACTCACGTCAATGTGTCCGTTATTGTTGGGGAAGATAACCGGGCCAATATCTATGTGGCGCTTGATCGTAATGACCGGCCGTACTACGCATGCGACGCTGGATGTATAGATGCCCCAGCGGCCCTCAGGTAAGGGTCAAGGTCATCATTTCTAAATATAGCAGACAAGATTATATGATATTTTCTGTGTGCCACCTTAATCTATATAATATTTTTGTTAATTTTGTATTACTTTGACACATGTACAGGATTGCACACTGTCAATTAAAAAACATGACAACTTTTATTTCATTGGGGATTTTAGCTTTTTCTAAACCACAAACATATGATATCTGTTATTTCATTAGAGATTTTAACTTTATCTAAACCACAAACATATAACAACTGTTATTTCATTAGGGATTTAAATTTATCTAAACCACAAACATATGACAACTGTTATTTCATTAGGGATTTTAACTTTATCTAAACCACAAACATATGATATCTGTTATTTCATTAGGGATTTTAGCTTTTTCTAAACCACAAACAT
The DNA here is from genome assembly GCF_902652985.1 of Pecten maximus. Taxonomy (NCBI): domain Eukaryota; kingdom Metazoa; phylum Mollusca; class Bivalvia; order Pectinida; family Pectinidae; genus Pecten; species Pecten maximus. The sequence continues at coordinate 21,523,751 of NC_047024.1, read as the reverse complement.
ATGATATCTGTTATTTCATTAGAGATTTTAACTTTATCTAAACCACAAACATATAACAACTGTTATTTCATTAGGGATTTAAATTTATCTAAACCACAAACATATAACAACTGTTATTTCATTAGGGATTTTAACTTTATCTAAACCACAAACATGACAACTGTTATTTCATTAGGGATTTAAGCTTTATCTTAACCACAAACATATGACAACTGTTATTTCATTAGGGATTTTAACTTTATCTAAACCACAAACATATGATGAATATTATTTCAGTAAGGAGCTGAAGCAGTTTCCGGTGAAGCAAACAAAACCACTGACTTCCATCTTGTACATCACGGCCGACAAAATCCACATGGAGGAACTCAAGCATGCCATCCATGTTGAAAACATTGTAGAAGGTATTTACTCGACCATTATACCCTGTAAAGATATTATAAATCACTTGTTAGTCCTCGCCGAGTACTACTCCCAAAAAAGGACTAAAGGCTTGCACTTTGTCCTTCTGTCTGTCTATTTGTCCTTTTGTCTATCAGTCTATCCATTTGCCAGATTAATAACAGGTACCTCTGGAAGGGATTGAATGCATGCACTCAGTCCATTTGTTTGTCTGTCTGTCCATCTGACATTTTGTCCATCTTTCTATCAATTAGTCACACCAACAACAGGTACTGCTGGAAGGGACTGAAGGCATGCATTCAGTCTGTTTGTCTGTCTGTCCATCTGTCATTTTGTCCATCTCTCTATCAATTAGTCACATCTGGAACAGGACTGAATGTTTGCACTCAGTCCATCTGTCCATCAGTTAGATTGGATACAATGCATAAGACTTCAGATGCATCTTTGGCTTGTAATTACAGTAATTTTTCTTCAATGTTCAATATATGGGCTATAATCAATGTTTAAACGTCACAAAAGTTATCAATTTACAAGTGACATGAAAATGAGTTTTGAAAGGGCTATAATCAATTTTGAAGCATCACAAAAGTTATCAATTTACAAGTGACAAGAAAGTGAGTTTTGTCAAAAAACAAATTAATAGGTGCAGTGTCATCCTATGAAATTAATTAGACTGCACCATACAGCTGTTTCATCCTTCTAGTACTTGTAGGTGATGCTAAGGGTAAGTGTTGATGATAGGAGGATGATATTTCAGTTATTTTTAGTTTAACTTAAGATAATGATTTCTTGCTGGCTCAGGGCCGCGGTGGCTGAGTGGTTAAAGTGTCCTAACACTTTATCACTAGCCCTCCACCTCTGGGTTGCGAGTTCGAATCCTACGTGGGGCAGTTGTTTTTCTCAGGGTACTCCGGCTTTCCTCCACCTCCAAAACCTGGTACGTCCTTGAATGACCCTGGCTGTTAATAGGACGTTAAACAACACAAAACCAAACTAATGATTTCCTAATTGTTGATTGTTGGTCTGGGGACAAAATTTGTATGTTTTTGATATCTTGATATAAATAACTAGTCTTCAGACTTAAGTTGCATTTTTGTTTTTCAGCACCGGCCCATGAACACCACGTGATAGCCCTCCACAAGCATGGTCATCACTTTGGGGGTCTACCCACAATATTCTGGGTATCCATTGCATTCCTCGTCGTTATTTTCCATTTATTCCTGTGTAAACTAATATACAATGAATACTGTGCTGGACAGGAACGTTTCACCAGGGGGCGCTATAATGTATAGCACAAGTAGGCCCCTCCAGTAGGGGCACATCAAAGTGTAGCATAACTTATTCAGTTGTACATCATGCATACATTGTAAAAACCTATGATCAAACAAGAAAGAAAAGTGTTTTATTTGAGAAGCATTAATTATGCTTACCATATCTTCATGGTAAAAATTTTTTCCCTTCAAATTGACCTGAAACTGAAAGTCAAATTCAGATCTAATATTTAGGTCAGTTTCTGGTCAAGTTAAGGTCAATTCGTCCAGAAATATCCTCATGTGAATAACATAGATTTAATCTGTCAGAATTTTATATTAGTTTGATTTCAGATCAGGACTTAAACAAAGCTAAACTGGCTATTTGTGACACTCGGTTTAATCTGTTGAAATTATGATTTTTAAACCTTCATGTGAAATCATTTAACATTTTATTCCTCATAGATAACAAGTATTTATTTTGGCTGTTGCAATATCTTGAAAGAATTTATTTGAAGTTGAAAGTTTTGAAGGAAAATTTAGAATTTTAATATCGTGTATGCCTATAGCATTTTTGGAGTGTTATTCTAGCTACATTCTATCGTCCAGAGAGAGTTATTCATTCATAAATTTATAAGGTATGTGATGGTATGACATAGTTGTCTACCAAGCCTTGGTAGAGACTCTCAAAATCTCAATGTGTTAATACATTTCTGTATTAGCTATCATTGCATTAACTAATATTATTTTCCCAAATAATGATGAAAATTATATAATTAATTTCACTGACTATTTCATTTGTGCTACCATTCTACCTACTGGCAATGCAAATACCTAACTTATCGAGATCGTATGTACCGGTATGCGATACATTTACTGGCAATTATACATATATATTATCCTATTGTTCATAAACATACAGGATTAAATGTCAATTTCTTCATAAGTCGCATTTATCCTGTTCTAAGCAATTCTGCATTGTTTCAATATACCACACGATAACTTTTTATCTGATCAATAAGACAATATCTTTCCTAAATTTGATAATATTACTAGGTGAAACGTATAACTCCAGCACTGATTGTCTTTAAATTAAAAGGAATATGGTTCTCATGCATGCATAACACTAGTTGCCATTTGGCTAAAAGTTAGGAATCGATACAGCTTCTTAAAGAGTGAAGAAAGAAAAATTGGCAAATATGGTGCTAGTTACTACCAGAAACTAATTTAATGAGTCAATTGTGGTATTTTTTTTTTTAAGATGAACATGCTATTGTGGATCTTCATGTATTATAAATTTGTTGGTAGGTATATTTGTCTCAGCAGAAGTAGTGAATTTCAGTACAGCAATCCCTGGCCATAATCACAGGCATTTGTAGTTGATTGAATAAAATAATGCAAAAACAATAAAAATGGTCTATATAAATAAATAACGACTTATTCTATAAAGATGTCTACTAGGTGTTTATATTATCATTTGATTTATAACTACAAATGGCTGTGATATGATTTATAATAGTTGGTGCAGGAATATTAACTTGATGACTTGGGGAAAGTCATTTGTTTATGTATACATGTGTTAATGTTATTTTATTTGTTGATAGAGATGTTGTCTATAGAGAACACCAAATTATCTCCCTTTGTGTATATGTTTTAATGTGGAGGCACAATGATCTAGTGATAGGACGCAGGGCTACATGACCAAAGGGTCACTAGTTCGAGTCCCAGCTAGGGCGCTGTGTTGTATCCTTTACTCTGTTGTGTTACAGTCGACTCAGCTGTAAATGAGTATGTGGTAGGGCAGGGCAAGAAATGTTGTTCATAAGCTGTTAGTGCCGAAATGTCAGCTCTGGATATATGCTCCCTAGGGAGTTGAGAAAGACACTGGCTTGTTGCAAAAGGCCCTTATAACTACAGATAATAATTTGTGAACCGCTTCAAACAGCTTTGTTGCTGTGTTATAGCGGTATAGATCATCCCAAATTATTATTATTATTTTGCTGTGATAAAAAAAAAACTTGTGTTGGGCTTACAAGTTAAACAAAGCTCACAGACTGTCTAACAAAGCGACTGTCCTTGTCACCATTTTCAATCAGAGGGTTCTAGATCTGTTGGTTCTCCACATCTTTTGAATCATCTACCATCAGTACATGTTGTTACAGCATAAAACCTCATACTAACAGTCAGGGGACAGTTAATATACATTAGTGGTTTAGGTTCTTGTCCATAGGACTGTAGCGTTATAAGTACATTTTAAAATGATTTTTCAAGCGACACACTAAACTTTTTTGGTGAGACCAGAGATGTATAGATAATAGAAGTTTGTCAGTCTAGGCAGGAGTGAAAATTCTATACAGAATGAGTGTACCTGGTAGGTCATTTACTGAAATGCACATTTTGTCTTTTTTTTTTTTTTTTTTTTTATTATCGAAAAATGCATTTACTGACAAGTTACTGTAAAAGTTTAATAACACTAGATTCTACTGCAGCACACAAAGATATAATTTTGAGTCATGAATGTTACGGGAGAATTTCATGGTTTGTGAAAATCCAATAAAATGCATCCTTAAAATTTAAATTTTCAGTAAAAAATATTTTATATTAAGAAAAAACTAATTTTATCCCTCCACACATCTCTTAGTTGTGTTGATGTTCCATCACTCAGTTTTTGTGAAAAAACATGTGATTGTATTACAGGATTATGTGTGATAATATTTTGAATGGTTTTGTTTACATGTAATATTTAAATATCAACAATTGATGTTTTCACACATTTAATGATTACAATAAGAAATCTATGAGGGTAAAATAAAACATTCAAATTACCTCCCCTTTCATAATTTACTGCCTTGATCTTGAAAACTTCCCTGTAGTAAAACTCTACAACAAGCATTTCCAATAATTATCAAAGAATTCGGACGTACATCAAAAAAACATTTTTACCAGTTATTCAATTTTAAGTGGAATGTTTGATCTTAAAAAAACATCAAAAATATGTATTCCTGGTGAAATTAAAATCCATTAGATATTTAAATATTTCTACACCATTGTCCACTTTGTGAATTATCGAATGATACAGAAGATATCAAAATATGTGCGTTTATGCCGCGAAGGGAGGTAATCCAAAAATATATTCTTGAGTAGCGGTCATTATCAGTATTAAAATGTTTCTTTCTCAAATATGGTTGGCCTATTACTATAATACAGTATTTATAATATATCATTAGCTAGCAGATGCTTGAAGGTGTAAGAAACCAGGAAAATTAGCCAAATTTGTCTATCTATCTAAATGTTTGCAGAGATAGATTTCATCAAACTGGCAAAACAGTCTAAGGTGTCAAGTGTGTGACTTGAACACAAATGCAAGGAGCTGTATATGTTTGTAAATAAAACAAAATAGATAGAATCATTTAAATTATGGGTAAACGAAAATATGTAACCATTATGGGACTATTTATTTGGAATTGATTAAAAGGGATTGGCTAAATTTACTAATCATATATACAGCTTTATCATATGTATCGATATATATTGTATATCACACATTTATGGGAAGTATGGAAGAAAGGTGTTTTTTGTTTGCTTTTTTTCTGGGCACAAATATTCAAGTTTTTTATTGTTGTATGTTTGTATTTAACTTGGAAAGTAGTGAAGGTAGTTTATTCAGCACTAGGGTTTGGTTTGGTACCAGTACATGGGATATTGAACAAACCACGTTGGCCATAATTGACTATGCACATAAGTTTTATATTTGAATAGCCAAGTAGTATAGCTGGTAATGTATTTGTAGTTATTACTGAAAATTTTGAAATCGTTGCTGATCAGTAGAATGATTAGGTCTGTTGAAGGTTTATAGGATTAATTACATCAGTAGACATCCTCAAATTGTGTGAAGAACCTAAGTATGGGATCTTAGCCCCCCGAGTGAAAATATGATTTTTCTGACTCGGGTTTGTCAAAAATATTATTTGTCTGACTGGGGTTTGTCTAAAATAGGATTTGTCTGACTGGGTATGTCAAAAATATTATTTGTCTGACTGGGGTTTGTCTAAAATAGGATTTGTCTGACTGGGTATGTCAAAAATAGGATTTGTCTGACTGGAGTATATCTAAAATAGGATTTGTCTGACTGGGTATGTCTAAAATAGGATTTGTCTGACTGGAGTATATCTAAAATAGGATTTGTCTGACTGGGTATGTCTAAAATAGGATTTGTCTGACTGGGTATGTCTAAAATAGGATTTGTCTGACTGGAGTATATCTAAAATAGGATTTGTCTGACTGGGTATGTCAAAAATAGGATTTGTCTGACTGGAGTATATCTAAAATAGGATTTGTCTGACTGGGTACATCTAAAATAGGATTTGTCTGACTGGGTATGTCTAAAATAGGATTTGTCTGACTGGAGTATGTCTAAAATAGGATTTGTCTGACTGGAGTATATCTAAAATAGGATTTGTCTGACTGGGTATGTCTAAAATAGGATTTGTCTGACTGGAGTATAGTCTAAAATAGGATTTGTCTGACTGGGTACGTCTAAAATAGGATTTGTCTGACTGGAGTATATCTAAAATAGGATTTGTCTGACTGGGTATGTCTAAAATAGGATTTGTCTGACTGGAGTATATCTAAAATAGGATTTGTCTGACTGGGTACATCTAAATTAGGATTTGTCTGACTGGGTATGTCTAAAATAGGATTTGTCTGACTGGAGTATATCTAAAATAGGATTTGTCTGACTGGGTATGTCTAAAATAGGATTTGTCTGACTGGAGTATGTCTAAAATAGGATTTGTCTGACTGGGTATGTCTAAAATAGGATTTGTCTGACTGGAGTATGTCTAAAATAGGATTTGTCTGACTGGAGTTTGTCTAAAATAGGATTTGTCTGACTGGAGTTTGTCTAAAATAGGATTTGTCTGACTGGAGTTTGTCTAAAATAGGATTTGTCTGACTGGGTATGTCTAAAATAGGATTTGTCTGACGGGGTACGTCTAAATTAGAATTTGTCTGACTGGGGTTTGTCTGAAGTCGGTTTTCTATTTTCATGTGCGGGAGGTAAATATGGTATTTAACCTAATATGCACAACCATGGCCAATATATATTGTAAGTTCACAGGGACTTGACATAAATTCCTAGCCAACTATCCATACATATTATGTATAATGTGTATAACACATATGTATGGTCTGTGGGTTGAGAGTTTGTAACAAGTCCCTGTGTTCAGACTCATTGTTACTCAGATACATTATCATATCAATGTCATTTTACGTTTTGTATTTATTTATAGTCACAATCATACCAATGTATATCATCATGTGTATAGTGGGCTGTTTGAGTGTATGGATACGAAAAATAGATGTGTAATACTATGTTCTAGATCATGTAGTCTGATTGTGATGTTATGACGTTTAATAGAGCAAAGAGAAACCTTCCTTTGCTCTCCCTGGCATCTCCATGGCCTTAAGATGTTTTGGTATGGTAATTCACAAACCTGTGATTGAGGTGTGTGGTTCGACACTTCGTGGTAATGTTTGTTTCTGGGTCTCAGGAAGCTGAGAAATAGGACGGTCTGTGCTGTTGTAGTTGTGTCCTTGGATAAGAAACTTTATCCGAATTGCTTTGGATGGCATGGGACAGGCCTCCTGTATGTTGTTCAATGAGGTAGTCACCAACTACTTCAAGGAGACCCTGCGACCCTGCATCAAAATAACCCTGGCTGTTTTAACGCGGTGATAGTGATAAACCCAGCAAACAAAACAAACAAACATGTATATTTGCTGGTAGTGGGAATGCTTGAAGAATAAAAACTGCTAGCATGGATGTTGGGGGGGGGGGGGGGGGGGGATCTTGGGAGTGGGCAGTTTTCAGGGCAAAAAAGATCATGAGTATTTACAGACATATGAATATGTTCTACAGTGCCCAGCAATACAACAGTCGTTATTAGACAAAAATTCAATACCACACCAAAACCCCTGCAAAAAAAAAAAAAATCAGATACATGTACCTACATTGTATATGGATTTTAATTGGCATACAATACAAAAATCACTAATACATGATAGTTTGTGTACTTGTCAGAACAGCAGAAATTCATAACCACATTGAAGTGAGAATATGGTTACCATACCAGGTATGTAAATATTAATTTGATAAATATCAGAAGTCCAGAACAGAGGTGAATCCTTTAAAGTGAATTTATGACTGATATAAATATATGTAGATATAGAGATTCTCACTTCTGAAGACAGTTTGGTAGTATTTAATCATATCATGTTAAGTTATTTATAGAATCGTTTTATTTGTATATTTGTTATTGACCAAATCGTGTGACTACTAGTGTATGGTGTTTTGACTGATGTTCTGAGTCGATATGTATGTGATGAGTGAAAGATGTTTATAATCATAAAATGGCTGATTATTTTGTGTAGCTATGTGATATCTTTTCCCATTGTCTTGAAGAAAAAACATTCATTCAAGCTCACACCATAGACATTTGAAAACAGACAATGGCAATTCCATTTTATCGATGCCTTTAGCTCTGTATGTGATAATAGACTATTTTAAGCTGAAATCCTGCAATAGAAATTAGCTCTTTCATATTATCTTATAAAATAGTGCGCTTATTAGATTTTGTATATATTGTGTATAAATAACTGTATACTCTGTGGGATAAGAACTGAAATGTGATTTTGAAAATATTTTTTTCTTCAGGACATTGGGTGTGTAGGTAATGCCGGCCTTAGCGGGATAACTGGTCGGTGTGTGTACAGCTGTGGGAATCTTGATGTGAATATTGGTGTAAATAAAGTTATTTTTATATCCAGGGAGTAAAGTACTAGTAATCACTGTCTGTATGTTAGTGCTAATAAGATCACAGGCTCTCGACAATGCTGGTGGAGTCTGGGGAAACTCGGAGATTGATTTTAATGATCAGGGAAAAACAAAAATATTTTCAAACTGGCATAGACAGGTAGGTCTTAGTTAACATCTAGGGCAACTCAAAGATTGATTTTAATGATCAGGGAAAAAAAGAAAAAATATTTGAAAACTTGCATGGACAGGTAGTCTTAGTTATCGTCTTGGGCAACGCAGATGATTTTAATGATCGAGGGTGGGGGGAAGTTTGTGGACTGGCGTGGACAGAAAGATTTTACTATAGGAAAACTCTGTGACACAACTTTGATGATCAAGAAAAACAAAACAAAAATAATGATAATGCAGTTATAGGCTGTAGGCATTTTAGGTGGTTCAAAATGTTTTGAAATGGTTCCCAGTTATGTTGCAGAATTATATTGCCACAACAGCTGTCATGACCAGTAACAATGCATAAGCTTTGTGTTTTATAATCAACAGGGACTGAGATTGACTCTCTGTAGTGGAGCAATTGTCAATGGAAAAAGGAAATGTATAATGAATACTTTATGTATATCTTTTATATATAACCCAAAAAAAATTAGAACTCTTCTTCATTAGAGATACAATAATGCCACTGGAACACTCCGCTTTAAGAGAAAGTTATGTTTCTATACTAAATAGCCCACAAAACTTGTTGAGAGCCTGCGATATATGCATGTTTAATTTGATGTCTGGTTTTACCAAGCTGGTAAGATTTATGGTGAGAGTGATGTTTGCGAACGGTTTTTTAAACCGATGATTAATTTTTTATCTAATTTTATTCAATAAAATGACACAATTCTAAGTTGGTGTTTGTGCTTTTTTTCTTCCTTTTGATCCTTACTGTAATTCTGAAGAAATAAAAGCCTGCAGTCAGGGGCATCTGTTTGATGTGGTTCATCTCGCTATTATTATTAGAATGCTGCTGACCTTCTATTGAATCATAGAGGACCATTAAAATTCATAAGGGGTGAATGTACACAGTCTCATTGGAAGTCACCACGTGACCCAATTTTAACCAATCAAATGCAACAATTCTGTTGGAAATGCGATAAATGTGTCTGTTTCTTTTCCTAGCAGAATTTTGACTTCCTCTGAACAGGATCAAATTATTAACATTGGGTTACTCTGTAACTGGCAGATCAGATGTGACGTCTCACAACCAGAATCAAATAACTTATCAACAGAAGAAGCAAAGAAGTAATTTTCATGACTGGAACATTTGTGGCGATCCACAGACATAACTATGACATTCTCACAAAACCAAACATGGCGTTCTTGTCACAGGATAGGCTGTGACGTTGCCCTTTTAAGAACCAAGTTTGGCGGTCTCAAATAGGCGAGTTTGAAGCTTTAGTAGAATTAAATATGCTGTTCTTTTAGGAGGAAAAGCGTGGTGTATGTGACGGTCACCTGGTTCCCAATAGAACCCTTGTAAAGATTTATACAATATTCAGATGTCCTAGTAGAAATCGTGTAAAAAATTGGCGTTTTTTAAACAATCTAAAAGTGTTCACCAGAACGAAGCCTGACGTGCTAATGTAACAGAAGGAAAGTGAAGCATTCTGCCAGGAGAAATTGTGACATTCTTCAATCAGTGCGAATGCAAGGTTTGCCTGGCAGGATGAAATGTGACGTTCTTGTTGCAGAATGAAATATGGCGTCCTCCAAGCAAATTCAGATATGACCTTTTCCTACCAGCTTGACACCAGTCATTCTTTTATTGAAGAATAAGTAATTCATCTAACAAATATCACGTGGAATTCTACAATAGTCAAAGGTTGCGTTCTCTTAGCAGCATGCAAGTTGAAGTATTTTCCTAGGATATATGCATCTAGTAGAATCAAGTATGTGTTCTGGCAGAATTAAAGGGTTAGCTTTCCGTATAGAATGACACGTGGCATCCGCATAGTGGAATCGAATTTAAAACCGATTTTATAGCTTTTGTTATGCCTAGGTTATCGGAGAGCACCTTAATTTAAACTCGTTTTGGCCGATGCTCAAAAGGAGGACAGATACGAGGGTTGGTCATTTTCGTTTACCAAATTGGAGGAGTCGCTAGCATGACGCCTCTTGAAGAATAATTGGAGCTTTTTCCTACCAGTGTGAAAGATGACTTTCCCTCTGCCAAAACAAATGTTTCCAGTGTGAGGTTTTTGCTGAATGAAGCGTTTTCCTAGAGGAAATAAGTATGCAATACTAAAGTATCGGGTGTTGCGTTCCCATATTGGAATGGAACGCTGCGTTTCCCTTGACAAATTGCATGTGTTCTTCCAAAAGGATGATTGGTGGCGGTCCCCCACAACCGATAGAATATATGTCTTCCTGGAAAAAGGTTGAAATGTGTCGTTCCTCTAGAAGAATCAAATATTTCATTCTACGACAAGGATCAATTAAAGCGATCTCCTCGCAAATGGAACATGGCGTTCCTTTGTAGATTCAAGAACACCTACAAGGTATATTAAGTATGTATCGTGTTGCCATTCCAGTTTCTAGAAGGACTAAGGGTATCCCCCATATTGATAACGCTTTCATTCAAAAACGAAAACAAATTAAACGTGTATATTAAGGTACATGATAGCGAACATCAAGCTGACCCTTGTACTGACATTTTGGTGATCATAAGTTCAAAGGTCAAGGTAACAGATCTAAAAATATATTTAAAAAAAAAAAGAACGACCATAACTTCATAAAGAATCGTTATATTTGATGCGCGTTCATTGGGTCATGAAGATCAAGGTCGGCGTTCATTTTTCTCCATGCCATGTTATCAGAGAATGTGTAAAAGTCGAGACCTCGCTATGGGATCAAAATTAGGTCAAAAATATTAGTCTCAAATTGAGTAAATTTTTAATATGAATGAGCATGACCCACCGAGACGGAATGAGTTTTTTTATCATCGGGTGAAAAATGACAGAGATATGGTACTTTGAATAAATCAAAGATTTTCCCGCCAAAATTCAAAAATCGGGCATAAATGCACTTAAAATTAGAATGTTTTTGCTCCTTCATCTATACAAACACAGACTTGATATTTGGCACAACAATAGCATAAAGAGTCGTTACACAAGAATTGACTTTTCATTGACCTTGACCTCCATTCAGTAAATCGTGTATTGCTGGTCGGGGCTAGCTTTTTTCCGTAATATGTTATCAGAAAATATGTTATGGTGAAGGTCCTTGTACGAGATCAAATAAAGGTCAAAATTTTTTAAAAAGTATATATAATGAATATTGTCTTATTTGATACTTATAGCTTTTCATTGAATTTGACCTTGGTTCACGGTCACAGAGGTTAAATGATCAAAATCGAAAAGTTTTAATCTTTTTTTAAAACGGTTTATTCATTTATATATAAGAAAATGTTATGATGAAGATGTGTGCATCGTTTCAAGGTCAAATAATCAAAAATAAAGCAGAAACCGCACTTTAAAACCGTTTTACCGACAAAAATTAAAATTATCATGAAATTGCACTTTAAATGTTTTCTGCCAAGCCTCTGACATATACAGACTTGATGATTGGCAAATCTTAAGCATGAATGGCTGGCTACAAAAGGTATGCAAACAGTTGACCTTAAACTTCGAAGTTCAAGGTCACAATAGTCAAATGACCGGCCCGACTGAAGAGACGCGAGAGAAAACGAAGAAAACACGTTTGTAAAACGTACTCAGTATTAAAGCGACCGTCAGAACGATAACATGTCTTAGAACATGTCCGTGATGGAGATCTTGATCAAATCTAGTTATCATTGTTTTGGTGTCCAGCGACTATGGGTGCGGGGCTGAGGTATCTATCTGGTAGAGCTCAGGAATGGGTAAACAAGTTGGTTATCTATATACAAAACAAAAATCGCTGTGATCTTAACCAGAATTCAAAACCCAGATTTTTAGTTACTCACTGAATTATAAACTTATCCATACTTTTTCGTGATATTGTTGAGTACATTACTTACTCATTGTTTGATAATACGATAAATAATCAATATACATTATAGGTATTTTTCTTGGTGTGAACATTTTGTATAACCTAACATAGCTTGATTGACCTTCTCGAGCTGTTATCTCGCCGAGTACGCATGACCTGGATATATTGATTGACAACAACGCCGTGAACACGTGACTCCGAATATCTCACATTTGTCAACTCATATTAAGTAAAATTAGATATAATTGTGAATATTGACGAACTGAAATGACTTCATTAAAGGCAAATGTAAACAACCATTGAGAATTTTATAAGGGTAGCATAGCGTGGTGTGTTGACCTATAATAATCTAATTTAAATTATACTTGTAATTTCCGCTCCTCTGCGATACACTGCAATACAAACATTTCAATGTATCGTAGAGGAATGGAAATTACTCATTTAATTTTAATTAGATCGGACAAATAATTATCTCATTTACATCCCCTGACAACATAAAAGAATATGAAGGTGAATTTTACTTTAGACCGGTAATATCTCATTTGATTTTGAAATTATAACAAACCCTGTGTTAAATAATCGCACTATTTCCAAAATGGTCAATTTAAGTTTACTAAAGACACACCGGCGGAAAAAAAGTATGTCGGCTTCGAGCCCAATTAAGCCACCTCCTGTAGCACAGGTCATCGTTTTCCGATGCCTTACCGAGGGATCGAACCCGGGTCCTCTGGCTCGGAGTACTTCCGATAAAAGAAAACAAGTTATTTCAATTAAATTATTCACTATTGAAAGTGCACCAGGGGTTTTACTGTGTGAGGAACCAGAGTTACCCGAGTAAACCATTATGTCCACAGGTGACTCCCATACACTTTCATGTGAATGGGGGGGCACATCAACACCGTGAATCAGCCCACCGCCCAATCGCAAATGATGCAACATGACCAGACTAAACCTATCCCTGTTGTATCATATGGAATGTACAGCGGAACTCCTCTAAAGCGATCATGCACGATACATGAATATTTAGCCAACTCAACAGTATTCTACACATACACAATATACAAATTGAAACATTGAACACATTTGACCCCTTTGACCTTGGAAGTAGCTTGATGCTTAATGCTGCGTCTCAACATGTTTCTCCAAATATCATGACCCTGGACTTCCTAATTACATGGGGAAAGTCGTTGAAAAATTCTAACACGTTTGATTCCACGCACGTCATTGGCAACTCATCTTGTTATTGTGAAGAAGTCGTAAAAGACGAAACGCTGATGCCAAACGTATGTAAATGTACATACACCAGACATGGTGTCAGGGCCGGAGGAAACTCGGGCTACACATGTATATGTACACGTTGCCAGAGGTATCGTAGCCATTCACACATTCGTGAAATATCTATTTCTCAGCTTATCGAACACTTAATGATGATGTTTTTAGAAGGATTTACTCAAGATATAAGATAATACCTATTCAAGGATAACATGATATAGTGTGTACGTAACATGTACGAGAAGTCGCGATATCCGGACGTAAGTTTTAAACCTGTTTTAAATGACAATCCTTCATATCTATCACTAGCGGATCCAGAGGGAGGGGTCCTGGGGTTCATTTTCAGGATGACAATTTTCTACAAGGCCACAAGGAAGCTATTCTGGAGTACAGCCCTACTTGTACATTATTGTTCTGGTAAAGTGACTGTTGTGTAGTTTCTGATTATACAGTATTTGTGGACACATTTCTTGAAATAAATTTATAATCAAACAAAAATATTTGATTGTGCCAGGGACATATATAATTATTTTATGACCCTGGTTAAAATATCATTGCTTTAACCTTATAATTATAATATTACCACATATTAGGCCTATAGGTCTTAATGGCCTTTTGTACTAATACTATCACTTTTTACAAATTAGCATGAGTGAAACAGTGTTAAAAGTAATTCCCATAATGAATTTAACTGAGAAAAATATTAAGTGAATTTGAGTCACATTTATTGATAAAATAGTGAATTTCATTCACATTTGTTGATAGTGAAGTTGTCACACTTGTTGATAAATCGTGAATTTTAGTCACACTTGTTGATAAATAGTGAATTTTAGTCACACTTGTTGATAGTGAAGTTCAGTCACACTTGTGGATAAATCGTGAATTTTAGTCACACTTGATAAATATTGAATTTTAGTAACACTTGTTGATAAATCGTGAATTTCAGTCACACTTGTTGATAAATCGTGAATTTTAGCCACACTTGTTGATAAAATCAAAGTCCATTTAACCTCTTCAAGCCCAATAGGTAGAAAATTAGAGGAGTGAGTCCAACATGACAATTCGTACGTGTATCTGTTGTTTATCTCAGAGTGTTGTTTACATGTCTCAGCTCTGGGCGAACCTCTGATGACAGCTCACCTACAGCCAAAACACTGTAAACAACAATCTGCGATTAAACAATATTAATGTGTTGGGCCTACTCCATATAACTTACAGCATGAATCTTTTAGTGGGACTTAATTCCTGTATACTATCGTATCCATGGTAGGTTCATGAGGATTTCACAGATTTTCACCTTGAGAGACGTTGCGTCTCCAACCACCAGTAGTATAATACATGATAGTCGAAAGCTTTCTGAAAAACTTACTCTAATTAGTTTTAGTGAAAGTCCGAGCCCTTTTGAGCCCCAATTAATATGAAAATATGTTTCAGCTTAATCAATAATTTATAATGTTTTAAAGATGAAGATTTTTTTTGATTTAACACAGTCTCATAGAGTCATTATTACAATGTATTTTATATATTATTACAAAGCCTACTGTGTTTCAACAAGAGACCCAAGAGGGCTTGAATGGTCAACATTGAATTATCTATATCAGTTAAATGAAAGACTGATATTTTCTCTTCTTTTCCCCTTCTTTCTCTCTTCTTTCAAAACATTTAATTACTATATATCACGATATAGCAGGAGCAACCTGCAATTGTCAAAATCCAAGATGGCTGCCTGTCAACCATGTATTTTTCTGATCGGTCCCAAAATACAATATGCACCACTAGGGACCAAGAGAAACTTACATATGAAATATAAGAAAGGTCCCTTAAGGACTTCCATAGAAATAGCGATAACAAAGTTCAATGGTCAAAATCCAAGATGGCTGCATATCGGCCATGTTGTTTCCTATATGTCCCAAAATACTATATGCACAACTAGGGACCAAGATGAACTTACATGATAAATATGAGAAAGATCCCTTCAAATTAAAAAGATCCCTTTAAATTGTATGTACGTATATTAGGGATAGGTAGTCTATTATTTTCAGATAAATACTATAGAATATTTTTCAATGCCAAATTCAGACTTGCAAATCGAGTAGTTCTAACTGGCCTCTTGATAAATTGACGATGTCAGAGAGCCATTTTTGAATAAACTGATATCGGAGTCTTTGTTTCGAGTGACTTTTAAAGAACATCTTATTCATACAAATTATATTTTCGAAAACGTATGAAAACCCAGATTCGTCATATATATATACTTAACTTTTAAATTTCTGATCCATTTAAAGGAATACGTTCTGGCGTCGTGCTGGTTCAGTGGTAATTTAAGTAATATACTTCTCAAAGATTCATGATTCCAAAATCGTGCCGTTCTAAGTTTGACACTTATTCGACCGAGTTCGCCATAAACCATAAAATATGCAGTGCTAGATCTTACTTTAACATTCTCTTACAAAATTTCAGGTGGATTTGTTCCAATGTGTTTCAGCTTTCAAAACCCCATACTTCGAAGCCGTACAGCAAAATTGGCTCAACTACAGTCAAAAATAAAGAGCTGTATATGAATTGGAATAACAAATTACAAATTTGCATACACCGCAAATAATGATGGTTGTGCTTGTCTATTCCTTGACTTTATAAAGGTTCCATTATAATTAATTCCTACACTCAGGTATGTAAAACTGTCGACATTTTTGTCGGCATCTTTTAGACGAAGTTCAAGATTTAAGTTACGGTTAGGTTTGCAAAAAAAATCATAATTTGGGTTTTGTCAACACATTACTTTCAATTTCCATGTTTCACGATATTTCTGGAAAATATCCATTTCTTTTTGTAACCCGTCTGGCGTTTCAGCAAAGAGAAGAGCATCGTTAGCGTATACTTTGACAGGACAAACATTTCATCTGAAAATTCTTCAGCGATTTGAAAAACATTTCTAGATCATCTTAAAACATTGAAAATGATATGGGCGAGATATTTCCTTTAAAATTATATATTTGCAGTTTCATCCATAGCCCATCTCTCGAAATGGTTTCAAGCGTTTTTACGAAAATCAATAAATGTACATTACAATTTTATCGCTATTCAAGTACAATGAAATTAACATAAGCAAAATGAAAATATTGTCGACTGTTGAATGATTCTTTTGAAATCCTGCCGGACTAATATAGACATTATATGATTTTGTGTTTCAAAATTACTCAACCGGCTATTTATGATGGATGTAAATAATTTCCCTAAACAATTTATACGGATGGTTTCTCTGTAGTTATCGGGATCTTCTGGGTTTCCCTTATCTTTATAGATTGGTTTGATTATGCCAATTCAATGGTGTCCGTTAGGGCCAAATTTCCAAAATCGCTCCCTCGCTCCTTCAAACTAAACGCGAAGGAGCGCTCCTTTGCCATCGTGTTTTCGCTCCTTCGCTCCTTCGTCATCGTGTTTTCGCTCTTTCTATCGGAACACCATACCATTGCCAAGTATTTAAATCAACATTAAAGTGTCATTGTTACCGAATTTTAATATAGCCTCCAATAATGTCTGAAAATGTGCTACACACATTAGGGGAGGTCCAAATACATGTAGACTTAAACAAATTCTCAAGTCCCTGTGACTGACATATGTGGTAATCATCTGAAAAGCTACTGCTGGGATCGGAGGAGGGGCGGGAGCTGGAGGTACATGTACAGTAGTGGCGTCGAAGAGGGTCGTGGTTGAGACGGAGAACATAAGGGAGGGGGTAAATTGAGCCCCGTTAAATACATAGTTCCTGGCCATGGTGGACCACCCGTCCCATTCGGCGTGCGTGGTCTGTTGGAACACACTTGGCGGTTTGCGTGCGCTTACCTGTGCAGCTTGTTGGGCAGGTGAATGACCGTGTATTTTGCATAATTTTTTTAGAAGCATTTTGGTCAAATGTTCAAAATCCAGGTGATAAAGGCAAAGTTCCATAGGGATCTCCAAACAGTGAACCATGAGCATTTGATATTGCACGTGCCTGTGACGTTTGCATTTGCATACGCGTACAAAGAATGACAGGTAGGCCGAATAAGTTTCTTTTCAAGTATACCGACGCGGCCTGTCCTGGTCAAAACCGACATGTCCAGTCTGAAAAATAGCCACAAATATATATGTCTATATAAAGACAAGGAATCCACGATCGCCAAATTTTGACCCTATTTTTGAAATTGTTCCCACATACATAATCTCCACATCAAGACCAAAGGCCACGCCACTACAAAGAGGCCATGTCAGTAGATTTTGTTTTCTATCGTAGCTGATGCTATTTCTTATGTCCGCCCCTGCGACTAGACACGGTGACTTTTGGCTGTTTTAAAAGTGTCAAATGCATTTTCGTATACTGTATCAGTAGCTAGATATCGGGCCGAGCATATAAATGTTACACGATATAATGAAGTGAAACTTATCGAAAGTGGTGTTTAATCAGATACAATTCAACGCAAAATACATATACCAATGACAATCCGGAATTGATTGTAAGATAAAAACAAAACAAAAACAAAAACTAACAATCAACTAGATATTAAAATTGCTATGCATGATGCTGAAGAGAAAAGAGAGAGAGAGACGAAAAAAACTTGACTCTATTCTCTAAAGTCTTTAAAAGTGTGTTATGTCTTGGGTGGTCGGGTGGCACAGTGGTAACACACTTGCATTTCACCTAGTCGGCCGGGGTTCGATTCAACGATCGGACGTGAAAAGGTATGGGGTCACCTGCCTGACAACGTGGGTTTTCCCCGGGTACTCCGGTGTAATGAACTGTGAGGTTGGTTGGGGACTCGCTGATTTACATTGCGGATATTATAGTTAGGCAATGAAGAATAAAGACGTCTTACCTGTTCCAAATCTTTCTGTATTCTCCCAAATATAATCTTTAATTACAAAAGATTTACAAAAGGGGGAATAACTCCGATACATACTGGAGTTTTATTATCTCCCTTAGATTGTAGTGTGTAGTCATTCGGCTAACCTCGGCCGATTCCGGTACCCTCCATCTTAGATGGAGTTACGGAATCGGCCGAGATGTGACGAGTGGTGTGTAGTCTCCTCACACCCATATAACACCGGTTTCCTCCCACAGCAAGACCCCTCGCGCGCTTCCATCCGGGCCAACAAGCGTGATTAATGCAAGTTGATATAACTTGTTTCGCAATTGTTGTAAAATAAATAAAGTTTGCATTTACATTGTAAACAAAGGCTAAAAACTGTCATCAAAGATCGAATATTGAAACCCATATTGATGTGCGACAGTGAAATCTGGGGATTCACCGACGTATATATAATATAAAACGCTTTTATTCTAAATTTTGTAAGTTATTGCTCGGATTTTAAAAAGTACTGTAACAGAAAACTAGGGACGTACTTTTACTATGTATGTCCATGAGCAAACTATACGGTTTCTGGGGAACAAGGTACCAGTCCACTTTTAATTGACATTTCCCGGATTTTGCCCGACGCGAACCACTGACACAGACACTGATACTACATGTAACTCCGAACTTGGAGAGATGCCGAACCCACAGTTACATTTGATGTATAACTATGTATAATATACATATGTATCACACGTGCACACATAAACACCGGCATATATGGATTGTGATCTTGAGTCAAGTCCCTGTGCTAAAATGCATGAACACAGTATTTGCGAACATCAAAACCTGTATATGAATATAATTTGATTATAATAAGAAATTGCTAAGTTTATATCTTGAGCTATCCCCCAAACGTCGAAGTCCGTGTCGGTGCTAGTGATCCTTGTCAGGAATAAAAGCTAGAATTATTAGTTACTGGTCAAGAATGTTGCGTGTTCGGTGGCACAGTGGTAGTACTCTTGCCTTTCACCTAGACGATCGGTGCTCGATTCCCCGATCGGATGCAAAAAGGTATGGGGTCACCTGTCAGACCACGTGGGTTTTCCCCGGGTACTCCAGTTTCCTCCACACTAGCCATAGTTTTTACCATGACTCCTCTATCTACTTCCATTAAGTAACACCGACACAAATACTTCATTTGCCGACCAGCCTGCCGCGTAGAGTAGAGCTTGTCGCGTAATTATGCGTTGTTGAGCAAATTACAATTGCAATATGACCTTACACACATACATACCCGTCTCTCACCTCCAATCTTATTTTTCCAAGCAAAGTTTATTGTAAAAAAAAAAAATATAGTTCTAGGCTAAAAAGCAGAGATAAAAACATTTATCATTTTCTTTGTGAAATATGCATGAAAAAAATCTCTGGAAACCTGGGACTGATCCGGAATGGACAAAATACCGGAAATAAATGTATTATCTCTATTCAATTTCAATTCCTTTATTAACTGTGTGCCATATTGCCCATTGGACATATTATATACACAATCGAAATATACGTGAACAACAGCTATACAAAATACAAAGTGGAGAACGAGTTAAGAATCTGTACATGCATGGTATGATTTCATTCACTCACATAAGTTACACTAAATAACTTATATATATAGTCTATACTTAATATCAAAGTACTGAAAGTACTGAGGGAGGCGTTAATCAGATGAAAGGGTGATATTTGAAATAAAGCAAGAAGAATGATTAAACTGATATCAACATGATTGTTGATAGATACATTCAAGAGTGAGGTTTTAAGTACTTAAACGTTTCTTCTCAAGAGTTTAAAGCCAATTAGATGAAATGGTTTTCAATCCTGATGGACACACAGTGTAATGGTTTAACTGTCTTGATGTACACAATGGTTTTAACCATATTGAAGTTTCAAACAAACTTCTACTAAAGTATTTAAACATATCCACTTGAGTCTTAAAAGTCAACACCTTTAGTTAGGTTGTTTAACATTTCTACTTATTGTTTAAACAAGCTTCCACTTATATAGTTAAACATTTCTACTTAAGTGTTTCAAACAAATTTCTGTTTTAGTAGTTAACATTCATACTTAGGTGTTTCAATCGTCCTGATGAACATAATGCTTTTAACCATCCTGATGACGGTCTTAACTGTCCAATTAAGTTTCAAACTTCCACTTGTCCAGTTCACAGAGACTAGTACTATTGAATTGCATTATCAAAGACTAATTATTAGTATCTACAAACAACTGTCAATTATACGGTTGTGTATTAGAATAGTATTGTTATTCACATAGTTCTATTAATATTGTTTATCATGACAGGTTAAATTCTTATTTAACATTTACAATGTATTTTTACATTTAAGAATTAATCTGTGCACTTAAGTATACATGTAATTCAATTAGAAACAGAAATAACAAGAACACATATAATTGTTGATATGTTGAATTCATGACAGCACCTAGTCATAGTTACAACTTTCGAGTATGAATTAAATGAACAATGGAAATACCAAACACAAACAATGTTCTTTCAACGAAAAAATAGAGCTATGCAATTATAATTATGATGATTTATATTGTTTTGTTTTTTTTGTATTATGAGCCGCCTGTCAAAGGATCATATTTTGTTAATCCTGTACATACTGTATTATAATAATATTGTCAGCATAAATGTGTGTGTGTATATATATATATATATGTTTCATCTCTACAATGTTAGAAGTTTTACAGTTTTGAACAATACCTTTGACAGACACATTGTACGCTGAATGTCTGCATACGTAACAGGAGTTAGCTTCCGACATAGATTCAAATGTTCTAAAACGTTTTCGAGAGTTGGCTAAAACATTTT
The DNA here is from genome assembly GCF_902652985.1 of Pecten maximus. Taxonomy (NCBI): domain Eukaryota; kingdom Metazoa; phylum Mollusca; class Bivalvia; order Pectinida; family Pectinidae; genus Pecten; species Pecten maximus. The sequence goes on along the minus strand of NC_047024.1, from coordinate 21,502,292 downwards.
TATCCATTTATTAGCCCACCATCATCAGATTATTTATATAACAATCATTTTTTGTGACGTTGGTCCTCCCCTGCGCCCTGTGATAAATATTGTAAACAGAGTGCATGCTTAAATAAATTTAAATCACTGCCTCCGCTAGGGATCGAAGCCGGGACCTCTAGCTTACTAGTCTTACACTCAACCAATTTGGCTAAAGAGAAGATCTCTCTAGCTGAGCGGTAGGGCTATATTGCGGCTAGTATTAATACCAGGGTTACAATATAAACAATTTCACAGCAATATTAATATTTATTGAAGATATTGAAGATATTAATGATATATATATATAAATATATACTTCAAAAAGTAGTATATGGTATGCAATTGGTAAACATTTTGATTATCTAAAATTATTTTTCATTTTATTAATAAGCCCAATTTTACTCTGGCCCTGTCACCACCGGAATCGGAATGCAATGGACCGAAAAGACAATCTAATTAAAATCTAGACGGTCATTCTCACTTCGTTACATGAACATCTAACAACATCCCATAAGGGGTCACGTTCTGATGACCTCTTAGATGTGTGTATTCCACTTTCAGGGCGAATTGGCATTTTGTCGATGTCATCGAAGCAAACCATTTCGTCACAGCCTGCATCTGAAGCAAACCATTTCGGCACAGTGTATAAGCTAAATGCTTATTGGGACGAAATGACTTGAAACAAATTGACAGATTATACAAGCAATGCACTCTAGTCATGCTAATTCGGACATATAAAATTCACTTCCAAGATTCTGGAAGTAGTCATTTGATTGGCTAATCCAAAAGGTCACCCTGACGTGACCCCATATGGGATGTTGTTAGATGTTCATGTAACGTAGTGATAATGACCATCTAGATTTTAATTAGATTGCCGAAAAGACCACATATGCTTTATTGTGTTTTTCTTCTTGCATAGTTTAAATTAAGAAAACTAAGCTTATCATTTCCCAAAACCTGTGTGAATTATATCAAATTCAAAAATTCATTATTTATAAATTTATACGGACGAAATAAAACACCTAGATGGGACTAAATGGGTGTTCTTGGGTAAATAGATATATGATTTATCCATATATGTGTAACCCTGGTAAATACTAGCCGAAATATACCGCTCGGCTAGAGAGATCTTCTCTTTAGCTCGATCGGTTGAGCGTAAGACTAGCAAGCCAGAGGTCCCGGGCTCGACCCTAGCGGATGCAGTGATTTAGATTTAATTTATCATGCGCTCTGTTACATTGGCGCCCATGTAGGGACCCGGGGAAAATACTCAGGATTGCTCCACAAGCATCGCTGTTACTCCTGGAAACTCGAGGACGAGTTCTTTCCTGGAGGGGAGTATGTAACCCTGGTAAATTCTAGCCGAAATATACCGCTCGGCTAGAGAGATCTTCTCTTTAGCTCGATCGGTTGAGTGTAAGACTAGTAAGCCAGAGGTCCCGGGCTCGATCCCTAGCGGAAGCAGTGATTTAAATTTAATTAATCATGCGCTCTGTTACATATGTAAGGTAGGTGTTATGTCACATCTGATTTTATTGTATTTGCACCAAATTCTTAGCGACACTAAACGGTGTCGGATATTTAAGCATTGAACGGCTTTCAGTTGGCATTCATATTGACTATGAATGCCAACTGAAAGCCGTTCAATTCTTATATTTACCATCTGCGATTTTTTTATTTGTCATGCGATTTTTGTTTTGAAATTTTCAAATTCAAATTTCCCGCGCTTACCAGTAGCAGAGATCACTTCCTGTTGGCAGTTCATAGGCTGGTGAACTCGCAACTGAATTGGTAGGGTTATATAGTGGCAGTGCCATACAATGGTAAATATAATTCCATGTTTTCATATAGTAGCGCGCTCCGGCCCTACACCAGACATGGTGACAGGGCCAGAGAAAACTCGGACTATTTATCAATATAACACAAAAGTTTCACAGCTTTGTGTACATTACATAAAATGATTTGAAAAGGTTGCATTTATAGCTGAAGATTAAGACAAGCTGGTTAAATCATCAGTTGTAAAAATTGTCATGAAATGTCTTTCCTGTTGGGGTACTCCCTAATGATGGACCATTTAGATTTGAAAATATTCGAATTGTAATTAGCTATGAGAACTGAATATAGATGTCTATGACATGAGTCTTTATTATTAATACTATAACCAACTGCAGTTAATATTATTCCAAAAATTCCAAATTCTGTAGATTCTTTGTGAGGGAAGAGTACAGTAAACATCACGAATGTCGGAATGACCACTATGACTAACAGATACGATAGTTTTGTTAGCTTTATAAGATAAACGATCGGATTTCAGCATACTATCACTGACCCATGATACATGTTTTTTTTAAGAAATACTAGCTGCGATAACGTAGATCTGGGTATCGTTTCACAAAGCTTCGTAACTTACGAAATTTGCGTAAGTCACATTTACGAATTACTAAGCGTTTCACAAAAACTTCGTAACTTACGAACGTTCGTAAGTTACGCAAAAACCTTGCGTAACTTTACACCATATTAACCCTGTCCGGGGCCTTAGGTCGTGAAAAATGCTCCCGTGTGCATTTCGTGAAGAAATATCAAGGCATATACCATTTTGTTAAGGACACTTGTTAGCGTCAGAAAAACAATGCCTTGTCTCTTGAAGCCGCGACCAGTGGTCAGTATGACGTCACAAAGATGGCCGATGACGCTTATACCAGTTACACAAAAGACCAAAAATAAACCACACTATGTTGTTATTTTTACCATTTAAAAAGTTTAAACTTGTTGAATATCGTAAGCACGTATATGATCAATTTTGCAGAATTTAATGTGTTAAAATATATCCCGACAATAATATAATATTTGGAATATTAGTGTCAGGTTCATAGCTGAAATTAGGGTTAGGGTACATATAGTTTCGCTATATCCAAAAACTTATCATCTTTATGATGTCATTAAGGTGTTAGATACACAATTGATATTAACCAAACATCATCAAATCAAATATATCAGTATTTCGTATAAAATCGATTTTTAAATGATTTTTTTTTAGATCGGTCTTTTCGAGATTTTTTTGTTTCCGGATCCGACGGTCGGTTCCTTTTAGTTATTTTCGTGTAATCCTAGACTTCCGGTCAAGTTATTGGCGGCCTTTATTGAAAGAAATATGCTGGTTTTAAGACCAATATGAGCATTTCAGGTAATTTATACTAGATCTAAATGTAACTGCAATATAAAAATGCAATGAAACAGCCATGAGCTCGAAACAAGCTATGTATTATTGCCGGAATGCCTACTGCCGGTGTTGGTAACGGCAGAGTCGGACAACAGGGGTACGTCTCTAACGTTATAGGCCTAACGATCGTCTGGCTATCACATTGGATACACTTTAACTATAAAACTATAATTAATATCAGATGAATTTGAGTTGTCGGTTTATCAAATGACTTGTTATTGGCCATAAATCAAAGTGTATACAATACCATAATAAGAGTTAGTCCTACTAGACTTACGACGTGCCCCTGTGTGTGGACCATTTTAGACGATTTGAGCAATTATTTTGAACAATAACGCTGTAAAAATGGAATAGTTAATTAATAGAATAAATACATGTATATATTTGCTATTTTTACTATCAAAATAATTAATAAACAAAAATAAGTGCTATTTTTACCGTTATTTTCTGTAACAAGCACATAGGGAAAACAATGATAGGTTGTTATAGATTCATTTAATGAAGAAAACAATGGAATACGATTGATATTTTTTATATCAGATACAAAGGTTATTTCTTAATTTGCTTTTTCATAATAGTAACTATGAATAAATGATTAGAATGTGCAAATAAGCTGATAGTGTTACATCTAGTCCCATGAAAATGTGAGTTGTGACATAGGCATAATTTATGAAATTTTATACGAACATAAAGAACACAGGATCTACGATGTTTCCTCACAAAGAGTCGTCCATCTTTATTGATATAACTACAAAATGTATAATGAAACAGCCTACAAATTACTTTAATATTTCTCGAGATATAGATATTCGGAATACGCAACCAAAACTAATAAGAAATGAAAAAAAAAAGTTTTTATTTACAAGTTAAGGTGCGAATGTGTTGGAGCAGATTATCGGGTGTTTTTACAGAAAATCAGAAAATCTTCACTTCCTCAAACAATACTGAATAAAATGAATGATTGGTATTTATTTTATCGAATCGGGTCGTTTTCATGAGAACCGGACATAAGCATACGGACATCTTAGATCATATAACAAATTTATTTGCTAAAATTTAATTGGTATAATGTTATTAACTACATTTGCATCCTAAGTTATCGTACATAATACATACCCACACTGTAAGTATACCCCCGCAACGAAGTTAGGGGGGTATACTGGAATCCGTCCGTCCGTCTGTCTGTAGACACATTTTGTCCGGACAACTCCTCCTTAACCGATGGGCCGATTCCAATGAAACTTCACACATATATTAATGATCATGTGTAGATGTGCATGCCACTTTCTTTTTCTCAAAATTATGGTTGCTATGGCAACTGGTCACTATAAACAGGTTTTCCAATAAGAACCATAACTTTAAGTTTGTCCTGACAACTCTTAAACCAAAGGGCTGATTTCAATGAAACTTTACACAAATATATAGGACAATGTGTAGATGTGCATGCCACTTTCTTTTCCTCAAAAATATGGTTGCTATGGCAACTGGTCACTATATTGCTGGGTTATCTTAGTTAGCCTCTAATTAACAGTTCCAATTCACCACTGACTCGTGCAGATTGCGGGGGTATTAGTCAGCCATCCTGGCGACAGTTCTAATTATCATCGGACTAATATAGCGTATTATATCCGATAGTAAAATTTGGTCGCAATTTAAAGCAGTGTGTTTGTTATGTTATAGGAAATGGTTCTGAATCGGTTTCACTCAAAAGAAAGAGCACTAATGCGGAACACTCATCTAAGTCATCTTACAAGCGACAGCAAATCATAACAAACTTTGAAAAATGCATTGTATGTCAAACTATAACCGAAGAAAAACTAACGATCAATCCAAAAAGCAGAGAAAAATTACTTACTGCAATTGAACACAGAAGTATATATGGCGATGGAAAATACTCAGAACTATACCATAGGATAGTGCGAGATAATGTAAAAACACAGGATCTGGTCACCTGGCACAGGCGTTGTTATAATATAACAGTAAATACAAAAAATATACATGCATTAAAACAAGCATACGAAAAAAACTCATTCAGAGAATCTTCAGAAAGCAACGAGCTAAACAAGAGTTTCACGCGATCATTGAAAACACCGTACAATAAAACAACGTGCTTTTTTTGCTGTAAACCATCCACCAGAAAGTATCCATTACACAGTGTATCAACTGAAAATGCTGGGCGGAATCTAAGACATGCTATCGAAAATGGGAAAAATGATGAGCTGAAAGTAAGACTCTGTGAAGCTATTGACCCTTCCGACGCGCTATCAATTGACGTTGTTTATCATAAAAAATGTTGGTGCGAACATGTAACAAACTTAAACAGAAAGGAAGAGAATATCAAGAAAACGGAAGAAGAAGTAAGCAGTAGTGCGATAGCAGAAGTTGAATTTCTAAAACAAACTAAACATTCGTTGGATACTGGGAACGTGCTGTTATTGTCAGATTTAGTGAAGAGTTATGTCGACATACAGAACACTTACAATGTTCAACAACTAATTACAGACCGAAGAACAATAAAATCACTATTGACTCAGAAATTATGTGACGCCGATTTTATTCCATCGTTGAAGTCCAATGAATCTGAAAGACTTGTGTCCAAAACAACCACATGTTTAGCCGTGTCTAATGCACAGGACGACAGTGACATTGCTTCGAAAACCTCAAAAACCGCACTTCATCTTAGAAACTTGATTTTAAGTTCAAAACAGTGGGTATTTACTGGTACACTCGAGGGGAGTACCACGTCGGAAAACATTCCAGATGAGCTATTAAAGTTCTACAGATGTGTGATCACCGGCACCACCGATAATGTTCAATCACCATCAAGACAGGCCTACGTAGAACAGAAAGCACTTTCTCTTTCACAAAATATAATGTATGCTTGTTTATCAAGCAAGCAAGTTAACACTAAAACTGAATCGCTAAATGCGACAGTGAGAAAATCACGGGAATTTCCACAACCTTTGGGATTAGGAATTGCGATCCATCAAGCTTTTCGCAGCAAAAAACTCATCGACATGCTACACGGATTTGCCCTTTCTGTTGACTACAAGCGTGTGCTCAGAATTGAAAACCAAATAGCGAATACTGTTATCAAACGTATGATCGAGAACAATGGGATATATATGCCTCATGATTTCATACACGGACGCCATGTCTTCTTTGCTATAGACAATTGCGACTTTGCCGAAGACACCGCGGACGGAAAGCGCACCCTACATGGTACCGCGATGGCAATATACCAGCAGGTAAAGCCAACAAACGAACATTGGCCTCTTCAGGTAGATGAATCTGACGACGGGAAAGCTATGTTGCCACTTCCGGGATTTCTTACAGAACTACTCCCGTGCAACATTTCGAAATCTTTCAAGCCAAGAACGAAATTGCTAGGATTTCAACCACAGGCATGTCCTGATGAGCTTACACAGAACGACGATATGGCGTGGCTGCTAGCTGGTGCAACTTTACGACGGTCTGTATCGGATGCTTTATCAGAAAGTGGTCAACTTGAAGAGCAACTGACAAACCAAAAACCAATTGCCACTCTTCCTACATGGGCTGCATACAACAGTCTCCTTACGTAGGCTCTACCAGTTACACGCGTAGCAACTCCTCCTTTACTCGCAGCCCCCGCTCATGAATGGCAAACACTGTTGACCGTTCTAAAACAGGCACAAGGTATCAACACAGCTGTAGTTGGTGAACAACGAAAGACAGTTATCACACTGGACATGGGACTCTACCAACCGGCAATGAAGCTGCTTCTTACCCATGATGACTGCCGTAACCAATTCGTTCTAAGACCAGGAGAATTACACACAGTGATGGCTATGTGTCGTACAATAGGAACCTATATCGAAAATAGTGGCATCGACGCTGCGTGGGTAGAGAGTGGCATGTACGGACCTATCACATGTAAGCATGTGTTAGACGCAAAACATATCCGTAGGTCACTAGATGCACATACAACCACCCTTTTGGTTCTGTTTGACCTATATTTTTCACAATTTCTGGACAGAAATGGACCCGAGCTCGATTTGCTTAGCATGTCTCTCAACCTTCAGAAGCTGTCATTAAACCGTGAGCATTACGAGGAGGTTCAGATAGCCCATGATGCATTCATAGGTGCAATGGAACAAGAGAGAATCAATGGAAAATTTCACGACTTTGATGGAGAAATGTGCGCAGAAAGACCGATGTTCAAGGTGGTAAAACACTACATGAAAATGGTGTTACTGTTGCTTCAGTTTATTCGCGCATTTCATACAGGCGATTGGCAGCTTCATCTTTCATCACTAGACACATTCACAAAGTACTTCTTCGCGATGGACAAACTTGTTTACGCCAGACACGTTCCCTTGTATCTTGCAGAAATGAAAGAACTAAAGGAACAAGATGATAATCTATGGAAGGAATTTGAAAGTGGCAACTGGGTTGTGAATAAGAATCAAGTGCCGTTTTGTGCAATCGGGCCGGACCATGCTCTAGAGCATATCAACAAAATAATGAAGGTATCGGGTGGTCTCATCGGAATAACCCTCAATGAAAATGCTCGTTCTCGCTTCTTCCTTGTTTCGCCACACCTGTCTGCTTTAGCAAAGGAAACATCTGAAATGTCAGGAACGAAAGCAGATAAATCTACATCTCATCACGACCTGAACTTACCCCGAATGCACAGACAGGAAAGGGATGTGCAGGCTCTGAAGGCGACCATTCAATCACACAGTGATCCATTCAAAACGGAAGAGAAGGCAGCGGTAAACATCATGACAAGGGCTGTCATGCCAATCGATGTTACAAACGATATCGCAAATGTCAACGAACTTGGCCAAAAAGCTTATGTGGGATTTGTGGAAGAGAGGCTTAAAACAGAGAATGGAATCAGTGTATGAGGTCCCATTAAAAAGCTTAAGTTATTGACATGGAAGCACAGCGCAAAAAAAGCCTCGATCGTAAGCGGCGATAGAGTAGTTGAACTACGGGAGGACAGAAACTTATTTGCAAGGATGCTCATCGTTGCTCGTTCTCGACCCGAAATACCACTGCAAGAAACACTAGGCACATACGAACTGTCAGTTGTACCGCGGTCACTGTTTTCAATGGATGGCTCAATGCTACACATCTCCTGCAAAAGCCAGTTAATGAAGTTGCTAGAAGGTCTTATCAAAACTGGCGAGCACATCAAAGAATCGGCACACAGGGGGATTGCTGTCGTTGATGGTATGGTAGAAGTTCAAAGCCTGTTCAAGCCTCCATCCGTGAAATCCTGCGAGGACCTTGCCGACAACTTTCTTAATTCATTGTCAAGAAAGTACTTCTATGCATTCGACGAAACGCATGTTGTCTTTGATCGGTATGATATCGATTCATCTCTCAAGCAAGCCACTCGAACAAAACGACTTGGAAAAGGAACCGAGATATCATATCATATAGCAGACAATACCCAGATAGGAAACATAACGATGAAACAGCTTTTATCGGCAAATGACACCAAAGATGAATTAACAGCATACCTGTCGACCAAGCTTATAGAGTTTGGTAAGCAGATGAATTTGCGGATAGTGGTTGCATGGCGTGATAAGTGTTCGAGTTCATTTGGAGATTTTACCCATCTGGCCAGTTCGCAAGAAGAGGCAGACACGAAGCTGATATTACATTCGGTTGATGCCCAGCACCGTATAAACGATGTCCGCACTTGCATATTTTCACAGGATACAGATGTGCTTGTTCTTGCAGTTCATAGAACTCCCGAACTTTCGAACTACACCTACTTCTGTACTGGAGTGAAGGAACACCGGCGTGATATATCTGTGAACGAAATACATAAAAGCCTTGGAGAACTTAAGGCGTCGGCTTTACCGGCTCTTCATGCTATCTCTGGTGCGGACAACACTGGCGCTTTTGTTGGGAAAGGGAAGTTGTCATTCTGGAAAGCATATCAGCGGGCAGATCAAAATACACTGAAAGTGCTTGGAGACATGGGCACATGTTCAACTCTATCCGAGGAACAACTTCTATTACTAGAAGCATTTGTGTGTAAAGTGTATTGTCCAAGTACCAAGATGACTTCAGTGTCAAGCATCCGATGGCACTTGTTTCGAACAAAGCAAAGCGAATCGGAAAAACTCCCACCAACACGCGCAGCATTGACTGAGGCATTTAAGAGAGCCCATTACCAGGTCGTCGTATGGTGCTCCAACAACCAAGCCAACGCAACACTGCCAGACCCTGCACGGTATGGTTGGAGTCTTGTCGACGGAAGTTACAAGCCAGTCATGACGACTTTGCTGCCAGCACCCATTGCTTTAATTGAGCTTGTGAAGTGTTCGTGTTTGCGAACAAGGTGCTGCTCTAACCGGTGCAAGTGTAAGGCAAACAACCTAGTATGCACGGAACTATGTGAGTGTGGAGCCGAGGAGCAAGATTGCGCCAACTTCATTCCAGATAATTATATCATCGATGACTACGTTGATGACCCTCTTGTATAGAGTCCGTGAAATATCACACGGTCCGCTAGCTCATGTTAGTTTATGATTTGACAATTACCGCTATAGTTTCCCCATTTGACAACTCTTAGATCATATAGGATAAAATGTTAACATCCCTGCTGATGGACAAAAAATATGTATTTTTGTTAAATATTCAAAATTGGATTATTTTGGGAGTAGGGCAAATCTTTTTCAATATTTATTAAGTTAAGATGATATTTACTCGCCATTTATGTTTAAATGTCCTTCTTTATAATTGCTGTATATAAAAATAGCAAAATGTAGGCAAGAAATATATAATCATTTTTGTCTTTAAGGTTTTTTCACATAAACGAAACCAATTCTTAGCAAAAAAATATGACATATTTTCCCTTTTTTAAGTGATTTCATCATGTTTATTCTCTTTTAGCACCACCAAAGTTAATCTCATGTTTCCCTAAAGCATATATTGTATAATAAAAGATAAAATTATAAAAAAAAATCTTCTGAATCGATCGATTTATACGAGTTAACGAAAAATTATGTATGAAACTTAACCACCAAATGTTGATGACGTCATAAAAAACCCCAGTCGCGGGTTTAGGAGGCAAGGCATACTTTTTCTTCAATGCCATCACATATATATTAGATTGCACATAGTCTCTTTCTTTCTTCAAAAAATGCACACGGATGTCCCTAAGGCCCCGGACTTACGAAAACAATTTAAAATCGTGCGCAGGCATGCCCTTTTGAACAGAAAATGACGTCGTACTCATTTACAAATTATCATAAGAGAACGAATATGCCTTGTGAGCGATTGTTTCGAGGTGGAAACCGGGTTTTGAAAGTCGAGGAGGGATGCCGGCAAAATACACGTTGTCATGAAACTAATTGTACGCATATTAGCAGACTGTGCCAACATATGGTCTATTTTAAGAACATTATGTATGTCTTTGAGCATTGAGCAAAATCTGTGAAAATTGCGTTGTTACTGTTTGTTTTAACGCATGATAAACAATTAGAATTGGAATTTTATAGAAAAAATGATCTTCTCTCAATAATAGGGTTGCTTTGATAGAACAATTAAAGTTCATAGTCTGTGTACGTGACCCGGGAATAGGACCGGCGTACAATTTTCACCCTAGAAGTGTCGTCCTTTTTTACCTCCAAGTTAGAGAGTGGTATATTTTTACCGGGAGAACGTACGATTTTGACGTAAGATACGAAAAAAGTTACGAACACCTTTGTGAAACGCACTTACGAAATTCGTAAGTTTTGCGTAACCTTTTCGTAAATATTTACGAACGTTCGTAAGTTACGAAGCTTTGTGAAACGATACCCTGGACGACAATATGTCTGTCTCAGAGCAGTGTAGGAACACAGGTACTTGTGGACATGATTATGATGTTTCTAATTCAAATGTTTCATTATAGACTAGTAAATTATTGTATTACAATCGCATGCTTAATTTCTAAAAAAATTATCGTACCTCGGCCTTATAAATACTAAGTATTTATAAGGCCGAGGTACGATATTTTTTTTTAGAATTAAGCATGCGATTGTAATACAATAATTTACTCATCTACTTGGCTACATTCAAACCTTAACGAGTGGTTAAGAATGCACCAAGTTTGAATGATGTTTCTGTACATTTTCTTCCCTTTCCCTACAAACAGTATCTTTTGATACAAGTGATAGTGCCTTGTGACATCAGTGACGCGGCCTGGTGATACAAATCTGTCCAAAAGTATCTTTCGATTTTATCGCGGCGGTGTATATAAAGTATCGCCGATTTTACCGAAACGATTTGGTAAAACGATACGATCTTTCAATAATTTCAAATTCTAATGCTTTTTAGATCAATACATTGCAGATCCCGGAAGGACCAGCCGCCCATTGGACCACAACGGAGATATGGCCGACGGATATCCGGTCAGGTATTTCCGACCAGTCTAGTTAATGATTTTTGACTGTCTTTTTGCTGTTGTAAGATTGAAGGGCAGATTATTTGTCAGATTCAAGTTCTTACAAGGCTACATTCAAACCTTAACGAGTGGTTAAGAATGCACCAAGTTTGAATGATGTTTCTGTACATTTGCTTCCCTTTCCCTACAAACAGTATCTTTTGATACAAGTGATAGTGCCTTGTGACATCAGTGACGCGGCCTGGTGATACAAATCTGTCCAAAAGTATCTTTCGATTTTATCGCGGCGGTGTATATAAAGTATCGCCGATTTTACCGAAACGATTTGGTAAAACGATACGATCTTTCAATAATTTCAAATTCTAATGCTTCTCAGATCAATACATTACAGATCCCGGAAGGACCAGCCGCCCATTGGACCACAACGGAGATATTGGAGGGCAGATTATTTTCAGATGTATTTTTTCTGTTCTTTTTTAGGACCAGCAGCTGATTGAACTACGGCTGATGAACATAGTAAGTTATGTCATGTATTTGCCCACGTTTCATTAAAGTTAATTAAAATTAACAATAATCATCTTATTAAAAACTAAATAAAATAATACCGATAAAAATTTAAAAAGAAATAAACAGAATAAGGTTAATAAAAAAAAATAGAAATAAGAAATTAACTAGATTTAAAATGTCTAAAAAAAATTAAATTTGAAGTGAACAACAATTAAACAATTTTTAAAAAATATATCAGTATGAAAAAAAAATAGATTAAAAATTAAACCAAATATAAAGTTCAAAATAAGCGAAAAAAAAATATAAAAATTAAATATAAAACCAAAATTAAATTGATATAATACCAATATCTAAAAATATATGCAAATCGAATAAAATAAAATCATAAAACAAAATTTTTTCAGAATTGGTTAGAAAATCATTTGTGCGACAATATTGATTTGATTTTACTAAACAATTATTTAGTAAAACGATACTGTATTACATATTTCCAAACAACACTCTTTAGATTAATACTTTTTCAGATCCGGAAAGGAGCAAAAGACCTTGGCGGCTGGAACGGTGATGTGTTTAATTGGTCTATCAAATAATGTTTTGATTTGATGCTTTAAATATTTTCAAAAAATATGTTTTGAAATGTGTTTTTGAATTTTTGATATTCTACATTATAGAAAAAATAGATTTTTAAATTTATTCTTGGGGGTCAATTTTTTCGCATTTTGACGTAATTTTTTAAATATTAACCAAAGATTTCATTTTCAGATCGACGTGAAATTAATTATTCAAAATAATTTGAAATAACTTTAATATTGAATATTGAATATTTAATATTGAAAATTCTAAAATATTTTTTGAAAGCTTGTTTTAATAAGAATACAATATGAATGAACAATAAGTAAGCACTATGATGCCAAAAAAGAGAGCAAAACGACATCAGCAATTACAGAACATACGTATATATGAGTTTAAGTGTGAAACTGAATATGTTTATATGTCATTGAGTCTGTCGGTTCTATGTGTATGTTTGAGCGAGTGTTTGCAATCTTGTCTGTAATTGTGTAGATCTAAAGTGTAACTGTCTGTCTGAGTATATGTATGATTGTGTGTTTATGTAGCTGACTCTTAATTGAGTTGTATACAAGTCTGGATGTATGATTGACAGTTAAATTTGTATTGTATATCTTGTCGGTAATTGGGTGGATCTTAAGTATAAAGTATAAAGTATAAAGTTTCATTCGTTTAACGTGTTAAAAGTCGTAGCTTTTGTTTTAACGCGTTAAAATGACTAAAATAACAGACCAATCGAATTCCCTGTTTCATATATCTTCTGGAGAGAATTGACTATACCGTCAGCTATTACTTTTATATTTAGATTCTAATCGTGTGTTTATATTTACCAGTTGTAGGAATATTTACTGTCATCAATGTTGCAATGGCAGCCGACCAGATAGACGAACTATCGACAAGTAGGTTCTACTTGTAGTAGATTCTAGGCTGATGTTGGAGTGATAAATACAGTCTCTCTACATCTCGTTTTCTGTAAACTGCATTTATAACATGGTATATTGTGAGATGTTCTCTATTATTTCATCAATGTTCAAAGATGACAAAACTACCAAATCACTGAACAAATGCCACCTCCGTGTCTAGTCGGTGAGTGCAGACACAACTCGGAACGTCAGTACACGATGTGACGTCATCAGAATGTACCAGTTACAGTAATGTACAACAATGTATCTTACAGACCTTCATGAATACACAAATGACCAAAAGAATGAAGTGCTCACAGTGACAGAGAAAAAAAATTGTTAAATTCATTGCACAAATTGATTATTTTGATACGGTCTCTGTTTAAATCGGTTTTCAGAGATATCAACGTTCTCTTTGACGTGTTGATATTCTGTCAACGCGTACTGTAATATTCTGTCATTAAACTGTTTGAAATAATAATAAAAAAAACATCTGCAGACCAAAACAAACCCAACGCCGACATCGGGATTCACACGTAGTAGTCATACGTTGACTTTTCATTTTTTGGACAAATAATCATTGTCAAATAATTTATACATGCCCACTGACAATATCGCTGACGGGACTGAGGGATTGTCTTGGCACAGCCCCAAGGCATTCTTGTACTACTGCCCGAACCTCTCTCCTCGAAGCCTCCATATTTTCCCGCTTCCCTGAAGAACTTTCACCCGAATGCTGATATGCAAGGGTGCAACTGATTGGTTAATCTGATAAAGTTTAACGCGTTAAAATTATTATGAACGTGATGAAACGGTCTTTAACGCGTTAAATGATAACTACATTTAACGCGTTAAATGTGTTTTAACGCGTTAAATGCTAACGCGTTAAATGTATCTCGTTTTTGACATGAACGGCCTTTCATACCGTAGGCGCGAGCCGAATTTTTTTTCCGTTTTTAAGGATATAAAAAAATCCACCTCCGAAAATAGGGAAAATTTACCTAGAAAAGGTAGAACAATTCACTTTAAAAACTTATTATTTTTCCTTAATAATTGACAGGTTTTTAACTTTTGGAATCTGATAGAATGTGTATCTAAAGCGAACCCTATATGCTGCTAATTTGTCGACAACAGATGCCAGTGCCGTTTCATGTTGTACGGTGTTTCCATCATTCGTATCTGTCGGTAATTATTATTTACTCTATTCACGTTAAAACCGCGCATTCTTATCCGTGTTGTGTTTCTGTCTTGTTCTCATTATGAAATCAATCAACTTCACAAATTATAATCAACTTATCGAATCTATGTGCTGAAGTTAAGCAAAATTTCGTATTAAGATATAAATATTGACTTACCAGGCAAGTGCAGACGACCGACACACAGGTCTGAGAATTGATATACTAGTATAAAAGTCGGAATGTTCCGGATGTACAAGATTAAGTTTTTATTGCCTTCAAGAAAACATTTTCGGTTCGAAAATTTACAGATATTTATCGAAATGTTTATAAAAATTCGTTGTTTTTTTTTTTTTTCCTTTTTTTTTTTTAGATTTTGGATGTCAAAAAGTGGGTGAAGGGGGGGGGGGGGGGGGGGGCAAAAAGATCTGTTTGCCCTCCACTGTCAAAAGTGGGAGGGGGCCCTGTCCCACCCGCCCCGCTTCCTACGCTACTGTTATATGTTAATCCACTTAAGTATTTACAATATTGATGTGGATCAAAATAGAAATGAATTGAATAAGAAAAACCTTTTTATCAGATATAAAATCTTACATTCATCCATTGATCATTAGTCATGCTTTATTTCATTTCATGACGTACAGTAAATTAATTTTAGCATACATGTATTTCTATTTTCTTAACGAAAGAATATCTTTAAACTGTAATGTTATTCTTTGGAACTCTATGTAAATCTCATTGTAAGTGAGCAACAAAACATTTCTTAGTCTTTGAAATGATTTTAGCTAGAAGACTAGAATCAGTTCTTAAATGTAATAATTTTCCATATAAACAGCAATCAACAGATCAAAAAGGATTAAGTACTTAGTTAACTTCTTTTAATTTACATGAATGTATAAATTTTGATTTGAAAAGAGATGAAGATGTTTATGTAGACTTCTTAGACAGCAACGTTAACAAGGCATTTGATACTGTATGGCATGCTGGTTTACTGTACAAACTTAATGATATATCGGTATTACTTTAAAGTCATGGCATATTTTAAAAACTATATATACGGATATAACAAGTAGTGTTGTATTTAATGATTTTTAATTCAAGATGGATCCGTATAGGGAGAGGGATTACAAGGGAGTGCGTTTTGTGCTAAAATGTACATTGTATCCATAACAAGTTTATAGATAGTGTTGAAAAATATTGAAATTATATGCACATATTGTCGATTTAAAATTAATGTACCAACACAAGTTGATGACATGTGTCTGCTTAGTACACAGCACAAAAGCTTACAGAATGTACTCGAGATATGTGAATTGTATAGTAAACTGTGGCGCTTTACACAAAATAGAAATTTTCGAGCATCTTCTCCCATATAAAACAAATTGGTATTATGTTAAATTATAATTTTAATAGTATTTAACGCACAGTACGTGTTTGTAATGAATTTAAAAGTGGTATCATGAACTTAACTAAAAGTGGAGCTCAACTTAAACGTAAATCCTCTATCTATCGGTAAAATAATTAAATCAAAAGTTTAAGTTTCGGCACTTTATGGGTGTGAATTGTGGTGTCTACCAAAAAGTTGAATTTCAATGCTAGCAAGATCACAACGTTTTATTTTAAAATCTATTCAAGGGTTACTTGGATGATGGAGTATATAGAAGCGTATATAGATACTTAGTAATTGTTGTTCTTGGTAGATCATGTAACCTAGAAAGAACTTGTGTATCATATCTTGTATGTTTTACTCGATTATTTATGGCATATACATGTATATGGAGACCAATATGTATAATAACGGTTTCCCTTCGTGCTGAGTGAGTGGCATGTCGTTTTTATCGATTAGTAGTAACGTGCTATCATGTTTATCGGTTAGTCTTGCCTACTCTATCATGTGTTTCGAACGGCCGTGATTGAATAAACAACAACACACGTCCTGAAGTATGCAAGTTCTTTATTAGAGAACACAACATGGCACACAATATGTGGTTCAAATAATGAAACAAAAATTACCTTTATCTGACAGTTCTCTGCTCATATTTCTATGTACGTAATATGTCACATATTCGTTGCAAAAAGTTTGTTCATAATTTATGTAGATCTACAAAACTAGTAAAATTCAAGTAAAAATACCTACAATTACGACAGGTAGATTCTACTACGAAATAGAAAGGACAGGAGATTTCATCAATCTAGGTCCATTTAAAGTGCCTTTCATACAATATGCATATTACTCAATTTCAAATCTCGATTAAAAATACCGAAACAAAAACACAAATCGACAGTAATAAACTAACTTTATCAAGTCAGAGTAGTTAACGTTCCGATAGAGATAATCAAGAGTTGTCTACCCTGCTGGCAGTGGTTCGATTTATTCATTTTTAAATATCCATAAATCATTAAGGATTGAATAAAGTTATTTTGAGGTGTATGGGGGTATAAACCCCAATAGGTTCGCAGTTCATAAAATTTGTCTCAAGACCTATTGAGGTTTATACCCCCATACACCTCAACATAACTTTATTCAATCTTTTACTTTATATTTATATATCTATATATTTTATATTTTTGTATAATATTTTGTCCTTTAACAAATAGGGACTTGTGCAAGTCTACCACGGAACTTACCGAAATGTCATCACTCTTCGTCTACATATGGTTTTAATAACGAATTAAAACAAATATTATTTTTAATGGAATTTATTTCATATAAATATGAACACTTTTGAAAAGGAATTAAAAAATATAGTCCCCTACTTTTAGAATGACAAATGTATGTGGTAGGTTCATTGAGTCTGAATTAAGTGGAAATATAAATATTTATGGATATCCATAAATGAGTCGAATTATGGATATCCATAAATCATTTATGGATGTTTAAAAATGAATTATGGATATTTGAAATGAATTATGGATATCCATAAATAGGGATTTTTTTCCACTTTGGCTTGCCATAATGAATTACCTTGTAGTATCATTCCAAGTCACATGGGAATGTTTACTGTGTATATATATATACACATACATAAGCTGCTAAGCTTGTAGGGAGCACACGCATGTGTGACGTCTGTGTACACTGTACACATACCAGTCGATATTGATAATGAATGGAAAAGTTTGTAACTCAATCATAGGCACGCTGAAAGGAATTTCGTAATCGCCTTGTCTTATACGGGTCAACATCTGTAGGGGGTGTGTCAGGTCACGTGATATTTGTCTGGAGGTGTGTCAGTGACGCATGAGCTTTTATCCAATGAAAGCGCTCGACACAAAGTGATTATGAAACACGGGTATAAAAGCTTCCCCATGCGGTCTATTTGTAAACAAGCGCAGAACTTTCGTATTTTCAATTACACCATAAAAGTTATACTTGAAAGGTAGTCGAGTTACTTTTAAGGTTGTAAAGTTACATAAAAGGTGGAAAATAAGTTAATTATGGACACAGTTCGAAAATCACTTTTAGTTTCAGTGCGGAAACTTAACCATTTTTCATCTGTTTCTCGCTGTGTTGGAACACAAACAAAACCAAGCCAGGATGACGAAATACCAGACGGGCGGTCATTCCAAGTAAGAGTTTGTTTATTTTACAATAACATACCTATACCGTCTAGATCTTTCTTGTAATGCCTCATCTTATATTAATTGCTACGTTTTGCGACCAATACGTTAATATAGCATTTGAGATACAAAATGCATATATATATATCGATAGACAATTATATAACTTCAAATTGTATTTCTGTTGTTTTGTTTTGGGGATTTTTTTAATACAATCATTTTATTATACAATGCGTTACTTCAACATATACATTGTATTTTAATGAAAATAAATCAGTTATACAATATGCCATCAACCCTATGGCCTATATACATATACTAACGCATTCTTTTTTACAATAAGATTTTTCTCCGCGAGTACATCAAGTTACATTTAACATGTGAGTAAGGAAATAGCTGTAGATGATAATGGGTGAAACATTTAAAGAATTCTCATAATTGTTCATATCTCTGAAAACAAAAGTCATTTTAAAGAACTGCCTTAATGATGCATTTTAATTTCCTAGTTTCCTTTGACAAAATAGAATACAAAATATGAGCTTCGTTACGATTAGAACTACCCGAAGAAAACTCAATTAACTGATGCGTGAAAAAAACATCGCAATAAAATAATGTAACAATAGGTGTTATTATAAAGTATACATTATTTGTTCCTTCATCAAAGCACACAGGAAAACAAGGATCTGTTTAACTATCAACACCAGTTCACGATAACACGGATGTACCTGTCGGATCAGTCATACTTCCTTGAACATAGCGATAGTTTTGTATGTATGCAATCCAAATTAAGTGATAAATCTAACATTTGCCAAAAGAGAAAAAGCACACACACACATTTGTGTATATATATTAAGCCCTATCACTCTCCGATTTTAAGTACAGACACTTAAATTATATCCGGCTCGAGGCTCGATCGTGACTCGGCTATGAAAACGGGCTTGTGATTTTCAATGGAATTTTTTCAGTTTCCAATTCAAACATTTTGTAAACAAACAGGCACATAAACAACCGTGTATTATATGCTCATATCAAAACTATATTATGTTATTGAATAATACGTTTATAAGATATTGGGACTTTTATAGAATATATTCAGGATCAAGTAAAGAGTTCTTATAGGATTAGATTAAATCAGATTTAGTTTTAGATGCAATGAGCAACATCCGACAGCTAAAAAAAGGTTGTTTGATTTCTTGATTTATCATCCGTGAATAGTCGGGGTTATTTGAGGCGTGGTATCCTTGTACGTGTAGTAGCTGATGGCTACCCAAATAAACCTCGCATAATAATTAGATCACATCTTACGCAAGTACTCAACCAGTACTCATGCAGGACCGAGATATTACGTACGATATTGCTTTGCATTATATATAATGTTTCCATGAGTCATGTAACTGTAAGATGTAACTGTAAGATATGCCGTATCACGCACATCATCATACTGACAGATGTCTATTTTTGACCGTACAGGCCAATGACACGATGGTGTACCGAACCCACCGGCCTCAGGCCAAACCCAGCAAGGACACCCTCAGCTTCGGCACCACCTTTTCAGACCACATGCTGACCGTAGAATGGGAGGGTCAGTGGTCAACACCAGTAATATCTCCACTAAAGAATCTTTCGTTACATCCGGCAGCCAAAACGCTCCAGTACTGCACACAGGTAAAGTAAGAGGGAACAAACGGAACCAGATCCAGCCAAATAATGCTGTGGGTATCAGCTTGTGTAATGTAATATAAGTCAAATGCCAACCAATAACAGATGACCAATTTTTCGAAGGTTACTTGCATAAGCTAATTGTTCAATATCCTCGGGGTGTCTCGCGCAAGTATTAGCTGACGCAATGCTCTCTTGGAAACAATAATGATTGGGGACCGCAATGCATTATGGGAGATATTGCATCATGACCAAACGCATTGGACACATGCGTTAATTATCTAAATACTGAGCCATTGCTTAATCAATTTTCCTAATTAAACAAACTAGCTCTTTTACATCATGTAAGGTATTGAACGCACAACAGATAAAAAAAAAATTATTTCTACTAAATTGAAATAAGTTCGTGATTTTATTTGGTAAAACTTTTTAGGAAACAATATTTTGGTGTACAAAATGATGAAAATTTTATAAAATTTTCATTCATTATGATTTCTTTGTTTCACTTAGGTATTTGAAGGAATGAAGGCATTCCGTGGTTACGATGATAAGGTTAGGCTTTTCCGGCCAATGAACAATATGGAAAGAATGGTCAAATCTGCCGAGAGGGCAGGGCTTCCGGTGAGTAAACTGTCAGGTCTATGCTAACTAGAAATAATGATAAAATGATAATTTCTGCCGGAAGGTCATGACTTCCGGTTTAAAATGGTGGCACTTCTCGATAGGCTAGAATTTCAAGTACAAGAACATATCAGAACTAGCGAGATAACTGACTTAATTCTAAGTGTGTTTCCAAGAAACTGCCTCAGAGATTTAAATATCACAGATATAAGTCTCTGAATGTCTGTAGGTTTTATTGTCAAAACTTTTGAAAATCCGGAAAAGAGATAAGCTAATTTTTAATTACATGTACTTTCCCAAAAGCGTTTTTAACAGTTTTTGTGATATTTGACAGACATTTGACCCCGAGGAGCTTCTTGGCTGTGTGATGAAACTGTTGAGCTTGGACAAGTCTTGGGTCCCGAGGGCTACACCAGATATGCCCTACTCCGCCTACCTGCGACCAACTATGATTGGTACAGAGGTATGTGTTTTAACAACGTGTGTAATTTCAACTTCAGTTATAGTAGCAATGAATATCGGAAATAATCATTTTGTCGATTTAGAATTTTCATTTGTTTATTATCTGTGTTACAGCCGGCCTTAGGAATAGATAGACCAGCCTCATGCCTGCTCTACGTCATCGCTGGGCCAGTTGGCCCTTATTTTAAGACGGGAATGAAGCCAGTTTCCCTCTTGGCGGACCCAAAATACGTCAGAGCTTGGCCTGGGGGCTCAGGCATGTACAAGATGGGAGCGTAAGTATAAGGCGACTTAGTTCATTTATTTACTGTGAATAAATAAATGTTTATAAAGAGTTCAACTGAAGAGCCAATCGTAACATCTCGGCCAGTTCCGTCAAGGATGTTTGATTCCGAATTTTGGCGGAAATGGCCGAGATCTTGCAGTGGAAATTTCCGGTGTTCGAACCTTAAAATTCCTATAAATGTGTGTGTGTCCTTGCAAAGGTTAACGTATGCCGCTAGGCCTTCCTGCTCTCTCAGGCTTCTTCAGGCGGACTTTTTATGCGTGTATCATACAAATATTGAATTAAAAACTTGTATATCATTAATATCTTAGAAACTACGCCCCGACTATAAACATCCAGAAGGCGGCGCTACAAGCGGGTTGCCAACAGGTGCTATGGTTACACGGGGATGAACAGGAAATCACGGAGGCAGGAACGATGAACCTATTCCTTTACTGGATAAACACCGATGGAGGTAAGTCCAGTCTCTGTCGACAAGACTTGAATGACTAAGAGTTTTGTTATTTTTTTTTTGTTTCTTGTTGTTGTTTTTTTTTTTTTTTTTTTCTCTCCATAATTTCGGTGTGAAGTTAAGGAGTATTCAGATGTTATGAAACGTTAACGAATCAGGTACCATTATTGGTACGTTAACCCTTGAAATTTATGCTAATATCAGAAGCCAAATTACCAAAATTTAATTAAAATATCTGCACTAATAGTCATATATAGCAAAATTCGCTGTTGATAAATACATCTTTAATACTTGTTGTTTTTGTTTATTTGCGCGCAAAATTGATTCAGATTTCGGTTGTATCAGAGTTTGGCTTGATTGCTTAATCTGATTGGGTGTTGATTAGCGGTGGCTAATTTTGAACTATGTTTCTATTTATAGAGAAGGAGCTAGTTACAGCGCCCCTGAATGGAATAATATTACCGGGAGTCACTCGTCAATCTGTGCTTGACTTAGCGAACCAATGGGTGAGTACCTCGTGTAGTGCCCGTATGTGTGAGTGAAAAAATATAGATCTAGTTAACCAATGGGCAAGCACCGTAACTAATGCCCGTATGTATGTGATAGCATACCGATATACAACCAATCGTAATAGACAGGTTCCTTATGCAGCACACAGGAGCTTGACACAAATTCCAAAAGAACGGTCCATGCTACATATTATACCTATATATATATATATAGACCGCGGGTTGAGAATTCGTGTCAAGGCCCTGTGGTAGAGCATAAGTTAGTACTGGTTATTTGTCAGCAATATACAATAGGTTTTACATTACAGTCAAACCTGCCTGAATTGAGCGTTTAACCTTTAATAATTGATTTCTTCTGTTGACAGGGTGAATTTAAGGTGACAGAGCGATCAGTTACTATGGCGGAATTGGTGAAAGGAATAGAGGAAAATCGAGTAAGTATTTAACTTACAAGCCACCTAAATTTTGGAGGTCGTTTCGGATATTTCCGAAAAAATACAAGAAAATGACGAATTGATAGGCGTTCAAATAAAAACGAGAGCAAACTCCTTTGAATATACAATGTATACAAAATATTGCAAAACTGAGAAAAACTTTCTGAAATGCCAGATAATTCTCCATCATATAGTACATTGTAGTAAATGATAGAGAGGCTTACAGTTTTTTCATTATACTTCTTCCAACCAAACTTAAAAAGCAAATTCTGGTTATGAACCAACACAAGCTACGTAATACAGTACACTAACATACAAAAAAGACAGATTCCGGATTCTCCCTTGATGATATGATACTGTATATGTTTCCATTATATGACATGGTTCCATTTATTTTTATAACAAACCTCGGTCGTCTCCGTTTCAGGTAATAGAGATGTTCGGGTCAGGTACGGCGGTGTCCATCTGTCCAGTCGGAAAAATCAAGTACTGTGACCAGTGGTATACTGTGTCCAACCAACAGAAGCAGGCCACAAGGTTGTTCGGACAACTGACCGCCATACAGGTAAGTTGTAATTATTTACACATTACGGCAGAGACCTATTTATAGTCTCTAGATAGGCCACAGATATAAAGAAACGAAATCTCAAAATTTACTGGAAGTTGCAGAAAGCAAGAAAAATACGTAGATAAGAAAACGATATATTTATGTTTTTTAGATTTGAGGTTTTCACCAATTATTAAATGGATGTCTTTAAAGTTATCTGCTAATTTACTAAGCTGTGTACTTGGTTATAATGGGTTTTTTTTTTTTTTTTTTTGCAGTATGGAGAGTGCCCGAGCGACTGGGCAGTAGAAGTCGATTGACCACTTGAAAGAGTGACGTGATCCCTTTCAAAGGCAGCTGCACCGTTATGGACGGTCTTAACAACGTCACTTCCGGATTCATCCAGCTAAGTGACGGTGTATCACGTGATTGTAAAAACACACGTGCTCAAGGAAGCTAACGATCTAATCTACATGGCTCTCAGTTTCAATGTAGATATGCACCTAAATTACTTAAGGATACTTTTGGAAACTTGTTTTTCACGAGAGTACCATACTTAGCACGGCATTGGCGGACTGTCCAGATACTTGACGCCTGCTACAACACATTCTTATAATGTAATCTGCATCATGTATGGAGTTTATCATTTTGATTTATTATTTTACTCACGTGGGGATGTTTATGACTTAATATGGTTATAGCTGTAGTAAATGGCTTGAAAATATACAAAATATGTTTTAAAGTCATCATTTGCGGGTTCGTTTAAATGTATTTAATCCATTTTGAAGTTGTTGATTTTGTTAATGTTATATTTATTACGATTTGTCAAAAGTTATTTATTTTGTAATAAATATTTTTACCATACACGGTTATGCGTGTTTTATTTCTGAAACTGAGGACAGGTAAGAAAATGGCTTCATATGTGTAGTCAAGGGAGGTTACCTAATAAACTCTTAACAAACAAACAAACAACGAAAAATATATACCATAGTTTTAATGGTTTATGACGGTGATATGAAGAATACATACTTTATGAAGAACGCTTTTATCAGACAATGCTGTTGACAGAACAAACGCAATAATTTTGTTATCTCCGAAAACGAGACAATATTTGATATTTTCATTCCATATGATTTGAAAATACATTTAACATGCGTTTTAACCATCAGATCCTTTTTCAATAAAATGTTTTCTATGAAAAAGTGAAAGACGAAAAACAAAACCATTTCGTCGCCTTGTAGTTAAAATTACAATACATGTACTTGGTTAGGTTTAGTGATGAGGTTACCGACAGAAAAGTATGAATTATGATTTTTATCATCAGAAAAACACAATACAACAAAGAAAACATACATATAACATACATACTTAAAATCATCATAGAGATTGATGATGTAACATGTCATTAATACAACTCTCATAATCCTACAAGATAGTGCATCGCAGTAAGAGACACCCTTCGTGGTTTGACAATGTAGTACATCAAAGATACACAGATCTCTCGTAGTCTGACAGTGTAGTACATCATAGATACACACACCTCTCGTAGTCTGACAATGTAGTACATCATAGATACACACACCTGTCGTAGTCTGACAATCTAGTACATCAAAGATACACACATCTCTCGTAGTCTGACAATGTAGTCCATCATAGATACACACACCTCTCGTAGTCTAACAATGTAGTACATCATAGATACACACATCTCTCGTAGTCTGACAATGTAGTACATCATATATACACACACCTCTCGTAGTCTGACAATGTAGTACATCATATATACACACCTCTCGTAGTCTGACAGTGTAGTACATCATAGATACACACCTCTCGTAGTCTGACAATGTAGTACATCATAGATACACACACCTCTCGTAGTCTGCCAATGTAGTACATCATAGATACACACACCTCTCGTAGTCTGATACTGTTGTACATCATAGATACACACACCTCTCGTAGTCTGACAATGTTGTACATCATAGATACAGACACCTCTCGTAGTCTGACAATGTAGTACATCATAGATACACACACCTCTCGTAGTCTGACAATGTTGTACATCATAGATACACACACCTCTCGTAGTCTGACAATGTAGTACATCATAGATACACACACCTCTCGTAGTGTGACAATGTAGTACATCATAGATACACACACCTCTCGTAATCTGACAGTGTAGTACATCATATATACAATCATCTCTAGTAGTCTGACGATGTAGTACATCATAGATACACACACCTCTCGTAGTCTGACAGTGTAGTACATCATAGATACACACCTCTCGTTGTCTGACAATGTTGTACATCATAGATACACACACCTCTCGTTGTCTGACAATGTAGTACATCATAGATACACACACCTCTCGTAGTGTGACAATGTAGTACATCATAGATATACACAGACCTCTCGTAGTCTGACAATGTAATACATCATAGATACACAGACCTCTCGTAGTCTGACAATGTTGTACATCATAGATACACACACCTCTCGTAGTCTGACAATGTAGTACATCATAGATACACACACCTCTCCTAATCTGACAATGTAGTACATCATATATACAATCATCTCTCGTAGTCTGACAATGTAGTACATCATAGATATACACACCTCTCGTAGTCTGACAATGTAGTACATCATAGATACACACACCTCTCGTAGTCTGACAATGTAGTACATCATAGATACACTCACCTCTCGTAGTCTGACAATGTAGTACATCATAGATATACACACCTCTCGTAGTCTGACAATGTAGTACATCATAGATAATATACCTCTCGTAGTCTGACAATGTAGTACAGCATAGATACACACACCTCTCGTAGTCTGACAATGTAGTACATCATAGATACACACACCTCTCGTAGTCTGACAATGTAGTACATCATATATACACACACCTCTCGTAGTCTGACAATGTAGTACATCATAGATACACACATCTCTCGTAGTCTGACAATGTAGTAATCATATATATACACACCTCTCGTAGTCTGACAATGTAGTACATCATAGATACACACATCTGTCGTAGTCTGACAATGTAGTAATCATATATATACACACCTCTCGTAGTCTGACAATGTAGTCCATCAAAGATACACACACCTCTCGTAGTCTGACAATGTAGTACATCGTAGATATACACACCTCTCGTAGTCTAACAATGTAGTACATCATAGATAATATACCTCACGTAGTCTGACAATGGAGTTCATCAAAGGTACACAGACCTCTCGTAGTTTGACAAAGTAGTACATCATAGATACAATAAATACTCTTTGATTTTTAATGTTAAAAGTTCACAGGACGACCGAATCCTAGTCTCTCACTATTTCAACATTCTTAAGAAAATTATTGTTTAAAATGTTAAGAGCATATTTATGTATATATTTGACAGTGTACCAGAATACGAAATAGATTCATCCTTAACTCTTTTTTTATATTTTACAAAAGGTCTGTGTTGAATCCAGATTTCTAAGGTGTAACAGGGCTACGTACTGTGCGTTTAATGATACACTAACCCGTGAGTGTAACAAAGATGTTAGTTGTCATGAAACTTTATATATATATGAAGGGGCGAATAAGCTCAAGAAACAGCACACGGATGTGGTTTATCCGGAATTTTGACTGACCGACATAAAGGATTGTTAGCAATTACTTGTCGAGATTAAGATCGAATGGTAACCAAAGTGTGTGAAACGTTTTAAGGTTGACCACACCGGAACGGACCTTTCATACACAGTATATATGGTTTATTTTCTACCAGATATGTCAGGTGTTAGACACTGTTTGGCACAGTGGTCATATCTCCGTCAGACCAAACAAAATATGCCGAATTTCCTTTTAAATCTGTGCTTTTTCTTAGCAAAATGTCGCCAAAGGTCTAACGGCGTGATCTCAAGCGTGCCTGACTTAGGAAATCACAAATTTCTCGAACAGCACTAACCAGTGTATTGAATTTCAATCAATTCTTAATATTCTTTGCTCATGTCGGTCACACCATAGTTTAACTAACAATTTAGTCATTTCTATCAGATCACAGAATAAATTTTCCTCTCCTGTGTTGAACATTTCATAACATGTCCCCCGGTAACTTATGTGTGCTGTCCAATAAAACACTTTCTGGCACTCTTTCTTTCTCATCATTTCTGGCAAGCACATAAAACTTCTTGAAGAGGAAAAAGGCCACAGAACAAGCCATACCAAAACCCCCTACGATGAAAACGCCTGCCATATGGCTAATGGAAAACTCCACTTGTGTAGACGATCGCCCTGATGTTCCCATGTTACATTTACGCTTATTATCCCACCACCTGTTGTCATAGAATAAAACATATTAAAGATCAAGCATGCCGTAAACAAACAAGAACAATCTGGAGAATTCAAACATTATTTTGTACGTTAGATTTATTAGATATTCTAAAGATATTTTAAAGATTTTGCCCATTCAATCTTACAATACGGTTATGCAGCATTGCGAGAGGATTTTGTCGTTTTTGAAGGGGGGGGGGGGGGGGGGGGGAGTAAATAGCTACTTCTTATTTGTTGAATTATCATTGAGACGGTACTTACTTTTTCTGCATATCTCGAATGAAATTTCTCTCCCTGAGTTGTAACAGTCCGATATTGATTTTTGTTTTAAATGAAGCACCGGCAGGCAAGACGATCCCATGCTCCTGTAGTCGGACGGGTATGCCAACCATTTTAGTTTCACAATAGTTTTTCTCCGAATAAAGGTTGATGAGATAATCGAATATGAAAGCATAATGTCCTTGTTCAACTCTTTGTCTTCCTACTGACGAATTTTCCACCAATCCGTATTCAGATTCGCGAATCTTCTCCCAGATTTCTTTATATACTGGCTTACTTCCATCCTGCAGGAATTTCATCGTCGCAGATTTATCAATGGTGCCACATTCAATGTCGCTCCTCTCCGCCAGCTGTTCCAATGACGTCACAGGCTGTTCCAGGTTTGTCGTTGTAAGAAAAGCCGCCATGTTTGCAGTGTATGTACTAACCGTGATGAGAACGAAGAAAGTAAACCCAGCCGTGACGATTCTTTGTGACGTAGGACGTGGCGAGAAGTCCGTTCCGCGCATGAGGAGTGTGCCTATTGAAAACCACAAGGTTTCTTTGACCGTAAACTGCCGCTCGACGCTGGTATAATCAAGTATAAACAAAATGACAGACACGACGAAGGAGGCGCCAACAATGGCTAACCAGAGATGAAGAGAAAATGGCTCCATAAACTGGAAGATTGTTTTTGCCTCCTTTGGTTTTTTGATCAGCATGTTGACACCTGTGCTGATTACACCAAGACTGAAATCAATGACCTTCTCCCGGGACGACGTGATGGAAATGGCACCCATTCCTATGTTCGCCCTCTACAAGGAGGAATTGACAATTATGCAGACATCCAGGTATCCATCAATCGTTTACGTTATCTCTTCCTAATGAAAACAACTACCTATATTACAAGCTGATATGACTGTATAAACAAATATGTGATTTGATTCCTGGTACCAGCTATATTGAATGATCTGGCGATAAGAGATGTTCAGTGTGTTCAGACGAGGAGTTTAAAATGAAATGTCTGCGTTAGTATGCATAGAATTGAATGATTGTACAAAAGTCATGGTTCAATTCACATTGACAGTTATATTACAATCCGAACATGAAGTTAAATGCTGTATACATCTTATGGTTCTTTTTAGACTCGTTACTGACATAAAGAGCTTAGCATGCTGATACCAAGGATACAACGGTGCAAACTCAAAATAGGACAAAGAATCTGGATTGGGAGGTGCAATTGCCTCATAATTCAATAATTTTCCTGATTTGTTTGAAAAAAAGAAAATCACATATGTATGTAATGAACAGCGCCTCTATTGAAATTAATACCTCCGAGTCTAACCCTAATGGTTAAAACCTTCCTTAACTGAGTAGTAACATTAGAACTGTCAATACAAGAGAAGACTGATGTTGGAACCTATAGCATTTCCTCAAACAATTCAAGTTCTCTGAAGTTTATCTTGGCGTCTCTGTACATACCCCCGACAGTACCTCCTCCACCATTCCGTTCCATGAACCGTTAGCATTCTCTGAGCCGTAAACGTTATTTGGACTCTCATATATTTCGTACTTCAACTGAAGAACTTTTGCCAGTTCCCGGAGAATGTCGATCGTAAACCCTTCGTAGCGATCGTTGCCTTCGTAGCTACGTCCATTCCTACCTTCCTTACGAATCACGAAGGGCTCTTCCTGCAAAGGATTCGGAAAGTAAAGAAGTTTTTTCATTTGTATGACAGCATGCTGTCCTGAAGGGAGTTGAACACATGGTCATTCAAGGTTTGCAATGCCTAATATGTTTATTTAAAGGTATAATACTTGTTCTAAACAGATTGATATACCTGGTATTGGTCAATGCTGAGGAAATATAAACATGAATATGGACAAATATAGATTAGTTTTGTTTTAAATAAATGACGTTAATAAGAAATGATAAGACGCGGTTACCAGGTCCACTTTCTACTGTCATCACTATCATTGCCATCTATTGTCTGAGAAAAGTTATCTTAAGTCTTAAGTAAAAGGAAATATATCAACTACCGTTTCGGCAAGTTTCGTAATTAAACCTCAAATGTTCGTGGCATTTTGCGTTTTTTCCCATTGTGTGTCAATGCAAGGGAACATAGATTGGAAAAAGAGTTGCGTCCAAGGACACGCCATGGAAAATAGTGTCGAGAAAATTCCCAACTGTTCTTTGCATAGTGAAACGCCATCTTACCCTTGAACTTTGATAAAAAGAAATTTGTACTAACGATAACAACAACGACTTTAAGGACATCGTCGAAAATGCTGCCCTGACCCTGGTCACCGTCTAGACTCGATCTGCTCAATCGAAGACGCTCCTGGACATTTGAGCCGTTAGGATTCCATTGTCCAACCTAGACGACAAACAAACCGTATCAACGTCTCCTGGATTTATTGTACACATAGAAATATGCACCAACGTGAAATGTATTTTTTACTAAATATCAATATCCCATAAAAATATCTGAAACTGTCTCTTTCAGAGTAAACAAAAGCGGAACACCGAAATTCAAATGAAATCACAATTCAAACTCGAAATCGATCAAACGAGTTCAAAACAACATGGAAACCACTACAACAGTACAAGGGGAACAAGATTCATGCGTTCCAGAGGGGAAGCGTTTCGTTCACTTATTGCTTTTGTGTATAGTAAAGACGTTTTACCCTTGCTTTGAAATCATGTTGTATAATGCTGACAACAACAACATCAATACTGCTTTACCATGCATTGTTTATCTTACATACAAGCTAAAATGTTAATGGTATTACTATAATGAATACATTAAAATATATTAGAGCTATTACTTACCTGCTGAAAAAGGCCCATACCCCCATGATTGATAAGCCGTAACGTGTAATTCACTCGTTTTCCTTCGTTGTCAAATTGCACGTGACCTGTCAAAGGGGAGTCGAAGGTCACCTGTAGGATATACAACAAACCTAACTCCTTAAACATCAAAAACACATACATAATACAGTTGTGAGTTAAAATATGGTATCTTATTTTAGAAATATAATATTGACAAAAGCCAAGCAAAGAATCCAGATTGAACGTGACATTGATAAAATACCTTCAAGAACATAATATTATTTCGAACAAATTGAAATAAAAATAGTTTACACCTTTAAAAAGGTTTGCAAAGATTTAAATACCTGTCGAATCGCCTCCAGAAAGCGCGTCTTAGAGAAGACTGGGTCGAAGTAACCATCAGTCATTTCGAGGTAGCGTGTTTGGGCTCTACTGACGAGCTCGGCTGCGTCGGTCGCTGTGGCCTCCTGACTGCTTGTCAAGTTGACGCTGTTAAACGTGTACCGAAAGGCCAACAGGCGACACCTGACGGCGTACAGCCCCTTCCTGTACATGTTCATTTCTTTGAGTGGCTCAAGGTACATCGACTTGGTAAATAAAAAAAACACAATGATAGAGCCCGTTATGATGGGCAAGCAATGATGGTTCTTATTTTCAAACGTGAAATACTTTGATACGAACTCTTTGTTAGACTGACCATTTTACTCTTTATTTTGTATCCACATCTCTGGTTTTATAACACTGGTATGTGTTTAACTAATTCTCTCGTTTCAGATCCTTACATTTTTAATTTATGACATAACCCCCTTGCTAACCCTTTAAACCTAACATTATGACATCAATCTCTAATGTTCGACCTTCTATCCATGCTTCATGACATTGCCCTCAAATATGCCCTCATCGTTGATAGACACTTTTACCATGCAGCTAGGTATAGTAGTCTGGATTGATGACATTGCCCTCTGTCAAACCTCTAATTCTTAACGTTTTTCTCTAGCTGTTCCGCCTATCCTTTGGAGACATTGCTCGCTAGCTGACTGTCTATTATGACAGTATATTGTAATGTGGTAAGATACGCTGTGTCCTTATATCCTTTTGCTATGGTAGTGAACATGTACCGTAATAGCATCTAACCTCTTTTGCAATACACATAAGAAAACAAATTTCCACATAGCCCGTATATATGTACAAGAAAACTTCGGAGATAAATCTAATAGCCGTCTGGATATACTGTATAACATCAAATATTCGTGTGTGCTTTCTTTCGTGGTTTGGAGTTTTCATATTATTTTGTGGATACAAACATTCGCGGCAAGTCCATGGAACAATATCATAATAATAATACATATATGCAATATTTGTTGTATTTATATTCGTGTTTCCATATCAACCACGAAAACAGCGAAAGTTTATACACAACAAACTTTTTTTTTTTTTTTTTTTTTTTTTGCAGGGAATTACGGCAGTTCGACTTAGTAGCCTCGCTCTCGTATATCGTATACAATAAACAATACATTGTTTGTTGTTTGTTTGCACTTACCGTATCTAGTAAGATAAACACGTTATACTCATCTTCCAGAAGACCGAAAGACATGGCCTGTAGATCAAAAAGGAATGGGTCAAATGCAGCACAACATTGCCAAATGAAATTAGCACGTTTATTGGTTTTTGTTTAAAAAGCTACTTTGAATCATTGGTTTAATTCTGCACTATACACACAGCATCTTGTTTAAAGAACGTGGAAAAACACCTTGGCTTTTCCAGGTCATGCCATGCTCACGAGTGTCTATAGCACACATATCTAGTGTTGACCTTGAAATGCAAATGGCGGCTGTGAATATTATTATACAAATATTGCATATAGGGAGACATTTCAATCAATAAAAATAAATTTTACCCCAAACTCAGCGGTTGAACATTTTCCCTAAAAACAGTCTTCTTGCAATGTTTAGAGTTCTTTTTTTGTTAGTGTCTAATAAGAGTATTTTTGATGTTTGAAATACCTCCTTATATACAATATCTGTGCGATATCATTCACAAAGGTCATTTGCATTTCAAGGTCAACATAGAATCGGCGTTTATACATATTATAAAATCAAATTTGGTCAACCCTACTCCTATTGTGTGTTTAAGACACTTGTAAGCAAAACGGCGTGGCTGTTTTGTGTAATATATGCGATACAACAAATGAGCTAATCGTGTACCCCTGAAACATGCATTTTCCACATGTTTTGTTGAAATTTACAAACAGAATAAAAAAATTACATGTCGATAGATAGCACCGCCCACGGTTTGCCATGATACCCACTAAAAGTTCATCATGTTAGATTGCACCACGGTAGGAATTTATAGGATTGTAAAATATCAATGTTTTTCCAGGGTTTTCTTTAAAGATGCCTCTTAAAGATAATATTATGCTCAATGGGAAATAAAACATAAAGATTATCTCCCGTGGGATGTTTCTCCCCGATAGAGATATCAAAACGAGCTTAATGCTTAAACAATTGATGTAATATAATGAAAATAAAATCACAAAAAACAGAGTCAATAAAATACATGATACACACTAAACATTGGTTACATAGTTTGGCCATAAAACTTTGAAATACTTTACTGATGTATCCTCTGTTTTCTAGTTTTTTCAATAATAATCAGACATCATAGCATCAGATTTCAAGCGCATGTAAAATCTATCAAAACTTCCTAAATTTGAATTATGTTATGTGGTAGTAATTCCCCATATATCTGTTTTAAAAGGCCATGCTTATTTCAGTCAAAAAAACAAAATATCCAACCTCATTTAAGACTGTTTCTATGAGTTTGTCCTTTTCGTCCCGTGGACTGCACGTGAGTACCACGCGCTGTTCTAACATCTGGGCGTTTCTGAGGACGTCTCTCGTCTGCATGCTTGTTCTGCTTCTGTCTCCCAGACTGACAGCGTATGGTATCGGAGAAATATGGCTCTGGATCATCTGATTTACCAGATCCTTGCATTCTAAATAGTCAAACTGCAGTGTTACAATCATTTTTGGTATGTTTTTATCAAAATTAGATACTATTATCGACTAAATCTTGATTACGAAAATTACTGTAACAATATAAATACCTAAGGATTTACAAAAGGCTTAAAAGTGTCAATATCTTTCGATGCAAATTCAGATTTAGATACTGTAGGGCATACAAAATGAATGAAAGTACATCATAAAGTTGTTTCGTCCTTTCATGTCTCGTAGGAGGAATTGCAGTTACCCAATAATTCAATAAATATCATAATTTTAATAGTGAATTTGATAACAGCATCAAGCACGTGCGCATATTCTGAATGAGGAATTATTCGAATGAATTAAAACATGACATGCTGGTAATGGCAAACCTCAGGGTGTAAACTCCACTTGCAGTGTCTAACACCTGCTATTTTAAAGGGTTGTACACAAGACGGACAAAATGTTAGCACCTTTCCATGCCAATTAATCCTGATATAGAGTAGCGTCAAAAATTATTTAAACTGCACCATATAGCTTAGATGACATGTTTCTGTTATCGGGAAGTGTGTATCTTCTACAGGTGCGCTATTTTTACTTTTAGACAGGATATCTGTTAACAAACCCTGGTTCTCCCTTGGATTATCCGGCAAAACGACAACGACACTAGTCCAGTTCTGTGCTCTACACAGATCAACGATGGCCAAGTTAATCTCTGACGCAGCAGGCCTCATTTCCACCACGGAATGCCATTGGACGGAGTCCGTCACGCGATTGCTGTCTACCCAATCAAATCCCTTGTAATCCGTGACGACATAGGGAATTCCGACTATCTGGAGGATCATGGCCATGTTAGTATAGAATGGACCGATAACTACGGTCAATCCGTGATCACTGCCCAAGTTTGCCTGGTCCTCCACTTCTGTAAACAACAAGACAAAAAGAGAAAGGTATGACATGTTTCAGAACGGAGAGAAACATGAGGAATTGTGCTGAGAAGTGTCGTGCTAAAGTTTTGTTTCTTTCCATTAATGCTCTTTTGACAGTCATGCGAAAACTAATAGCAATACTATATATTAACTTAACAGAAACATATTAAATTGCATTAGGCTCAGCGGATCTATCTAAAGTGTGCCTTTGATATCAGTAACACCTACAAATCGTTCTTTCTATAAAATGTCAATGTGGAATATATAAATGATGTCACGCTATTTTACGTGACGTCATGCTATTGTCTCCGAAGTAGAAATGTGGTGTCCCTTACAATCGCTAAATATAGAGGAACTTTCAAAATCAATTTGTCAGCATGTTTCTCGAGTTATAAATAAATCTAATGAAAACGTAATGGAAACAAATCATGAAAGTAATATCATTTTTTTTTAATTAACATGCCTATAAATCAGTAAATGCTTATGAAGCATAAAGTACATTCTGCAATCAGCATACTGATACCTAACTGTGTTCATCCTACCACGAACCACAGGTTCCATCGGTACATTAGCTATCTCTTGTCAATGACACGACGTATCTATGAAATAACAATTAAGCCCGACTTTTCCATTTTTAACTGTCTCATTAAAAATAGTAGCGTGCTTTTTTGTATTGATAGCAATTCAAATTATGCATCACAAATCAATTAAATGGGATTAAAAAAACAAATGCCAAATGTGTTTGTTGGCAACATATAAACAAATTCATTTGTCAAGACAAATTATACAACGTGTATATATATTTCAACTAGTAACAATAAAAACTATGACACCCTTTGTTCATGAGAATTATAACTAATATGGCAAATCGGAGGGAAAAAATGTGATTTTTTAAAATCTGGTAATTGATTTGATATACTGAAAACTGGGCGATATACTGATAACTGGGTGATATACTGATAACTGAGTGATATACTGATAACGGATGTGTTATATTGATAACTGATGTGTTATATTGATAACTGATGTGATATACTGATAACTGATGTGTTATACTGATAACTGAGTGATATACTGATAACTGAGTGATATACTGATGACTGAGTGATATACTGATAACTGGGTGATATACTGATAACTGGGTGATATACTGATAACTGGGTGATATACTGATAACTGAGTGATATACTGATAACTGGGTGATATACTGATAACTGAGTGATATACTGATAACTGGGTGATATACTGATGACTGGGTGATATACTGATAACTGGGTGATATACTGATAACTGGGTGATATACTGATGACTGAGTGATATACTGATAACTGGGTGATATACTGATGACTGATGTGTTATATTGATAACTGAGTGATATGCTGATAACTGGGTGATATACTGATGACTGAGTGATATACTGATAACTGGGTGATATACTGATAACTGAGTGATATACTGATAACTGGGTGATATACTGATGACTGAGTGATATACTGATAACTGGGTGATATACTGATAACTGGGTGATATACTGATAACTGATGTGTTATACTGAAAACTGAGTGATATACTGATAACTGATGTGTTATATTGATAACTGATGTGTTATATTGATAACTGGGTGACATACTAAAAACTGATGTGTTATATTGATAACTGATGTGTTATATTGATAACTGATGTGTTATACTGAAACTGGGTGATATACTGATAACTGATGTGTTATACTGAAAACTTGGTGATATACTGATAACTGAGTGATATACTGATAACTGATGTGTTATATTGATAACTGATGTGTTATATTGATAACTGATGTGATATACTGATAACTGATGTGTTATACTGATAACTGAGTGATATACTATAACTGAGTGATATACTGATGACTGAGTGATATACTGATGACTGAGTGATATACTGATAACTGGGTGATATACTGATAACTGGGTGATATACTGATAACTGAGTGATATACTGATAACGGGGTGATATACTGATAACTGAGTGATATACTGATAACTGGGTGATATACTGATAACTGAGTGATATACTGATAACTGGGTGATATACTGATGACTGGGTGATATACTGATAACTGGGTGATATACTGATAACTGGGTGATATACTGATGACTGAGTGATATACTGATAACTGGGTGATATACTGATGACTGATGTGTTATATTGATAACTGAGTG
Source organism: Pecten maximus (assembly GCF_902652985.1). Lineage (NCBI taxonomy): Eukaryota > Metazoa > Mollusca > Bivalvia > Pectinida > Pectinidae > Pecten > Pecten maximus. Next base: position 21,465,444 of record NC_047024.1, on the reverse strand, counting down.
ATATACTGATAACTGGGTGATATACTGATGACTGAGTGATATACTGATAACTGGGTGATATACTGATAACTGATGTGTTATACTGAAAACTGAGTGATATACTGATAACTGATGTGTTATATTGATAACTGGGTGACATACTGAAAACTGATGTGTTATATTGATAACTGATGTGTTATATTGATAACTGATGTGTTATATTGAAAACTGGGTGATATACTGATAACTGAGTGATATACTGATAACTGATGTGTTTTATTGATAACTGATGTGTTATATTGATAACTGATGTGATATACTGATAACTGATGTGTTATATTGATAACTGGGTGATATACTGATAACTGGGTGACATACTGATAACTGGGTGACATGCTGATAACTGAGTGATATACTGATAACTGATGTGTTATATTGATAACTGATGTGATATACTGATAACTCATGTGTTATATTGATAACTGATGTGTTTATAGTTGATAACTCATGTGTTATATTGATAACTGATGTGATATATTGATAACTTATGTGTTATATTGATAACTGATGTGTTATATTGATAACTGGGTGATATACTGATAACTGGGTGACATACTGATAACTGGTTGACATACTGATAACTGAGTGATATACTGATAACTGATGTGTTATATTGATAACTGATGTGTTATACTATTGATAACTGATGTGATATACTGATAACTGATGTGTTATATTGATAACTGGGTGATATACTGATAACTGGGTGACATACTGATAACTGGGTGGCATGCTGATAACTGAGTGATATACTGATAACTGATGTGTTATATTGATAACTGATGTGATATACTGATAACTCATGTGTTATATTGATAACTGATGTGTTATATTGATAACTCATGTGTTATATTGATAACTGATGTGATATATTGATAACTTATGTGTTATATTGATAACTGATGTGTTATATTGATAACTGGGTGATATACTGATAACTGGGTGACATACTGATAACTGGGTGACATACTGATAACTGAGTGATATACTGATAACTGATGTGTTATATTGATAACTGATGTGATATACTGATAACTGATGTGTTATATTGATAACTGTTGTGATATACTGAAAACTGGGTGACATACTGATAACTGATGTGTTATATTGATAACTGATGTGATATACTGATAACTGACGTGTTATATTGATAACTGATGTGATATACTGAAAACTGGGTGACATACTGATAACTGATGTGTTATATTGATAACTGATGTGTTATACTGATAACTGGGTGATATACTGAAAACTGGGTGACATACTGATAACGGATGTGTTATATTGATAACAGTGATATACTGATAACTGATGTGTTATATTGATAACTGATTTGATATACTGATAACTGATGTGTTATATTGATAACTGTTGTGATATACTGAAAACTGGGTGACATACTGATAACTGATGTGTTATATTGATAACAGTGATATACTGATAACTGATGTGTTATATTGATAACTGGGTGATATACTGATAACTGGGTGACATACTGATAACTGGGTGATATACTGATAACAGGGTGATATACTGATAACTGATGTGTTATATTGATAACTGATGTGTTATATTGATAACTGATGTGTTATATTGATAACTGGGTGATATATTGATAACTGAGTGATATATTGATAACTGATGTGCTATATTGATAACTGATGTGTTATATTGATAACTGGGTGATATACTGATAACTGGGTGACATACTGATAACTGGGTGATATACTGATAACAGGGTGATATACTGATAACTGTTAATTTTTGTTTACTGACGTTTATACGATAACTGGTAATGTTAGTTTATTTAGCATACGCTTCCATTATCGCGATGTATATCAGAACCAATCAATCGGTAGATCGAGCATTAAACATGTTCCATTGTACCCTCTCAGGATATGAACGTTTGACATGTGCTTTAATGGGCACACGACTGATATATGGTGTAATGCCTGTCAATTTGACATGTAACTCAATACAGGCGACGAAAAAAGACTTCATTATGGGAGAAAATTACCATGTTTTGGATGAAATAATAATGTTATTTCAAAGTGATTAAGCATTTCATGAACTACTTTCATAGACACACCTGTATTAAATATCACAAAATTGGCAGCCATATTGATTTTTACGGTTTCTCTTCCTATTTTATAGTTCCCTAGGTATCCACCATTTCCGTTTTTTCATTATAGGTTTTACTGGGAAAATTCAATAACAACATAGTTATGAAATAAACACAGTGACAAAATCGATAATAAAATAAAGCAATAAACGACATGGAGGCACATGAGACAACGCTAACATGCATTATGTGATAACTATCAGTATATGTTTTTAAACTGATTTCATTATGGCAGATTATGTGCATAAATGCTGTGGATCAATTATTGTCCCTATAGCATGTTCCTGCTGTTGTGATTGAGTGAAATCTGTATTCCTTTTTAAACTCTCATAAATAACAATATTAATTATGTCCTAATTAGAAAGACTAATCAAGGTGTTTCATTTTAGTACAATCTAGCGGCAATTAAACTATACATATATTATCAATGTATGTTTTTATAATTGGAGAAACATGTCCAAGCGACACATGCAAAAAATGAAACTTCCCAAAAAAACACTGCAGTACACAAAGACTGACAAAATCGAACCATACCCTGATTTTTTATATATATATTTTTTTAAAGTATTTTCAATTAATTTCCTTTGATAATCTGCTTTGTTGAGTTGGCGTTATATGGAATGTTTTCACGACGTCAAGCCATTATAATTGCTTCCAGCAGTGGTTGTTGAGCGTCTTTGTCCAACATTTCTTACCTGGTCGACTTGTGAGGTAAAAACTACGTTCAAATGTTTGCGTCGTCCCACATTAAACACGACTCGATTTCATTATCATGGATCATTTGTTGACAGCAAAATTTAAATAATGTCGCCATTTTTAACAATGTTTAACAGCATAAATTAGAGGCAGTAGGATTTATTAATTCTGTACACTCGTTTTGGTAAGGACAAGGAATGAAGTAAGATCTCAGCAGACTATGTATTAGTAGGGTGAAAATGACAAATATAATTTTTTATACTAAGGTAAGATCCTAATTTTTTGCTAAATTTTAAGGAAGATTTTATGTTTTTTCTTACATAACATCTACCAGTCTAAATAGTAGAATGCGTTCATGATAAACAAATATTTACAGAGATAGGTATTTTGGGTGTATTTTTGGTATATATTATCAACTGGGACAGTTCATGTCATGTGTTTTTGCTAGATACTGTCTACTGAGCAAGGTGGTGACACGCGTTCGTCTATCTGGTTGTGTTGCGGCATGCGATCATGTCACGTGATATTTACTAAACAATGTTGTGGCATGCGTTCATTTTGTATATTATCATTGATATGGGTATCTGCCATTCGTTTATTGATTTCCTCTGTCTTTGAGTACTCACGTGTATTCATTCTCTCCGTGATTTTTGTCCATCCTGAGCGCGGGATCATAAGGTCTCGATCGATGTCCATGATCACAACATATGGCGGCATGAAACAGTTCTCTACCGCTGTCTCGTTGTTCTTGATGTTTGCCGTTACAAAGTTCTGAAAGGAACGTCCTCGGTCTGAACTCAGCACACCTTTAGAAGCAGAAAAAAAATATATATACATATAAAAATATTACTGAGGCTTGGGGAAGTTAATATATGTGTGAATTTCAGCACACCTTCAGAAGCAGAAAATATACATATAAAAATGTTACTGAGGCTTGAGGGAAGTTGACATATGTGTGAATTTCAGCACACCTTCAGAAGCAGAAAATATACATATATAAATGTTACCGAGGCTTGGAAGTTAATATATGTGTGAATTTCATCACAAAGGTGTAAACTTGACTTTGGAACATGATAAAAGACGACACCAAGAACAAAGGATATTGGGGAAGGTTTTTTGTTTATCTGTAATTATATCAATTAACACGTGATTAAGATTCTTACACCTAAACAGACTAAAATTTACACTGATCTTCTTAAATATTCATGAATAAAATTACACATATCATCAATATCCGTTTTTAGTGTTTTTCGCACGAGAAGCATTCCGCTAAATTACGATTGCGGTAATTGCAATTAAGCTACATTGCCATTGGTTTCTATGGCAACCGCTGTTGGTACGCTAATTCTTTATTCCGCTAATCTGTTTTGATTTCGTTTTGCAGTAAAATTTGAGTGCGCTAAATTAAGAACATTTAAAATATTTCACATTTCTGCCGATATATGATGGTAAACTATATCAACTTGTATCTATGAATAGGAGACCGTAGGTGTCTATAGACTCGTCAAATGGTATTTCATATGTTGTTAACAATAACATATCCATACAAATTTATTTTTTATTTTATCAATAATTCTGATGACATTAAGTCAGTAATTTATGAAATAGCTTTAAACCCTTTTAGAGAAATAGCATTTTCACATTAAAATAAATAATAATCTTGGAAAATGGAACTGCGTTGAAAATAATACCAGGAATAGGCTAGTTTTTAATAGATTTACTATGCGATCATGTCAGATGGACTGATATTTTGATAAATAAGACAATGGAAATGACTTTTCTAACACTCACCCACTATGAAGGTGTACGGGGACTGGTCAGAGGAGGACGGCATACATTCCAGTTTTTTACACAGACACCGAGAGATCAAAGCCATAACAAGGCCTAGCTGCAGCCAGTACATAAAAAATGTACAACATCTGGCCCGGTCCACCATTCCTGTGACGGTAGGATTTTTACCTAATAATCAAATTTCAGATTACTCTACAATAAGTAATTAGATAATAAGGCGATAATCAGTCGAGAAAACAGCAATCTAGGTTACCATACTGGTTCTTGTTGGTATTTTTTCTTTATAAGCTTGTTTTATTTGTTGCCTTTGTTTTGTTGTTGTTTTGTTGTTGTTTGTTTTTTTCTTTTTGTTGTGTTGTTTTTTGTTTTTGTTTTGTTTTTTGCTTTTTGTTGTTGTTGTTGTTGTTGTTGTTGTTTTGAGAACGTGACATTATCGGGATTTGACCTAAATTTACATGACGGGTGTCGTCGGCGAAGCGGGGGACGTTAATCCTTCCGGAACACATGTTCTTTGTCTCCTTGTACTTTGTGAATAGTCTCCGTGTAAATTTTCATTGATTTCATATTTTTTCCAGTTTTGTAGATTTTGAGTTAACCTTGATGATTGACTCCAGAAGTAGTGGTGGACTTAATTATCACTGATAGTTTGCTTTACATGACCATATCACTTCATTTCGCGTTTGCACAGTTTTAATTATGCATATTCAATGCCAACATCCGTCCTGGAATCACCAAACAAAGGATTGGAAATAATCCCGCTTACCTTCCCTCATCCTGACGAACTATCATGTTATACAACATTCTCTTAAGACATAATTGGCAGTAGCAAATGCCTTTGGGTGAGGAACTGGAGGAGAAGAGTAGAATTCAATCAAGTTGTGGGAAGTATTACCTCATAAAAATTTATTTCAAAATCTAAAAAAAAAAAAAAAAAAAAGTGGTGAACTTTGCATGGTGTGTGGATTTGCAATTGTTCTAAGTGTACAGTACCCTCTCTGATGTTTTTCTATATGCAAAGTTGTACACCAATATTTAGAGTTTATGCATGCACATACTGCTATATGCTATATATAAAAAATGTGTAACCTTTACCAGACTACTCCGCCTATACGTAGCATTAATTCTGCAGTGGGGTGCATTATGGCGATTGGTTTTTACTACCGCTCAATTTTATTTAATAAGGTAATTGTGTTTTCCTGACAATCCCCGAAACTTGTGTCCCATATGATTGTTTTATTATATGCTGGACCAATATATAATTGGAAATACCATAAATAGCTATTCATCATTTACTACGCTGAACCCGACATGCTTTCTAGTAAAGTGGTTTTTGCATAGATGTTTTACAGATGTTAATGTCGTTTTTATGTTATTTGATTTATAACCATATAGAATTGCACTCCAGTGACATACATGTTATCTATCAGTTAATGACGCACAAACTTGACAATCAAAATTCATCATTCAGTCAAACTGTTTATAATGATGATTCCATCTGGAAGTAGTCTACTTGAGTAATTTCTTATGCGATATGGAGTTTGGAGTGTTCGGTGTTCGATGTTATGCCGGATGGTTCCGTTTTCACTACCCCGTTTCTTATTTTGAGAAAGTGACATTACTAGGATTTGGCCTTGATTTGCATCTATATATAAATATATTCTTGTTCATACTTTGCCATCGCTTTATTGATTTTGATTAACAGCTACTCTTGTGTTTACATGTCGGCATTCATTAGTGACGAAATGAAGTTAATTGTTTAAATGGTTCACAAAAACAACAACGAATACTGACATAATAACAAAACAATTCACACTCAAAATGGACTAAAAAGGGGGAAAATATAACAAGAAGACGTTGATTTCCATAGAAACTGAAAAGTACAAGGAGGATAAGACCAGGTGTTCTGAAGTTTAAACGTCTTCTGCTTGACGCCCAACATATTTGATTCAGTCAAGCTCGCTCAACAATATTCTATACTGGTTAAGCTCTGCGGGAACAACCTGAAACATTCTTTGAATGTAGTCGGTCATACTCTGTCAGGGGGCCGCGGTGGCCGAGTGGTTAAGGTGTCCCGACACTTTAACGCTAGCCCTTCACCTCTGGGCCGCGGTGGCCGAGTGGTTAAGGTGTCCCGACACTTTAACGCTAGCCCTTCACCTCTGGGCCGCGGTGGCCGAGTGGTTTAGGTGTCCCGACACTTTAACGCTAGCCCTTCACCTCTGGGTTGCGAGTTCGAAACCTACGTGGGGCAGTTGCCAGGTACTGACCGTAGGCCGGTGGTTTTTCTCTAAACCTGGCACGTCCTTAAATGACCTTGGCTGTAAATAGGACGTTAAGCAAAACAAAACAAACCAAACCAAACATACTCTGTCAAACAGTGGGGTTTAGTTTAAGCTCCTAATCCTTTTAGGAAAAATTTAATCTGCAAATAGCTGTATAGTTATCTCTATTACGGAAAACACGCTTCAAATATCGAGTATATTATCATAAAGTAACACTCCGTAGTTGTAAACTTTCTCATACGACGCTGTGTTGTCACACGATGTAAAATGGTTTCATGCCATATATAGGTCTCCGCTTCAGTGGTTCACTCTGCTGTTGAACTGTGTTTAAATTCCTTTACGACTTTGGACTCCTATCCAATGAATATCTATGATTCTAGTTGTAGGCTTACCGTAACGTGTCCTGGTACTTCATGATATTTGGATCAAATGTCAGAATGCTAAGAAAAAATATTTTTTACGCCTACACCAACATATTTATCACTTTATCACTCTGTGGACTTGAACTTAAATTGCCACCTTGGCAGCATTGCTATCATCGATAGCGTGTTTACATATAACTCGGTGATTAATATCTTTACTGTTTACATAACTGCGGCACAAAGTTATTTTGAATTGATGAATAATGAAAGATTACATTCTGAGAAATATAGACTGGACACCAGCCCTCTAAAATGTTGTATAGACTTGACCAATTTTAATACAGGATTATCTTCCCCTAGTTTGAAACCTAGAATCAGGTATGTCGTATTAACCAAAATGATAGAGCTTATTTTTATGTATAATTTTAGTATTCTAGAGACAGGGAGTCAATTGAAATTGAAAACAAATATAAACAGATTGATAAAATTGGAACCGGTTTACTTTTGATATAGGTACAACCTCTACATGACATGTCGCAAATCATCTTCAAAAATGAAATTAAAAATTATGTAAATAAGCGAACTTAAGTGTTACTGATTTACGATGGTATGAACTAAATGCATGGGATGCAGACATATTTTAAATGCTAATGTCCAATTTCATTCATATCGACGTAAACGCAATGAAAATCAAACTGTATGTTGCAATGACATGATTTCATGACATCATATACAACTATTCTGCAATGATTTCATTACATCATACACAACTATGCTACAATGATTTTATACATTATATACAACTATGCTACAATGATTTGATGACATCGTGCAAAACTATAATTAAAAATAATTTCATGACGTCATACACAACTATGTTGCAATAATTTAATGACATACACAATTATGCTACAATGATTTCATGACAGCAAACACAACTATGCTACAATAATTTCATGAAATCATATACAACTGTGCTACAATGATTTGATGACATCATGCACAACTATGTTACAATGATTTCTTGACGTCATACACAACTATGCTGCAATAATTTAATGACATCATACACAATTATGCTACAATGATTTCATGACAGCAAACACAACTATGCTACAATAATTTCATGAAATCATACACAATATGCTACAATGATTTTCTGACATCATACACCACAACTGTGCTACAAAGATTTTATACATCATACACAATATGTTACAATGATTTTATGACATCATCCACAACTATGCTACAAAGATTTCATTACGATTTACAAAGATTCCATGACGTTATAAAGGATAAGCTGGAATGTTTTTGCTACAAGTATTTTATGACGTTGAGCATAAATATGATACACTACGATTATTCAATAGTATTGCATTAAATACTACTGCTAACGATTGCAAGGGATTTCACACAGCAACGCTATGAAACAAATCTATACCTCGAAAGTATGCGTTCGGGAATTCGTTCCCATTTTAGTTAGGATAAATGGAAAGTGCTGATTGATAAGTGTAAAACGGCAATATGGTAAAACAACATAGGCAAACTATTAAAGATAGCTTCTCCAACAATTTGCGAGGTAGACGTTTAGTTTCAAAATGTTAAAATGTAAATAAGAATCTTACCTGATTTACTCTCGCTTAAGACTCGCTTAAGAATATCGAAGGGATTCACTTAATTTACTGATGTGCTCAGTTGAATTGGTCAAATATCACTGGACATACCATCATGTCCACATTAACTCTCTTGTACAGCCCCTGTTACTAAAAGCACAGCGTTGGTGTATCTCCATGTGAGCAGGCGGCGGTCCGATTCATTATTGATGCTGAACATATCACATAAAACTCGATAATTTGTATTGGATAATGGGTTATAAAGAGGTGTACCTCCCACGAGGAATGTCAACAATTATGCACGAGTTTGCCTATGAGCCTGCCTCCTCCGCTCATACCCAGCTTTCATGGAATTGGACATTGCACGAGAGAGGCATTTGTTGTCTCTAAAACTAACACGGATGTGAATCTGCAATAACTCGAAACGCACTTTTAGTAACCAGTTAGAGTCGTCCTCCAGGAGGGCAGAGTTCAAAACATATTCACGGTGTCCTCTTCCAGGAAGTTTGCATTCATTCAGATTCCGAACCAGGTGTCATTAAGAGAACGTTAAAAGTTCACACTACATATTCCCTATCTCTACGGAACGACTATACAAGATGTCATCTTTGTACGTAATCGTCCTGCTATGCTGCCTTTACACGCCCGGTTCGACGGAAAACTCCTATCTTCTCAATGCAGGTACGAATTTCTTCTTGTTGTCTTCGATATACTGATAGTGTCCTTTTTTTTCTTTTTCTTTTTTTATATTTTGTATCCCTTCCTGTTACTGTAAAGGTAAGCAATGTTTTTTTTATTTAAAATTTCATTCATTCGTTCGTTCATTCGTTCGTTCGTTCATTCGTTCTTTAATACGTTCGTTCATTCATTCGTTCGTTCATTCGTTCGTTCATTCGTTCGTTCATTCGTTCGTTCATTCGCTCGTTTGTTCTTTCATTTTGTTCGTTCGTTCGTTCATATGGCATTTTCATGGACTTTGATATTGTTCTGTTATGTTCTGGGTACCCCATGCAAGTGTTGCAACTCCTCCTCCAAACATCAGTCCGGGGTGGTGACACTTCTGTAAAGGTGACATGCTTAAATCTTTTTTTAAATCTAGACACATTTATCAATGCATCACATTTGTTTTTCTGGCACATACATGATTCTGGGATTGTAAATATTTCATAAGCCTATTCAAATTGACGAATCAATTTAAATTGCTTATTTCAAGGAGAGATAAATTCCATATCAAAATTATACTATCATTATATATTAATGCCGCTACTGCAAAGACTGTCATCGCCAAAGGTTTTTAAATGTCGCGTTTTTTAATGCGAAAATAGAAACGTTGCTATTAAATGATATTCCCTGAAAAAATATGGTCCGTTTTTTAATGTTAACAAGATTAACTATTTTATGCTAAAGGTTTGGTAATTCACCGCAACCTTAATCCATTTTAAACGAAACATTTTACAGAATATGCAAAGAATTATTTCCTTTGAGACAACCATTACAAAACTGTTGTAAACGAAAATTGGCTTCTGTAATATATTGAAGGAATAATATGCAGCAACTTTAATTCAGGGGTAGCTCTATCATGCCAATATAGAAATCTTATACAACTCTTTGTATGAAATATGTGTCTTTATGTTTTTAAATGACATTATCCGTGCTTCCTTTATTTGGTTCGTACCAGTTGCGAAATGTGGCAGTTAAAGAAAAATGAAATGTACATGCTTGAAAAAGCACAGAACTTCATTGTAAAATCAATTCAGGGTTTTAATGTAAGAACAAGAACAGACATGTGTACGTCATTGATCGGTTGGTTTTCAATAGAAGTATATATAAGTGTGAAAAAATTATTATTCCTTGGTAGAATATGTTCCATGGATGTTGGAGTTTTGACGCGCGAAATTTTTATAAAGCGCATATTTGATTACAAACTGTGTACTTTCTCCAGAGGTTTTATTCCCGACATTGTCAATATTTTGACAAAATATAATTTGAATTATGTTCTTGGTGAATTCTTGAAGAGTGGCTTGTTCCCAAACAGATGCCAATGGAAACGATTAGTGAATGACCATGTAAGAAATTGTGAGGAGTTTAATCTATGTGAAAGAATGAAAACTGATAAAGAATTTTCTCGTTTCGGTCTCTTGCATAATAAAATACAACCATATTCAATATGGAAATTAGCTCTACATTTCCCCCAATACAGTTCATGTTTTAAACAAATTGTTAAACTTTGTGTTGAAATGCGAGATGACGAAAATGTATTTTTGTGTCAATATTGTGGTTTAATTTACAATGATGTAATCTTACATAGCGTGCTTGAATGCTCTCATACAGAGTCTTTGCGTGACCAACTGTGGTGTGTTCTCTGTACTATAAAAGATGTCGATTTTGTATGTTACCTTAACACGTTGTCAAATTACCATCTTATCCATGTTCTTCTTGGGGGTATCGTCAATTATGACTTATCCTCATACGAACTCGAGGACTTCAGAGTTAATTCAATCGTTATTGTATTCAAGATTCTTCAATGCAGTGGTATTTTGTAATTATTTCATATGAAAAAGAGAACTTGTAATTATTATTAATGTTGTTTTATAGATATGCATACATGTATATAAAATGCATTTGCAAGCCTACATAACACATGTAGGCACTTAAATTATATTATCTCACGTTAGACCACAGAATGAAATGACTGCTATTCATTTTCTAAAAATGAAGTACGTATATATGTGCTAATTAAGAATCTAATGTGTCTTAACTTAAGAAACATGCGAAGAATTTTCCTTTACTAACATCATGTAATCATTATTATATCTGTAGTTTATTGTGTAACGCGTGAATCCTTATGCGAGAGGTGATAATGAGCGTGAATGAATTTTGTTCTAATTTGTAAATCATTTCTGTATACTCTTCACATCTTGGAGGAAATAAAGAAATAATAATGCAGCAACTTTAATTCAGGGGTAGCTCTATCATGCCAATATAGAAATCTTATACAACTCTTTGTATGAAATATGTGTCTTTATGTTTTTAAATGACATTATCCGTGCTTCCTTTATTTGGTTCGTACCAGTTGTTCTGAATAGTTGGGGTACCATGTAATGGAACGCAACTGAATTTCAAGTAAGATCCCAAGATGGTGGCCGTCTCTACAAACTTTACGCTTCAAACATTTTCCTTTTTTATAACGTAGCGGATGTAACATCAATACATGAATACTTCAAACATTGACTTATATAATTGATAAAATTTCGTCGCAAATGGAGAGTCCTCGTCTCATTTATAACAAAAAGTACTCCCACATGACAATTGAAAAATTACAGTTCCGCCATCTTGGATCCAAGTGGCACGTACGTTTCAGGAAACAAACCACGTGAACTGGTTCGATTCTATGCTAGTACGCCATGTTCTATTACATGTACAGCAGATTCGTACCGGTGCAACTGGTACGAACTTGTTAAAGGAACGCATTGTTCGTTTCCCCTGAGCTTGATTTTGCTTTATTTCCAATATCAATTATGCATTTTGACATTTGTTGACATCATCTATAACTAAAGTAATTTCTCCAATAATTACCGTATATTTCGCAATTGACGGAACATTATAGTTAATATGTCATGCTTTTAGCTATATTCCCCTTAACTAACCCCGGAATTTTCAGTTGTGACACTTTTCTTCAGCCGGAAACATGAACTACTGATTTCCTCAAGAATGATACATTTCTTAATAAAAACAATTCTAATATTCACTATTAATATATATATATAAGTTTACTATTGTGCAGTTGTCGTTAAATATGCGTCATTTAACATTAACATTTATATTGCCCTGTAATTTCACGTGCGACTTTTATTCCGGAAATACATATCAACTAACAAGATACATATTTATTTTATTAAACAATATCCATTCAGAACAATATGTAATTATATACTTTTGCTTACAGTCATTTATTTTCTTGTTTTACATTATGCTTTATCTATATTCGTTTAACACTCAAAGATGGAGTGGGTTCCGGAATAGTATAGAGTGTTTGGCTCAGCTATTAGTTGCATTATTTAGATAAGTTATCTGAATTCTATGTAATCCATTTACTATACTGTATAGATGTACCAGTTTCTGTATATACAATTATTGATACGTTCAGCATAATTATCCTTCATTAATTTAACGACTGGTATCACGTGATGGTGTACCCTACTGTCCCGCGGTTCACAGGTCGGTCACGTGGAGTATATAGCATAAGTATGAGTAGGTATGTCTTAACATAGATAGACGATTTAACATGTGTCATACAGAATTTATCAAACGAGTTCAATAATTTCATATATCACGATCACGAGCCTTTAAACTGGTTCATGTGGAAGTTCTAGATTTTGTTTATGAAAAAAAACTTGTTTCTTGAAGCATCACTTGGATCCAAGATGGCGGAACTGTCAATCTAATTAAAATTAGACTTGTAATTTCCACTCCTCTGCGATACTCTACGATACACTGCCATACAAATTGAAGTGTATCGTAGAGTATTATAGAGGAACGGAAATTACAAGTCTAGTCTTAATTAGATTGAATCAGCTGTCAAAGACATGAATTCAAAAGAAATATGATTATTGATTCATTTTCATACAACGTGTAAAAACTATTATTTTTTCCAACCTTTTTGTAGTTTGTGTGATATTTTTTTGTGTCGTCTGCGAAAACCAGACGACATATAGGTATCACTATGTCGGAGTCATAGGGATTGCTTTTCAGGTCGGTAGGTCAAAGGTCAAGGTCACTGTTATTGAAAATAGTGGTTTTTTTTTTTATTCCGTGCAATAACTCAAGTTCCCTTGGGCCGATTAAATTGTTCCTTACCACAAGTGTTTGCTTGAACTTGTTTTTATTCCTGGTTCAAAAGTCAAAGGTCAAGAGTACTGTTACCATGAAAAGAAAATCTGTTTCCATTCAATAACCCCTGCAAACACTCAACTTTCTGCGCAGACGACACGTCCACTTTCGTGGAATTCTTGTGGATTTTTTTCTTCTCTTTCTTCGCTTTTTTACTTTTTACTTTTTTTTTCATTCTAGTTATTTTTTGTGGCGGTAGGGAGGTTCTAGTACAGTTTGGCCCCAGGTTTCACTTTGAAACGAGGTTATTACACTCGACACTTCCGGAAAAAAAGGGCTTGAAAATTCGTATTATAGGAGCAAGCATTTAAATTACTTCGTATCAATTTCTTAATATGCGAGTTCGTAATAAGTTTCAAATGGAAGTATAATAAAAAAGAGAGCAAAAAATGGGGGCTTGAATTTACTTCGTAATAAGCAGAAATTCGTATCAAGCATGTTCGTCTTAAGGACATATTACTGTACATCTGTACATGAACTTTTATCTCGTTCTTGGGAGCGTTACCTCCATTAGGCAACACCAAATAGTAATATTTGACGTGTATCTCAAAACAGCCATAGTTGTCGCGGTTTCCTGTTGTTAATCACAGCTTGGTTGACAAGGAAACTAAAGCTGAACCTGTTATAAAAATTTGTTTTACAATCATTTGATGCGTATGCTGCGAATTGCATGGCCGAATGGGAAATGAAAACCAGACACAAATCGATATGCTTCCCTACATTCCGTTATCATTACTCCGATTGAAGTCAATGTTTGAATAACAGTTGACCGCCAGAGGAAACAACAGACCTGTACGGGCGACTCGCGAGAAAGTTCTCCGGTATAGTTATGACAATAGTAAATGACGATGTCATAATTCCTTTTGTCTGTGAAAAAGGTCATATAGTTCTCTGATCTTAATGTATAGCCATAGTGTTGTCTGAACTTAATGTATAGCCAAAGTGTTGTCTGAACTTAATGTATAGCCAAAATGTTGTCTAAACTTAATGTATAGCCATAGTGTTGTCTGAACTTAATGTATAGCCATAGTGTTGTCTGAACTTAATGTATAGCCATAGTGTTGTCTGAACTTAATGTATAGCCAAAGTGTTGTCTGAACTTAATGTATAGCCAAAGTGTTGTCTGAACTTAATGTATAGCCAAAATGTTGCCTGAACTTAATGTATAGCCATAGTGCTGCCTGAACTTAATGTATAGCCATAGTGTTGTCTGAACTTAATGTATAGCCATAGTGTTGTCTGAACTTAATGTATAGCCAAAGTGTTGTCTGAACTTAATGTATAGCCATAGTGTTGCCTGAACTTAATGTATAGCCGAAGTGTTGTCTGAACTTAATGTATAGCCATAGTGCTGCCTGAACTTAATGTATAGCCATAGTGTTGTCTGAACTTAATGTATAGCCGAAGTGTTGTCTGAACTTAATGTATAGCCGAAGTGTTGTCTGAACTTAATGTATAGCCATAGTGTTGTCTGAACTTAATGTATAGCCATAGTGTTGTCTGAACTTAATGTATAGCCATAGTGTTGCTTGATCTTAATGTATAGCCATAGTGTTGTCTGAACTTAATGTATAGCCATAGTGTTGTCTGAACTTAATGTATAGCCATAGTGTTGCCCTAACTTAATGTATAGCCATAGTGTTGCCTGAACTTAATATATAGCCATAGTGTTGTCTGAACTTAATGTATAGCCATAGTGCTGCCTGAACTTAATGTATAGCCATAGTGTTGTCTGAACTTAATGTATAGCCATAGTGTTGTCTGAACTTAATGTATAGCCATAGTGTTGTCTGAACTTAATGTATAGCCATAGTGTTGTCTGAACTTAATGTATAGCCATAGTGCTGCCTGAACTTAATGTATAGCCATAGTGTTGTCTGAACTTAATGTATAGCCATAGTGCTGCCTGAACTTAATGTATAGCCATAGTGTTGTCTGAACTTAATGTATAGCCATAGTGCTGCCTGAACTTAATATATAGCCATAGTGTTAATTGATCTTAATGTAAAGCCATAGTGCTGCCTGAACTTAATGTATAGCCATAGTGCTGCCTGAACTTAATGTATGGCCATAGTGTTGTCTGAACTTAATGTATAGCCATAGTGTTGTCTGAACTTAATGTATAGCCGAAGTGTTGTCTGAACTTAATGTAAAGCCATAGTGTTGCCTGAACTTAATGTATAGCCGAAGTGTTGTCTGAACTTAATGTATAGCCGAAGTGTTGCCCTAACTTAATGTATAGCCAAAGTGTTGCTTGATCTTAATGTAAAGCCATAGTGTTGCTTGATCTTAATGTATAGCCATAGTGTTGTCTGAACTTAATGTATAGTCATAGTGCTGCCTGAACTTAATGTATAGCCATAGTGTTGTCTGAACTTAATGTATAGTCATAGTGCTGCCTGAACTTAATGTATAGCCATAGTGTTGTCTGATCTCAATGTATAACCAAAGTGATGCCTGAACTTAATATATAGCCATAGTGCTGCCTGAACTTAATGTATAGCCATAGTGCTGCCTGAACTTAATGTATAGCCATAGTGCTGCCTGAACTTAATGTATAGCCATAGTGTTGTCTAAACTTAATGTATAGCCATAGTGTTGCTTGATCTTAATGTATAGCCATAGTGTTGTCTGATCTTAATGTATAGCCATAGTGTTGTCTGAACTTAATGTATAGCCATAGTGCTGCCTGAACTTAATGTATAGCCATAGTGTTGTCCTAACTTAATGTATAGCCATAGTGTTGTCTGATCTCAATGTATAACCAAAGTGATGCCTGAACTTAATATATAGCCATAGTGTTGTCTGAACTTAATGTATAGCCATAGTGCTGCCTGAACTTAATGTATAGCCATAGTGTTGTCTGAACTTAATGTATAGCCATAGTGTTGTCTGAACTTAATGTATAGCCATAGTGTTGTCTGAACTTAATGTATAGCCATAGTGTTGCCCTAACTTAATGTATATCCATAGTGTTGCCTGAACTTAATGTATAGCCATAGTGTTGTCTGAACTTAATGTATAGCCATAGTGCTGCCTGAACTTAATGTATAGCCATAGTGTTGTCCTAACTTAATGTATAGCCATAGTGTTGTCTGATCTCAATGTATAACCAAAGTGATGCCTGAACTTAATGTATAGCCATAGTGTTGTCTGAACTTAATGTATAGCCATAGTGCTGCCTGAACTTAATGTATAGCCATAGTGTTGTCTGAACTTAATGTATAGCCATAGTGTTGTCTGAACTTAATGTATAGCCATAGTGTTGTCTGAACTTAATGTATAGCCATAGTGTTGCCCTAACTTAATGTATAGCCATAGTGTTGCCTGAACTTAATGTATAGCCATAGTGTTGTCTGAACTTAATGTATAGCCATAGTGTTGTCTGAACTTAATGTATAGCCATAGTGTTGCTTGATCTTAATGTATAGCCATAGTGCTGCCTGAACTTAATGTATAGCCGAAGTGTTGTCTGAACTTAATGTATAGCCATAGTGCTGCCTGAACTTAATGTATAGCCATAGTGTTGTCTGAACTTAATGTATAGCCATAGTGTTGTCTGAACTTAATGTATAGCCATAGTGTTGCTTGATCTTAATGTATAGCCATAGTGTTGTTTGAACTTAATGTATAGCCATAGTGTTGTCTGAACTGAATGTATAGCCATAGTGTTGTCTGAACTTAATGTATAGCCATAGTGTTGTCTGAACTTAATATAAAGCCAAAGTGTTGTCTGATCTTAATGTATAGCCAAAGTATTGTCTGAACCTAATGTATAGCCGAAGTGTTGTCTGAACTTAATGTATAGTCATAGTGTTGCCTGAACTTAATGTATAGCCATAATGTTGTCTGAACATAATGTATAGCCAGTGTTGTCTGATCTTAATGTATAGCCATAGTGTTGCCTGAACTTAATGTATAGCCATAGTGTTGTCTGAACTTATGTATAGCCATAGTGTTGTCTGAACTTAAGGTATAGCCATAGTGTTGTCTGAACTTAATGTATAACCATAGTGTTGTTTGAACTTAATGTATAGCCATAGTGTTGTCTGAACTTAATGTATAGCCATAGTGTTGTCTGAACTTAATGTATTGCCATAGTGTTGCTTGATCTTAATGTATAGCCATAGTGTTGTCTGAACTTAATGTATAGCCATAGTGCTGCCTGAACTTAATGTATAGCCATAGTGTTGTCTGATAATGATGTATAGCCATAGTGTTGTCTGAACTTAATGTATAGCCATAGTGCTGCCTGAACTTAATGTATAACCATAGTGTTGTCTGAACTTAATGTATAGCCATAGTGTTGTCTGAACTTAATGTATAGCCATAGTGTTGTCTGAACTTAATGTATAACCATAGTGTTGTTTGAACTTAATGTATAGCCATAGTGTTGTCTGAACTTAATGTATAGCCATAGTGTTGTCTGAACTTAATGTATAGCCATAGTGTTGCCCTAACTTAATGTATATCCATAGTGTTGCCTGAACTTAATGTATAGCCATAGTGTTGTCTGAACTTAATGTATAGCCATAGTGCTGCCTGAACTTAATGTATAGCCATAGTGTTGTCCTAACTTAATGTATAGCCATAGTGTTGTCTGATCTCAATGTATAACCAAAGTGATGCCTGAACTTAATGTATAGCCATAGTGTTGTCTGAACTTAATGTATAGCCATAGTGCTGCCTGAACTTAATGTATAGCCATAGTGTTGTCTGAACTTAATGTATAGCCATAGTATTGTCTGAACTTAATGTATAGCCATAGTGTTGTCTGAACTTAATGTATAGCCATAGTGTTGCCCTAACTTAATGTATAGCCATAGTGTTGCCTGAACTTAATGTATAGCCATAGTGTTGTCTGAACTTAATGTATAGCCATAGTGTTGTCTGAACTTAATGTATAGCCATAGTGTTGCTTGATCTTAATGTATAGCCATAGTGCTGCCTGAACTTAATGTATAGCCGAAGTGTTGTCTGAACTTAATGTATAGCCATAGTGCTGCCTGAACTTAATGTATAGCCATAGTGTTGTCTGAACTTAATGTATAGCCATAGTGTTGTCTGAACTTAATGTATAGCCATAGTGTTGCTTGATCTTAATGTATAGCCATAGTGTTGTTTGAACTTAATGTATAGCCATAGTGTTGTCTGAACTGAATGTATAGCCATAGTGTTGTCTGAACTTAATGTATAGCCATAGTGTTGTCTGAACTTAATATAAAGCCAAAGTGTTGTCTGATCTTAATGTATAGCCAAAGTATTGTCTGAACCTAATGTATAGCCGAAGTGTTGTCTGAACTTAATGTATAGTCATAGTGTTGCCTGAACTTAATGTATAGCCATAATGTTGTCTGAACATAATGTATAGCCAGTGTTGTCTGATCTTAATGTATAGCCATAGTGTTGCCTGAACTTAATGTATAGCCATAGTGTTGTCTGAACTTATGTATAGCCATAGTGTTGTCTGAACTTAAGGTATAGCCATAGTGTTGTCTGAACTTAATGTATAACCATAGTGTTGTTTGAACTTAATGTATAGCCATAGTGTTGTCTGAACTTAATGTATAGCCATAGTGTTGTCTGAACTTAATGTATAGCCATAGTGTTGCTTGATCTTAATGTATAGCCATAGTGTTGTCTGAACTTAATGTATAGCCATAGTGCTGCCTGAACTTAATGTATAGCCATAGTGTTGTCTGATAATGATGTATAGCCATAGTGTTGTCTGAACTTAATGTATAGCCATAGTGCTGCCTGAACTTAATGTATAACCATAGTGTTGTCTGAACTTAATGTATAGCCATAGTGTTGTCTGAACTTAATGTATAGCCATAGTGTTGTCTGAACTTAATGTATAACCATAGTGTTGTTTGAACTTAATGTATAGCCATAGTGTTGTCTGAACTTAATGTATAGCCATAGTGTTGTCTGAACTTAATGTATAGCCATAGTGCTGCCTGAACTTAATGTATAGCCATAGTGTTGCCTGAACTTAATGTATAGCCATAGTGTTGTCTGATTGTAATGTATAGATATGGCATGTGATATAATCAGTTGAAATACAATGAAATCATCGACTTTTGACACGTGAAATTAGAAGTACATGTTCCTATGTAACAACGAATGTTGTTCTTTCTTAAAAGAATGAGACTGTATAGTAATCACACAGACCTCGTACCAGGCTTTACAATGGAATATTAGGAGCTTTGGTAATAATCACTTTTCTTTTACATTGATATCAACATTTGTCGACTAAATTGTATTTTGCATAACAATCATATTTCATATAAACATTTATTCCTACAGCATAGTATTTGGACCTTACGGCATTTTGTCATTTAATTGTCACTACCCCGGTTCCCAGTTAAGGAACATGTTATTATTTAGCCCAGATATCTGCCATTGTTTTGTATTTTCCAGCCATTCTGAGGACATATATTTACTATTTTGAATAACAATGTATATATATATGTGTGTGTAAGCAATTATATTACGTAACTTCTCTTGTCTGCTTCTGAAAATTACATCATATAGTGTATTCCTTCGTTTCTTTTTTCGAGGATAAGCAGGGAAAATGAACCATTACACATTAGAATTTGTGTCCGACACAAACAATGATTTACCATATAAGTTTTTTTAATCTTTGTTATATACCGCTATCCTTGATTCAAACAGTATCATAGCCAATCGGCCTTTCAATTTATCGGTTCGTTTACTCTCAAATATCGTATTATTATTGTGGAAGGTCCCTAACCGTTTTAATATATCCAGGCCTCCAGAAAAAAAGTGCAAAGCACTAAGTGTGACTCCACACCAAATAAATAGATCTGACACCGAATCAATGTCGGCCCACTGAGGTTTAATGGACAACTCACATGACTAACGTTTAAATCAGGTAACAATGTATGCACTTTGTCAACAAATATGAGAGCATACTGTATCGCTTATCACGTGCAAACATGATAATTGTTTTGTTGTCTGGGTGATTTCCTGTGTTAAGTATCTGTGGTGTAGTTATGTGACAAGTTGAAGGCTTCGTACGGACTAACCAACTGCACCCAACTTCAAAATATCACATTTGATTTTCGTTATCATATAATCGTGTTATAATGCGGTTGAATGTACTTTGTTAAGAGTTCGTTAAAAGTTATCTTAATTGTTT
The DNA here is from genome assembly GCF_902652985.1 of Pecten maximus. Taxonomy (NCBI): domain Eukaryota; kingdom Metazoa; phylum Mollusca; class Bivalvia; order Pectinida; family Pectinidae; genus Pecten; species Pecten maximus. The sequence continues at coordinate 21,444,481 of NC_047024.1, read as the reverse complement.
ATTTGATTCAAACGTCTCTCACATAACCTTCGAATTCAACTATAATGTTCCTGCTATACCAGCACACCTTTTGAGGGCCGCGGTGGCCGAGTGGTTAAGGCGTCCCGACACTTTATCACTAGCCCTCCACCACTGGGTTGCGAGTTCGAAACCTACGTGGGGCAGTTGCCAGGTACTGACCGTAGGCCGGTGGTTTTTCTCCGGGTACTCCGGCTTTCCTCCACCTCCAAAACCTGGCACGTCCTTAAATGACCCTGGCTGTTAATAGGACGTTGAACAAAAACAAACAAACAAGCACACCTTAACCGGATATCACTCGCTTCATTCGCATCTAAAATACACCCACCCAACTTTTTTTCCTCAATTTGACTCCACAATGTAAAAAAAAACCCAAACAAGCAAACAAACAAAACCCTAAAAAAATTCGATTTAATCCTGGAATATACACACAAAAATATCATTCTTCGTTAATACATGCATGTGCAACAAGCCCCCCATTACTATACACAAAACAATCACTATTATTTAATGTATATTAAAAATATATGCACAAACACATTATCGTTAGGCATAAGCCCTCATTAAGATATATGACAAAAGATACAATATATAATATCTTAGAGGGATATTTCCTCACAAGTTAGGATTTTACTTGATGTTGGTATTTTTTTTTTCATCTTTTGTTTTCTTTGTTTTTATTATTTTTACAAGTTGGTTGTTTTTGTTTTGTTTTTTTGCATAAAATGTGTCCTAAAACATCTGCTAATGTTCATATTGAAATCTTACATGCATATATTTAATTGGTGAAAATTCTTTATACATCAAACGTCCACATGGCCCTTACTGCTTCAGCCTCATAACAGGTTAGCCGAATATTATGAAATGCTTGTGTACGTACATTTATATAATCGACAGGAAATACGACGAAAAAGCAATGAAATTGCGATCAAAACAGAAATTATACGTATCCAACACTTGCATAAAATCTCTCATCCATTGAACCCCCAGTTCCAGACTCCACAACACGATATATTTTGTCGGTCTAATTATATATTGACCGGGGTATTCCTTTCAATTTAGCTTGTCCAAACTGACAACAGGAAATTGATTTTGAAGCTGACAATAGTTTTAAAAGTCATCAGAAAGAATTCGTAAAACGTTACTAATGACTATTATATAACCTGTAAGTAAAAGTACATTTTTGTTTGGCTTAGAGATGACCTGTCAAGCTTATTTCATTTTCATTCTGGGGCCATGTGATGTTTGCGCTTGGAAGTATTTTCTATCGCTCAATTTTTTGTAAAATTGTATTTTTACACTCTATATTGCAATTTGTGCTTTATATGAAATTAGAAAATTATTGTGAGAATAGTAATGGTTCTAATTTTCAAGCTGATTGTAATTTACTATAAACTGATACATATTGATTTTATTAAATTTCGGAAAGTGACACTTCGATTTCCCCACTCTAGGCGTCTCAGATACACAACTAATCTGTTTATTGTGTTATTGCTACAACTACTGTAATGTTACTGGAAGTTTAAAAAAATGTTTTATTTTTTTATTTTACAACAAATGAATTTACAGTCGTTGCTAATCCATCACAAACAATTTATGTATCCTATCATTATATCGTCGGCGACATGTCCCACTGCTGGGATGCTTGTGTCCCTAGTCGTTCAATATTAATGAATAGAAATTATTCTGTATAAACCACGTGTCTCATCAGTAAAATTGGTTATTAGTGATAGAGGAGGTTTACACACAGGTCGAACCCATGATAGACATATATCACCGTGTTAGACACATACCACCATGTTAGACACATACCACCATGTTAGACACATACCACCATGTTAGACACATACCAACATGTTAGACACATACCATCATGTTAGACACATACCAACATGTTAGACACATACCATCATGTTAGACACATACCACCATGTTAGACACATATCACTATGTTAGACACATACCACCATGTTAGACACATACCATCATGTTAGACACATACCAACATGTTAGACACATACCTCCATGTTAGACACATACCATCATGTTAGACACATACCTCCATGTTAGACACATACCAACATGTTAGACACATACCTCCATGTTAGACACATACCATCATGTTAGACACATACCTCCATGTTAGACACATACCTCCATGTTAGACACATACCAACATGTTAGACACATACCATCATGTTAGACACATACAACCATGTTAGACACATACAACCATGTTAGACACATACCACCATGTTAGACACATACCACCATGTTAGACACATACCACCATGTTAGACACATACCACCATGTTAGACACATACCACTATGTTAGACATATACCAACATGTTAGACACATCCCAGTATGTTAGACACATACCTCCATGTTAGACACATACCACCATGTTAGACACATACCACCATGTTGGACATACCACCAAGTTAGACACATACCTCCATGTTAGATACATACCATCATGTTAGACACATACCATGTTAGACACACACCATCATGTTAGACACATACAACCATGTTAGACACATACCACCATGTTGGACATACCACCAAGTTAGACACATACCTCCATGTTAGACACATACCACCAAGTTAGACACATAACACAATATTAGACACATACCACCATGTTGGACATACCACCAAGTTAGACACATACCACCATGTTAGACACATACCACCATGTTGGACATACCACCAAGTTAGACACATACCTCCATGTTAGACACATACCACCAAGTTAGACACATAACACAATATTAGACACATACCACCAAGTTAGACACATACCACAATATTAGACACATACCACCATGTTAGACACATACCACCATGTTGGACATACCACCAAGTTAGACACATACCTCCATGTTAGACACATACCACCAAGTTAGACACATAACACAATATTAGACACATACCACCATGTTAGACACATACCACCATGTTAGACACATACCACCGTGTTAGACACATACCACCATGTTGGACATACCACCATGTTAGACACATACCTCCATGTTAGACACATACCACCAAGTTAGACACATAACACAATATTAGACACATACCACCATGTTAGACACATACCACCATGTTAGACACATACCACCATGTTAGACACATACCACAATATTAGACACATACCACCATGTTAGACACATACCACCATGTTAGACACATACCACCATGTTAGACACATACCAACATGTTAGACACATACCAACATGTTAGACACATATCAACATGTTAGACACATATCAACATGTTAGACACATACCAACATGTTAGACACATACCAACATGTTAGACACATATCAACATGTTAGACACATACCATCATGTTAGACACATACCAACATGTTAGACACATACCAACATGTTAGACACATACCAACATGTTAGACACATACCACTATGTTAGACACATACAACCATGTTAGACACATACCATCATGTTAGACACATACAACCATGTTAGACACATACCATCATGTTAGACACATACCAACATGTTAGACACATACCAACATGTTAGACACATACCACTATGTTAGACACATACAACCATGTTAGACACATACCATCATGTTAGACACATACAACCATGTTAGACACATACCAACATGTTAGACACATACCATCATGTTAGGCACATACCATCATGTTAGACACATACCACTATGTTAGACACATACCATCATGTTAGACACATACCAACATGTTAGACACACACAACCATGTTAGACACATACCAACATGTTAGACACATACCACTATGTTAGACACATACCACTATGTTAGACACATACCACCATGTTAGACACATACCACCATGTTAGACACATACCACCGTGTTAGACACATACCACCGTGTTAGACACATACCACCATGTTAGACACATACCACCGTGTTAGACACATACCACCGTGTTAGACACATACCAACATGTTAGACACATACCATCATGTTAGACACATACCATCATGTTAGACACATACAACCATGTTAGACACATACCATCATGTTAGACACATACCTCCATGTTAGGCACATACCAACATGTTAGACACATACCATCATGTTAGACATATACCATCATGTTAGACACATACCTCCATGTTAGACACATACCTCCATGTTAGACACATACCAACATGTTAGACACATACCACCATGTTAGGCACATACCAACATGTTAGACACATACCTCCATGTTAGGCACATACCAACATGTTAGACACATACCTCCATGTTAGACACATACAACCATGTTAGACACATACCACCATGTTAGGCACATACCAACATGTTAGACACATACCTCCATGTTAGGCACATACCAACATGTTAGACACATACCTCCATGTTAGACACATACAACCATGTTAGACACATACCAACATGTTAGACACATACCATCATGTTAGACACATACCATCATGTTAGACACATACCAACATGTTAGACACATACCATCATGTTAGACACATACCTCCATGTTAGGCACATACCAACATGTTAGACACATACCATCATGTTAGACATATACCATCATGTTAGACACATACCTCCATGTTAGACATATACCAACATGTTAGACACATACAACCATGTTAGACACATACCATCATGTTAGACACATACAACCATGTTAGACACATACCATCATGTTAGACACATACCTCCATGTTAGGCACATACCAACATGTTAGACACATACCATCATGTTAGACATATACCATCATGTTAGACACATACCTCCATGTTAGACACATACCAACATGTTAGACACATACCTCCATGTTAGACACATACAACCATGTTAGACACATACCATCATGTTAGACACATACAACCATGTTAGACACATACCATCATGTTAGACACATACCTCCATGTTAGGCACATACCAACATGTTAGACACATACCATCATGTTAGACATATACCATCATGTTAGACACATACCTCCATGTTAGACACATACCTCCATGTTAGACACATACCAACATGTTAGACACATACCACCATGTTAGGCACATACCATCATGTTAGACACATACCACTATGTTAGACACATACCAACATGTTAGACACATACCACCATGTTAGGCACATACCACTATGTTAGACATATACCACCATGTTAGGCACATACCACCATGTTAGACACATACCACTATGTTAGACATATACCACCATGTTAGGCACATACCACCATGTTAGACACATACCACTATGTTAGACACATACCAACATGTTAGACACATACCACCATGTTAGGCACATACCATCATGTTAGACACATACCAACATGTTAGACACATACCTCCATGTTAGACACATACCAACATGTTAGACACATACCTCCATGTTAGGCACATACCAACATGTTGGACACATACCACCATGCTAGACACATACCATCATGTTGGACACATACCACCATGCTAGACACATACCAACATGTTAGACACATACCATCATGTTAGGCACATACCACCATGTTAGACACATACCTCCATGTTAGGCACATACCAACATGTTAGACACATACCATCATGTTAGGCTTATACCAACATGTTAGACACATACCACCATGTTAGACACATACAACCAGGTTAGACACATACCAGTATGTTGGACACATACCACCATGTTAGACACATACCAGTATGTTAGACACATACCACAATATTAGACACATACCACCATGTTAGACACATACCATCATGTTAGACACATACCACTATGTTAGACACATACCTCCATGTTAGGCACATACCAACATGTTAGACACATACCACTATGTTAGACACATACCACAATGTTAGACACATACCACAATGTTAGACACATACCATCATGTTAGACACATACCAACATGTTAGATACATACCATCATGTTAGACACATACCACCATGTTAGACACATACCATCATGTTAGACACATACCACAATGTTAGACACATATCAACATGTTAGACACATACCTCCATGTTAGACATATACCATCATGTTAGACACATACCACCATGTTAGACACATACCACTATGTTAGACACATACCATCATGTTAGACACATACCACCATGTTAGACACATACCACCATGTTAGACACATACCACCATGTTAGACACATACCACCATGTTAGACACATACCACCATGTTAGACACATACCAACATGTAAGACACATACCACCATGTTAGACACATACCACCATGTTAGACACATACCACCATGTTAGACACATACCACCATGTTAGACACATACCACCATGTTAGACACATACCACCATGTTAGACACATACCAACATGTTAGACACATACCACCATGTTAGACACATACCAACATGTAAGACACATACCACCATGTTAGACACATACCACTATGTTAGACACATACCATCATGTTAGACACATACCACCATGTTAGACACATACCAACATGTTAGACACATACCTCCATGTTAGACACATACCACTATGTTAGACACATACCAACATGTTAGACACATACCACCATGTTAGACACATACAACCATGTTAGACACATACCACCATGTTAGACACATACAACCATGTTAGACACATACCACTATGTTAGACACATACCAACATGTTAGACACATACCACCATGTTAGACACATACAACCATGTTAGACACATACCAACATGTTAGACACATACCACCATGTTAGACACATACCACCATGTTAGACACATACCACCATGTTAGACACATACCACTATGTTAGACACATACCATCATGTTAGACACATACCACCATGTTAGACACATACCACCATGTTAGACACATACCACCATGTTAGACACATACCACCATGTTAGACACATATCACTATGTTAGACACATACCACTATGTTAGACACATACCAACATGTTAGACACATACCACCATGTTAGACACATACCAACATGTTAGACACATACCACCATGTTAGACACATATCACTATGTTAGACACATACCACTATGTTAGACACATACCAACATGTTAGACACATACCAACATGTTAGACACATACCACCATGTTAGACACATACCCGATATTAGACACATACCAACATGTTAGACACATACAACCATGTTAGACACATACCATCATGTTAGACACATACCAACATGTTAGACACATACCACCATGTTAGACACATACCACCATGTTAGACACATACCACCATGTTAGACACATACCATCATGTTAGACACATACCACCATGTTAGACACATACCAACATGTTAGACACATACCTCCATGTTAGACACATACCAACATGTTAGACACATACCACCATGTTAGACACATACAACCATGTTAGACACATACCACTATGTTAGACACATACCAACATGTTAGACACATACCACCATGTTACACACATACCCGATATTAGACACATACCAACATGTTAGACACATACCACCATGTTAGACACATACCAGAATGTTAGACACATACAACCAGGTTAGACACATACCAGTATGTTGGACACATACAACCATGTTAGACACATACCACCATGTTAGACACATACCACAATATTAGACACATACCACCATGTTAGACACATACCACCATGTTAGACACATACCACCATGTTAGACACATACCATCATGTTAGACACATACCATCATGTTAGACACATACCACCATGTTAGACACATACCATCATGTTAGACACATACCATCATGTTAGACACATACCACTATGTTAGACACATACCACAATATTAGACACATACCAACATGTTAGACACATACCATCATGTTAGACACATACCACCATGTTAGATACATACCATCATGTTAGACACGTACCTCCATGTTAGATACATACCATCATGTTAGACACATACCATGTTAGACACACACCACCATGTTAGATACATACCATCATGTTAGACACATACCACTATGTTAGACACATACCTCCATGTTAGACACATACCACCATGTTAGACACATACCACCATGTTAGACACATACCACCATGTTAGACACATACCACCATGTTAGACACATACCACCATGTTAGACACATACCACCATGTTAGATACATACCATCATGTTAGACACATACCACTATGTTAGACACATACCATCATGTTAGACACATACCACTATGTTAGACACATACCACCGTGTTAGACATATACCACCATGTTAGACACATACCACCATGTTAGACACATACCACTATGTTAGATACATACCATCATGTTAGACACATACCACTATGTTAGACACATACCATCATGTTAGACACATACCACTATGTTAGACACATACAACCATGTTAGACATATACCACCATGTTAGACACATACAACCAGGTTAGACACATACCAGTATGTTGGACACATACCATCATGTTAGACACATACCATCATGTTAGACACATACCACCATGTTAGACACATACCATCATGTTAGACACATCCCAGTATGTTAGACACATACCAGTATGTTAGACACATACCACAATATTAGACACATACCACCATGTTAGACACATACCACAATATTAGACACATACCACAATGTTAGACACATACCAACATGTTAGACACATACCACCATGTTAGACACATACCACAATATTAGACACATACCACAATATTAGACACATACCAACATGTTAGACACATACCACCATGTTAGACACATCCCAGTATGTTAGACACATACCACAATATTAGACACATACCACAATGTTAGACACATACCAACATGTTAGACACATACCACCATGTTAGACACATACCACAATATTAGACACATACCACAATATTAGACACATACCAACATGTTAGACACATACCACCATGTTAGACACATACCACCATGTAAGACACATACCACCATGTTAGACACATACCACCATGTTAGACACATACCACAATATTAGACACATACCACCATGTTAGACACATACCACCATGTTAGACACATACCACCATGTTAGACACATACCATCATGTTAGACACATACCACCATGTTAGACACATACCATCATGTTAGACACATACAACCAGGTTAGACACATACCACCATGTTAGACACATACCAACATGTTAGACACATACCACAATGTTAGACATATACCACCATGTTAGACACATACAACCATGTTAGACACATACCATCATGTTAGACACATACCATCATGTTAGACACATACCACAATGTTAGACACATACCTCCATGTTAGACACATACCAACATGTTAGACACATACCATCATGTTAGACACATACCACTATGTTAGACACATACCAACATGTTAGACACATACCATCATGTTAGACACATACCATGTTAGACACATACCACTATGTTAGACACATACCAACATGTTAGACACATACCAACATGTTAGACACATACCACTATGTTAGACACATACCGCAATATTACACACATACCAACATGTTAGACACATACCAACATGTTAGACACATACCACCATGTTAGACACATACCACCATGTTAGACACATACCACCATATTAGACACATACCACCATGTTAGACACATACCATCATGTTAGACACATACCACTATGTTAGACACATACCACCATGTTAGACACATACCACAATGTTAGACACATACCATCATGTTAGACACATACCACCATGTTAGACACATACCACCGTGTTAGACACATACCAACATGTTAGACACATACCAACATGTTAGACACATACCACTATGTTAGACACATACCAACATGTTAGACACATACCACTATGTTAGACACATACCACTATGTTAGACACATACCATCATGTTAGACACATACCACCATGTTAGACACATACCACTATGTTAGACACATACCACTATGTTAGACACATACCACCATGTTAGACACATACCACAATGTTAGACACATACCATCATGTTAGACACATACCACCATGTTAGACACATACCACCGTGTTAGACACATACCAACATGTTAGACACATACCATCATGTTAGACACATACCAACATGTTAGACACATACCACTATGTTAGACACATACCACAATGTTAGACACATACCACAATGTTAGACACATACCACAATGTTAGACACATACCTCCATGTTAGACACATACCAACATGTTAGACACATACAACCATGTTAGACACATACCATCATGTTAGACACATACCACCATGTTAGACACATACCACCGTGTTAGACACATACCAACATGTTAGACACATACCATCATGTTAGACACATACCAACATGTTAGACACATACCACTATGTTAGACACATACCACTATGTTAGACACATACCACCATGTTAGACACATACCACAATGTTAGACACATACCATCATGTTAGACACATACCACCATGTTAGACACATACCACCGTGTTAGACACATACCAACATGTTAGACACATACCAACATGTTAGGCACATACCACCATGTTAGACACATACCACCATGTTAGACACATACAACCATGTTAGACACATACCACCATGTTAGACACATACCACCATGTTAGACACATACCATCATGTTAGACATATACCACAATATTAGACACATATCAACATGTTAGACACATACCGCAATATTAGACACATACCACCATGTTAGACACATACCACCGTGTTAGACACATACCAACATGTTAGACACATACCACCATGTTAGACACATACCAACATGTTAGACACATACCACCATGTTAGACACATACCACCATGTTAGACACATACCACAATGTTAGACACATACCATCATGTTAGACACATACCTCCATGTTAGACACATACCACCGTGTTAGACACATACCAGAATGTTAGACACATACCAACATGTTAGACACATACCACCGTGTTAGACACATACCAACATGTTAGACACATACCTCCATGTTAGACACATACCACCGTGTTAGACACATACCACAATGTTAGACACATACCACCATGTTAGACACATACCTCCATGTTAGACACATACCAGAATGTTAGACACATACCACCATGTTAGACACATACCAACATGTTAGACACATACCAACATGTTGGACACATACAACCATGTAAGACACATACCAACATGTTGGACACATACAACCATGTAAGACACATACCAACATGTTAGACACATACCATCATGTTAGACACATACCAACATGTTAGACACATACCACTATGTTAGACACATACCACAATGTTAGACACATACCACAATGTTAGACACATACCACCATGTTAGACACATACCAGAATGTTAGACACATACCAACATGTTAGACACATACCACCGTGTTAGACACATACCAACATGTTAGACACATACCTCCATGTTAGACACATACCACCGTGTTAGACACATACCACAATGTTAGACACATACCACCATGTTAGACACATACCTCCATGTTAGACACATACCAGAATGTTAGACACATACCACCATGTTAGACACATACCAACATGTTAGACACATACCAACATGTTGGACACATACAACCATGTAAGACACATACCAACATGTTGGACACATACAACCATGTAAGACACATACCAACATGTTAGACACATACCACCATGTTAGACACATACCACAATGTTAGACACATACCTCCATGTTAGACATATACCACCATGTTAGACACATACCATCATGTTAGATACATACCACCATGTTAGACACGTACCTCCATGTTAGACATATACCACAATATTAGACACATACCATCATGTTAGATACATACCACCATGTTAGACACGTACCTCCATGTTAGACATATACCACCATGTTAGACACATACCATCATGTTAGACACATACCAGAATGTTAGACACATACCACCATGTTAGACACATACCACCATACCATAAAGTCAAAACAAGCTTACCACAAAGTCAGAACAAGCTTACCATGAGGTTAGAACAAACTTACCACGGGGTCAGAACAAACTTACCACGAGGTCAGAACAAGCTTACCACAAAGTCAGAACAAGCTTACCACAAAGTCAGAACAAGCTTACCACAAAGTCAGAACAAGCTTACCACAAAGTCAGAACAAACTTACCACGAGGTCAGAACAAGCTTACCACGAGGTTAGAACAAACTTACCACGGGGTCAGAACAAACTTACCACGAGGTCAGAACAAGCTTACCACGAGGTCGGAAAAAGCTTACCACAAAGCCAGAACAAGCTTACCACAAAGTCAGAACAAGCTTACCACAAAGTCAGAACAAGCTTACCACGAGGTCAGACAAGCTTACCACGAGGTCAGAACAAGCTTACCACAAAGTCAGAAAAAGCTTACCACAAAGTCAGAACAAGCTTACCACAAAGTCAGAACAAGCTTACCACGGGGTCAGAACAAACTTACCACGGGGTCAGAACAAACTTACCACGGGGTCAGAACAAGCTTACCACGAGGTCAGAAAAAGCTTACCACAAAGCCAGAACAAGCTTACCACAAAGTCAGAACAAGCTTACCACGAGGTCAGAACAAGCTTACCACGAGGTCAGAACAAGCTTACCACGAGGTCAGAACAAGCTTACCACGAGGTCAGAAAAAGCTTACCACAAAGTCAGAAAAAGCTTACCACAAAGTCAGAACAAACTTACCACAAAGTCAGAACAAGCTTATCATAAAGTCAGGACAAACTCTTGTTTGGCAACCAATATATAGAGAATACATGGTCAGTGTCTTAAAATATAAGCTGTATTTTGGCGAGGGTAAAGAAAGACAAAAGTGGCTCGCCACTTTTGTCTTTCTGTCCCGAGCCAAAAATACAGCCTATATTTTAAGACACTGACCAGGTATTCTATTTATCCTGCACCAATACAAAAAATCATTTTGAAGTTAAACGGTGTCAAAAATGGCAGAAATATGTTCGCCTTTTAAACGTTGTTTCACTTTGAAGTAGGTCAGTCGAATTGACGCACGTGCTAAGATTCCAAAATACAGCTGTTTTCCGTCACTGCCGTATACAGCAAAAATACATACGGTGGGTGTATTTCGACAATGCGGTGGCAGTTGCAGGATAAAAACTGAGATTTCCCCTACGTTTCGCTGTAACTTATATAAAGTTGGAAATCATTGTTTAATACGCACCAATACAAATATATATCTCTTGAAGGAAATCGATTGATCTCATCATTAAGAAATACTCATTGTGTTTGCTAAATTTAAACAAAGGATAAATCATTAAGATGAAAACAATCACATAAATCGCCAAAGTCAAACTGAAGTGAATATAAATAACATTGTTTGTTTTGCTCTTAAAGTATCGCCAGCTTTGTCCAGAAAAAAATCAGGGTAGAAGATAGGTGGCGAATCGTATGTCATGTTGTACAAACAGAAATAATGGACATGTCTTAATTATGATCTCAAATGTCAGCATGGCTTGTTCTTTTTCTTAAATTTAAACCAGTAACAATGAGTGCTTTCTTATTCAATCCGTCTTTTGTTTTCATCATCAAACACTCATTCATAATACAAACGCTTTCATGAACTTGAATTATATATAATTTAGAAACCGCTTGACTTCAGCTATTCCGGAAAACATTCCGCTATTGCTAAGAAGTAATAATGCATAGTGGAAGTGCAACGAGTTTCCCTTTTAATATTCCCTTCATTGTTGCTGGTTATTTATCAGTTTCGTAATCCTACTTTAAACAAGCACAGAACAGCGTTGACTTGCTTCCATAGCAAACTGTTTTATATCATGTGTTAATTAAAGAGAGTTTCACGTAAAAAAAAAACCTTTATAATGTTCTCTTACCAAACACAAGGTGCGTTCATTTATTCAAACAGTTAAAAAATTGTACGGAAATTGGATATCTTAATCTATTTACTCATAAATCCATGCCATTACGTGATTTTGCTGTCTATGTAAGGCCAAGAACGAACCTCCATAGAGACCGTCAAGTGTGTGAGTGCCATATGGCATGATGGACCTCGGCAATAATCAAACCTGAATCGAACGGAGCTGGCCATATCTGCAATGGATTTTCTTTCAAATGGAATGGTGATAATCGAGTGTAAACAACTAAACATTACTCCCTTGGTACTGCACGAGAATAAAACATGGATTTCAAAATTACCATGTAACTTGGATATATTGTGTGGCTTGATTACAATATCGTGGAGATTTGAATACGTGACTCTCAATACAAAATGGTGTTTATATAATGAATATTTATCTACATAACAATACGAAAACATTTCATTCTTCACATGGCATTTGGAGGTAATAATGTTGACACAATATTGATTGGTGATAACATACATCAAATGGTATCACTCTTTGTAGCGACGTTTCAACAGAAATGTTCGCGCCTCGTCGATCATAGTGACAGATTACAGAACTGTAAATCCTTAAATTGTAATACAGTTATTTTGTTTTGGTTATATTTACATTCTGAGTGTTGATTCTTTATATGAACATAACAAGTGAAAACAACAAATATTTGACTTGAAAACACTATGAATACAGTATGGAGACAACAGTTAAATATAAATACGCCTGAAAAATAGTCCCCGTTTCATTTCCGTAAATTGTGTATTCTTTGCCATCTATTCACATAAAACAATTATAATTTAACACCAATTAATGTATTTGATGTTATTTGATGTCTTTCTGTTTTAAATAAAAAGCAAAAACAAAAAACAAAAACAAAACAGAAATCGACGGGAATTTGCTGAGCGCAAGGACACTGTAAACGATAGTGCATTGGCGGAATCACCGACTGTTCCATTAATTTAGCATCTTTATTAAAAATTAATCGTTTAAAAATGACCATAATGTAAATATTTGAATTGAATGGATTTTTTTTCCATTTTCATGGCGGCTATCCGAGGTACATCACGGGATATGTAGATAGCTACAGCTATCCATAGCCGCCATGAAAATGAAGAAAAAAAATCCATTCAACCCCTACATGGAATATAGAAATAACAAAAGAGACAAAACGACTTCTGTAGGTTTTCTTTGAAGCTGCATTATTCTCACATTTGACATGTCGTTGTCAGAACATTTTGCGAAAGAAATCCCATCTGTTATTACAAGATCTTATTACAAAAATATAAGATCTTATTACAAAAATACAATATCTTATTACAAAAATACAATATCTTATTATAAAAATATGATATCTTATTACAAAAATATGATTTCTTATTACAAAAATATGATATCTTATTACAAAAATACAATATCTTATTATAAAAATATGATATCTTATTTCAAAAATATGATTTCTTATTACAAAAATATAACTTATTACAAAAACACAAAAATATAATATCTTATTACAAAAATACAATATCTTATTACAAAAATATAATATCTTATTACAAAAATACAATATCTTATTACAAAAATATGATATCTTATTACAAAAATATAACTTATTACAAAAACACAAAAATACAATATCTTATTACAAAAATACAATATCTTATTACAAAAATACAATATCTTATTACAAAAATACAATATCTTATTATAAAAATATGATATCTTATTTCAAAAATATGATTTCTTATTACAAAAATATAACTTATTACAAAAACACAAAAATATAATATCTTATTACAAAAATATGATATCTTATTACAAAAATATGATATCTTATTACAAAAATACAATATCTTATTACAAAAATACAATATCTTATTATAAAAATATGATATCTTATTTCAAAAATATGATTTCTTATTACAAAAATATAACTTATTACAAAAACACAAAAATATAATATCTTATTACAAAAATACAATATCTTATTACAAAAATATAATATCTTATTACAAAAATACAATATCTTATTATAAAAATATGATATCTTATTTCAAAAATATGATTTCTTATTACAAAAATATAACTTATTACAAAAACACAAAAATATAATATCTTATTACAAAAATATGATATCTTATTACAAAAATATGATATCTTATTACAAAAATACAATATCTTATTACAAAAATACAATATCTTATTATAAAATATGATATCTTATTTCAAAAATATGATTTCTTATTACAAAAATATAACTTATTACAAAAACACAAAAATATAATATCTTATTACAAAAATACAATATCTTATTACAAAAATACAATATCTTATTACAAAAATATGATATCTTATTACAAAAATATGATATCTTATTACAAAAACAAAAAATATTTTTACAAAAAATGCATCACAAGAGCTTAATGAATATAGCATCAGCTTAGCATCTTAAAAACAATAGATCCATCAAAATATTAAAATGACATCAACCTTGCCACCATTAATAGATGATCACAATATCTTACCATAGGTTAATGAAAGTATCTCAATAACAATGAATTATTAATATTACAATACAATTATGTTTGTGTTTTTCTTCTAAAATCGTGAGTGCACCTTCGCTTACAATGAAGTGATGAAGAACATGTAAAACACATATTATTTCCGATATTCGTCATTCTCAGATTATATGAAACAATTCGAGTTTGAGATAATACTTTGTTGTTGTCGGAATTCAATTGTTCCTAACATTACGTTTGAAATTGATCTATTGTACTTTCTATATGATTGAAGCTGTACGAATTTGCGCGAATGCTTCAAAGACAATGTGTAAGGTTTTTAAATTGTCGTTATAGTTGATAGATATTTGTAATTTTTCACAGCTGTGTTAGGAAGGAAAGGGGAGACAGTCATAGAAGATTATCGGAAAGTAGCGGATGTGCTACAGGAGGGACACAGGGATTACTGTAAGATCCGATTCACACCTGTTGAGTATGACAACAGTAACGGTACAACCGTTTATGAAAGTCTAGAGAGAGGTGAGTTGATTATCAAAACCCTGTGTTCTGAGGTATAGCCATAACGTAAACCCGATGAAACTTTAGTGGACTCTGCCATTCATTTATCATTTGAAGTCCAATATGGTCAGAAGGGATGAAAGGGTTAAACATTCCCTAACTTCATCATTATAACAGAGGGATGAATTACACAATATTAGTTAAACCTGTTCAAGTACAAAACAAAAACTAGTAAAATGTGACATCCATATGACTGAAATTACTGAAATATTCCGGAAATTTGATTAAAAATCAAAATTAAATACTGAACAACAAAGATAAAAACATATTTTCACAATGAATTCTTTATTCACGAATTAGTATATTAAAATCAAATCTCGATGCGTGAGTGACATGCATGTTATGTTAAGTATGTTTCTAAGTATTTTATATCTATTTTGTAGCCTTAGACATATTTGCGAAACCAGAAATTGTTATCGCTGTTGGGCCCTTCATCGACGTATTTACCTCCACGGATTACGTCATTAAAAGACAGATTCATTTGGTGACGTCATCAAGCGAAGGCCAGGAGAAATCTGCCAGGGCTCTCCCAGTTCTTCCAGACACGAAATCTTTATCAAATGCTGTCGCCGAGATCGTGCAAACTTTGGGTTGGACGAAAGTTGCCTTTCTGTCACAGGGTTTGTGTTATATTACTAAACATTCGTGGTAAAATATGATTATGTTACATAGCAGCAGTATGTTTAATGGTTTGCTTTAAAAATAATAATTTCGTGTAAAACTGCCGAAAATTACGAATTTTTGACATTGTCTATTCACCGATATGCACCAATAAATACGTGTTTACATAACCCATTGAAATAAACTACTTTTTTTAGTATTATATTCCCTCGACACAATTTTGACATTTTTGTTTCATTTATCGATTTTATCTAAGTGTTTCGGTTCTTTACTTGTTAGTTTTTGGTGTCTGTGCTTGGACAGAAAAAATATTTATAGAAAATTTTTTATAGAAAACATTTTTATAGAAAAAAAATTTTTATAGAAAAATTTTTATAGAAAAAATATAAACAAAAGTAGAGTAATGATATAACGCATCTCTCCCTTTGAATCCTTAAGAGTGCACGAAGTTATACAATGAAGAAATGTATGTTTTACTTCCGCACTTCAGATGACTTTTCGCCAGTGTTGGCTCTCGGAAACAGGGACATATTTGCTTGGCCCATTTTGCTACCTTCCAACATAAATAATGGACACAATCTTGAGTTGAGGCAGACGATGACCCAGCTCCGCGAAGCCCAGATGCGACAGTTCATCCTACACTCCATGGACAAGGAGGTCGTGCAACACGTCATCACAGCGGTAAATACATAAACTCACACTTAAGCTCGGGTCAATCTAGCGTGTGTTAAAATGATGTTTATATATATATTTCACCTGGTTGAGAAACAGCAAGAAAAACCGTAGTGCAAATAAAATTAATTCTACTTAAAACCCGATAATGCGACGAACAATGAGAGAAAAATATAGGCTTACACAACAAGACTTGAAAAAGTACCAAAGGACATAAAGACCATGTGTTTCGAAAGTGATTGCGTCGCATGCTTCATCGACGTCACCCGACATGCAAATCTTAGGTCAAATCAAGATAAGGCAACAATCTCAACATAATGCCTGTGTCTCTAAAACATCATTAAAAACTGAAAGATTGTTATATAGTGATCTAATGACAGAAAGAAAAGAATTAGTATAAGCTTTTAGCTTGTTTTCTAATCCTATGTGTATATATGATTTGTATTGTAATGTGTGTACTTGAATGTTAATAAAAATATTGTTTAAAAAAGAGAGTGAGAAGAAAAAAGGATGGACTAATTAAGGTTGCAAGGATGTTTTTTTCTTCAACATTCTTTCGTTCGGTCGGTTTTTAATTGAAATGCATTCCTTTTAAACTAAATCTTTCTAGTTCAACATATTGCCACTATTAGCATACGCGAAGTGCTGAAGGAAATGTGTTATCGCATAAAGTATGTATGATGGCAGGTTACCCTGCTTTCTAATACAATACTTTATGGCCGACGATTTAAATGGATAATTAGTCCATACTGGTGCATCCTAATTGGTACCAGTCTGTACTAATTGTCTACCTGTCAATTAATCGATAACAAGCGTCTGCCAGTATGTAATCCGCCAGTCTAGTGCGACTGCACAGGTACACTGTTATCACCAATACTGTAGTACCCGGGGCCCGTTCGTTTATGCGGACAAACCGGTTCGTCAGTTTTCAAATGTAATATTTCAAACATATATCCTTACGGACCTGCAAATGTTAATACAGGCCTTGGAAGTCTTTGTCAAAGCTCGTCTGAAAACAATATAAAATCATCAGGTCCGTCTTTATTTCATAAACGAACAAAACCGGTCCAACTGGTTCAACCGTTTGGACCGCAAAACGAAAATGGCCCTGTTGTTATAGTTACAGTATAGCTGTTAAATTCACGGGGGCTAAAATTTCGCGGTTGTTCCAATCGGAACAGTTCCTTTGTATTAATTTTCGTGCAGCCGCGCTTTGTAAAATTTCTACAGTAAACACTTCTATACATTTGTTTGCATATATAAATATTCGTTGGGTATTAGGTTTCGCGATATGTTTAATGGCGTGAATGTTACCAGCTATGCAGTATGCTAGCTTAACATTACGAGCGATCGTCAGAAAATTCAAAAAATAGAATTAATAAAAATGTATTTTGATGATATTTGATCACTGTCAAATAGATAAAAAAGAAAAAGACAAAAAAATGTCTGATTGAATGTGATGTTAATCCTTTTGTTTTGTTTTTTTAAGTGAGGGAGAAAAGTAGGAATTAACATTGCATGATAATCAAGCGGAAATATAAATGAGGTAGTTATTGAGACAAGCAATCTATTTAGATGTCATAAACAATAGGCTAGTTGGGCAAAGTGCAAGCCTGTTACAAAAGGCCACATGCATTATGATGTACATAAACTGTGCTGTATATCCCCGGTCTACATACCATAGGGAAATCACTACCAACCGAATTATGAAAATTGGACAGACGTTGCGTGCTGCTGTAGCCCATGGGGATAGGTCGGATCAATATGACAAATGATCAAGAATCACTCAATTGTGTACTACGTCACTTAGATTTTGGGGCCTTTTTTATATACTTTGTTGACCACAATGGTCGGTATCTGATATACCATCAAAACGTCTGTAATATTAAGATACTTGTGGTATTTTATTTAAATTTGATGTTTGTCCACTTTTTATATTTTTGATTATGGTTTCTTCATACATACTATTTGCAAATAACGGTCACATTTTGATATATGAAATATACCAAATAACAATTCCATTATTTTTTATATGGATGGAGTGTTTCTGATATTTCTATTACAATAAGATTGATATCTGCTTGGGGGAAAGGGGACATAATTAAATGACTATATAACAATATCAATATTGACTGAGATAGAAACAGAGGAACTTAAATACATATGTATTCACATTGTATCAATAATTTTTTCTGTCTTCCGGGCGGAGGAACTTAAATATTCACATTAAATACAATTTTCTCTTTTGCGGACGCAGGAACTTAATATTTACATTACATCTGGGGTTTTTTGGCAGAAGAACTTTAATATTTACATAAAATCTGTTTTTCGGGTAGGGGAACTTTAATATTAGGCAATTGTCTGTTTTACGGACAAACAAACTTTCTGATTTACATTTCATATAGGCGGAGGAACACCATCTGCTTCACTACTCAAGGAGCTGGTTCATTACCTACCTGGTAAGTTTATCTGTATTTTTATTGACTAATCGGTAAAACGTAAAATATGAACATTATCATTTCAAAACCGTTAACTTCCTTAATTCAATTTACAGCCAGATATACAAGTATCTCTATTCAAATGGTCACAGTCAATGTGTTACTTCAGAATACCTGATAAGTATCAAGAATTTTCAAGACAGACTTTATATTTCGTAGCTACTGCCGGAAGCACCCCTAACTACATGAAGCAGATAACATTTTATCAGAGTTATTGATTACTTTAGTATTTAACTTTATTTTTTTTTCTAATCCCAACTGATTAGAATGTTATGTGCAAAATAACATGGCAATGCCAGTATGCCACTGAAGGGTAATTGTACTCAAAGTCGATACAGCAAGGATAAAATCTGAACGAAAGCTGCATTTTACACGAAGAAGGTTGAAAAAGAGCAATGCTAATAAGACCAAGTACGCCCAAAGGTTAAGCGTCTTCGGTTTCTTAGACGACTCCCGCCATGTAAATATATGTCGAATCAGGTAATATCGCGTTCTCAATATAAGAACAAGGGGAATGGCAACACAACCCAACATGTACATGCATGCACACTACGACAACACATTTTTTACTTCTCAAATTTATAAAATACGTGAATGAATGACTTACAAAGCATTATCGCTTAATAACAGAGCAGGAAATGTTCAAGTGAAAATAAATAATTTATCAACATTTGACAATATTCTATAAATATGCGTATGAAATGTATGTCAGATATTGACAGTCGCGCCAATGTCAGTTACCAAGGGAACAAAGAAGCACCGATTGGACGAGTAATATATATATATTTTGTTATTAGTAACATAACAGAATACAGTGACATTTTACTGACGAAGGTCTGGAACTATGCCCGATTATTGTACGATGGAGTATAGACAATGCTTTGTTTGATTATATCCCCAAGGAAAATAAAACAGTATGTCAAAGAGTGAGTGTTCTATTGGGTTGATGATATCACATTTTGGTGTCTTCAAAGCCACCCATTAATATCGAATAGTACCCACAGGACATTCACGCGTGACTTCCAATGTGTTTCTGTATAAAACCATCGTTTTTTTCATTTTTGTTTTTTCTCAAAACGTACCTCCTGACGATTTTCAAGGGTCGTGCAAAGTTCCAGATTACTCTTGAAACACATCTTATGTGTCTTCAGACAAGGCATAAAATCTCGATTTAACGATAGATATAATATTATTAAATTCCTTCTCCATTAATCTTTATGTTGTCGAAATGAACATGCCGTTATGTTTTCGTAGCGAGATGTCATGTCACGAACATGTCGCTATGTTTTCGCGGTATATGTTGTATTATCTACATAATAAAAGTTTTAAATGTTCTCCAACAGATTAAGCAATTCCTATAAAGCAAAATTTTAAGGTAAATGTAAATTTAAAATTGGTGGGAAGGTTCTGTCGTGGTTTCAAGCTATTTAGACATTTTTTAGGAAGACGATTTGTCAGTACCTCCTATAAATAATTTATAAAATTTCAAATACTTTCGTTTAATCTATTTTCTTGTTTCCTTTAACAACCGCTGAAACTGCGGATTTGTATTAACCAAAAACATTTCATTAGCAAAGCATGCTTTATTGAAATATTGTAATGAATAAATTTGTATATTCTTTGCCGGCGTTGTATTCCAATAATCCACACCGAGAACTACACAGTATTCATGGCATTATTTTGAGTTTCTCTAGTAACCCAGAACCTTATTATTTTGATACATGCTATATTAGTTCTTATTTTATAACAGGATTTTCCCGATCTGACCTTGAACCTGAAGGAGACTGTATCCCTGTATGGCATACAGCTGCTGAATTCGGAAGCTATTCCGCCAAGACTGTATGAAGAAGGTACGATCTAAACAAACAAAAAAAGTTCTGATTGCATGACATATAGGTATACCTCATTGACGTAACAGCGTATTTATTGGATAAAGCCAATCATGTGTCGGACC
This sequence comes from Pecten maximus, assembly GCF_902652985.1. Lineage (NCBI taxonomy): Eukaryota > Metazoa > Mollusca > Bivalvia > Pectinida > Pectinidae > Pecten > Pecten maximus. Next base: position 21,421,792 of record NC_047024.1, on the reverse strand, counting down.
AATAAATCATCGTGTCAACGGTTGCCGATCAAGTACGCCCTGCTGTTATTTGTCTGAATTTTTACCGTGTTTTGTTAGGGTTTATAAATGATTGAAATTCATAGTGTGTTTTTATTAAGCTCGTATGATAAATTAGTCATTAGGGAGACATTATTATCTGTTCACCCGAGGCTTGTCATTTTCGCCCTCAGGGAACATGACATGTCTCCCCAAAGTGAGGACAATAATAATGTTGTTGCATATATGCTTGTTACTTTTTTGTTCGCTTTATAATCATGTAATTAACATTTAATTTAAGCTAGTTGACTTGTTGATAATGTTGATTTATTTGGTTTAATTGTGATTTTCTGTTATCAGCAAGATTATGCTTGAAATTTATTTTAATGTGTATTTAGTGTTTCCTTAAAGAAAAACACACATTAAGGTTTTTATGCGACTTTAATTTCGACAATCATTACTAAAATTGTTTAACTAATTACGTCAATGTGTTGTTGTTTATTTATAGCTATAAAATACTAGAGACACATTTGAGGAAACAAATTTGTACCTAATAAATAAACCTACAAGCTTTCACGAAGAGCATGTCCTAATAAGTTGAAGCTTTTAATTGTGATCTCAATGCACATGTTCTGTTTAACAACGGTATACATCGTAACGCTTACCATTAATCTTTATAGAACAGTTCCAGAACCGTTCGCGTCTAAGTCTGGGACTGCTTGTGGACGTCGTCTCCATCTTACGCCATTGTCTGCGGCGGGGCCAAAGTGAATCCTACTGCGATAGACAACCAAAGAAAAATCAAACGAGGAATCAAAAGATGCTCAACGAGGTTTTCGACGATAGGGTACGTCATATCCGGCATCTTCCTAATTCTAACTCAAAACACGTATAGGGACAAAATAAGAACAAACGCTACATAAATGACAATTGAAAAGACCAAGGAAGAACGGAAGGGAAACAAGTAACATTTTCGTCCGGATCGCGAATTTTCCGGATTAGTGTCGATTTTTGTTTTTGTTTTTTGGGTTTTTTTGCGTGTTTAAAAAAAAAAATGTATTTGAAGATAAAATTTAAGGAAATATCACAAATGAATGTTGAATTAAATAATTTGAAAATCGTCTTTTCTTTATGATATGTGATAAACACGTTCCCTAACATTTTCGTTCCGATCGCGAGTTTTCCGGATTAGTGTCATCCGTATTATTGGGGATCTGTTTTTTGCATATCACAAATCAGTTTTGGATTTGATGATATAAATATCGTTTTTTCTTGATGATATGTGATAATTCGATCTGATTTCAAAATGTTTTTTTAATATATGAATATATATGATTAAAAAGTAATTTATTTTTATTTTCGGCATGTCCATTAAAGTCTGACACCTATGTAGGTGCTTTAGGACAGTATATATGGGGTTTTACCGAAAATGGACGCAGTCGGATTCGTACCAGCTACTCAATGTCCGTTCTACAACACATCAACAATGCAACTATCAAGGATGACATCAAGGTATTTCCAATAGCCTTATAGCATACATATAATACCTGGTGACATTTATATATATATTATTATAGAGGATATTGAATGTAAAGTCATGCACACAGGGGCTTGGCACAATTTTCCAAATGATGGTCCATATATATGTATTATAGTCACTATAATACATATATATGAACCATCATTTGGAAAATCATGTCAAGCCCCTGTGGTCATGCATTTCACAAATATAACAGAATACATATATTGCACGAGTGCAAATGATAGAATATCATGTCATAGAAGTTAATATTAACGGGAAAAAACATTAGAATTTGTTACTTTATTAGTATTTGAAATACCTTCTATGGCGAACATATCACTGCTTTAAAACGCTGATGGATTAGAAACGTTTTGACGATATAATATAATAACGTCTCTCGTGACAACGAGAGTGTGTCTTTCATCGTAATTCTTCTGCTTTTTGATATTATGTAGTAAGCCTCTCTAAAGTTAAATAATTTGATGTTTATTGACAATTATATAGCAAAACAACCAACATGTAAGTTTAACAGGCAAGGAGGCTAGCAACTGTTACCACAAAGGAAAGGAAAATTAAAGATCAAGAAATGAAGTAATCAATTTCATCATACCTAGAGATTAATGTTTTTGCTTTTTTAGATTTTGGCATGATAACCTTGTTTCATACATTATATAGATCGGAAATTGCACCTTTCTAGACAAGCCCATATATACGCCGGTTGGTGAGGGGACGCAACAAAAGGCAGTTCGGGACATTAACACCAGTCTAAAGGGCATGAACTTCACCGTGATTACCAAAACGGTAACCAATACTTTCTCTTCTTATACACTGACACCTCCCTGGATGAAATTGCAATTGGGAACTAGGTATACTTATGCTGAAAGTAAGCAAATGCGTTTAAACGAGAGAGGTTGTTTGAGATATTGCAATTATCGGGGCATTTTTGTGATTACTGTAGAATTTACATGAAAATAAAAAATCAATTATCTGGAAAACTTACATCAGATGAATGTAAAAAATATTCAACGATGCGGACAATGACAAATCCTTTCCTTTCCCAATGAAACAATTATTTGATGTGCAAAAATATAAACTATGGTCATCTGCCTTTTTTCAAGTAAACAATATTGAAAATGAAGTATTGAGAATGACAGTTTTCGAAACTATTATTTGCGATTGTTTAGTACTTACAGTATACTGTAAACGTACTTATTTTAGCGGTAATCTTATTTTGGTGGTAATCTTATTTTAGCGGTAATCTTATTTAGTGGTAATCTTATTTTAGCGGTAATCTTATTTTAGTGGTAATCTTATTTTAGCGCCTTTCGCACTGGAAGTATTCGGCTAAATTATGATTGAGCTAATTTCAGTAAATCTACATTGGTTTCTATGGCATCCATTGTTAGTGCGCTAATTCGTTATTCCTCTAATCTGTTTTAATTTGGTTTTGCGCTAAAATTTAAGTGCGTCAAATTCATTACGTTTATAGTTCATATATATGATTATTCAATATTTTTTAATTGCACAAGGATCCACCCTTCTACTCTGTCAAGAATGGCAGACACGAAGGCTTTTGCATTGATGTCCTGGACGCCTTGAAGAGGTTAATGGGAATTGATTACAAGATAATTGCGTATAGGAGCAAATGGGCTGGGTTGAATGAGGACAAGGAGTGGGAAGACATCCTACACAAACTAATGGTCGGAGTAAGTATCTGGAGAAATAACAAGCACAAAGTAATGGTATACTGTATAGGTGGAAATATTTGGGGTTATTTTAATTTCTTTATACTGTATATTTGATAATATTCGCGGGTAATTTGATTTCGCTATAATCGTGGTCATTATAACTATAGCGCGAAAATAAATACTCGTAGAATATGTATATGTACTATCAAATGCAAAGAGGTGTCTACTGCTGAATGTCTGCAAGACGTGGTTGCGCGAGGTTTAATACCCGCGAGCTAGGTCCGACAGGGGCAACCGTGAAATATTAGTCCCGCGACTATACCGTATTCGCGCCCATTACGATAGCGCGAAAATAAATACACGAAAATTTGTGTATGATGAATTAAAATCTCAGAGAATGTATTCTATGAATTAAATGAAATTGTGATTAGAATTTTTAAAATTTGCCCGCGAAATTAAATATAGTTAATGTAATGGAATTACAAGAAGAAAAATAAGACGATGTCCTGAACAAAGAATAATTATGGCACCGGTGTATGTTTGAATGATACTATAGAAGACACTCGGTTTGTGGATATCTATTTATGAGAGTTGGAATGAGTGAACGGCTGAAAGAGGAAGCACGTCAATCGTAAAGAGAATGAGGTGATTAATTGTCTACACAAAATATTGACCAGAGTGAGTGAAGCGTGAGATGAAATAAATATAAAAACTGATAATGGAATGAAAGCAGACGACACATGGTAGTAGAACGGGGTGAATAAAGACATGTAACGGGGCCCAATTTTACACAAACAGATGGTTGGATGAATAAGATCTACTTTTTATCAGAAGTTTAACAGACTTATAATCGCGCTTTAATTTAATAATAGTTGTCTACCAACATTTTATATTTAATAGAGTGTTGAGTTCTTGTTTCTAATGTTTGATGTTATAGTGAGGTTCAATTGGATTGTTGAACAATCTTTATATGTTACCAGGATGCCGCCATTGCGATTGGTGATCTAGTAGTGAAATCAAAAAGGGAGGCTCAAATCTCATTCTCAAACACAATACTGACCTCGTCTGTTAGCATGCTGTTGAAGAGACCTCCTCTCCAGCCAACCTTCTTCCAGTTCCTCTGGCCGTTCGACATTGGTCTCTGGTTTATGATAGCAATCTTCTTCTTCATCGTCGGGCTGTCCCTGTTCCTTATGACTAAGTACGACACCACCCAGCGGACTGCCGAGCAGAAGTTTGATCTGAAGGAAAGCATGTGGTACTCACTTAATGTCATACTGCAAGGTAATGTTTAATACCCATATATATATATACACTGTAGCCTTTTACCCAGGCGGTCGGGGTTCGATTCCCCGATCGGACGTGTAAAGACAAGGGGTCACCTCCCGAACCACGTGCATTTCTTCGAGTACTCTGGTTTCCTCCCATAGCAAGTCTTCTCTCGCGCTTCCATCTGAAACAGCACGCGTGATTAGCTTAGGTTTATATAACGTGTTTGTAATTGTTGTAAAATAAATAAAGTTTACATTTTAACTGTGGGTGTAACAGACTTACTTTCCGTTTAACTGATGTAATTTTATGGAATACCGATCTTCATTTGTAATCGAGACAATACAAATTATTATCATGTTCCTGGTTTCATCAAAATAATTAAAGGAAAAACGTATTGTATTTAATCATATTAACTATTCTGTAAATCTGGAAAGAAAATATATTATTCTACCCAATTTTCATTCGATAGCGTGGATCACCTGTAATTGGCTGTACTGAAATGGCAGCAAGTAAAATCTTCCATATTGAGATTAGCCTGTAAAATTATCTTCCATATTGAGATTTTCTGTGGAAATAATGTATGTGTGCTCTTTCAATGATGTGATCAATTGTGATTCACAAACCTAAACAAGTTTGAAAAAAAAAAAAAAAATAGCAACGTAGACTATAAGGACAAAATGGCTAAAACAGCAATAAGGTTTGATAAACAAATAAGTAATTCCGAGTTCTAAACTATTAACATTAATTTCAGTGTTTTCTGTCACAATTGAAACAAATATTTCACAATTAATCATGATTATTTTCATCACTGACACAATTCTAATTGCGCTTGGGTGTAACGCCATACCAAATATTGTCCAACGTTAATTGATGTTAAAGAATTACCCGTTTATCGCAGGTGGTACTGAGTTCTCGCCTCAAACTACGTCTATGCGGACCATCGTGGCCTTCTTTTGGTTCTGCACCCTGATCATCACTGCGGCATACACAGCAAACCTCGCTGCATTTCTCACTCTCAAACAAGTCGACAGTCGCATCAAGACCCTGAACCGCCTTGCAAGCCAGAGCAAGGTAAATGTTCTAAACGCTGTCAAATCTTACCATAGTTCCTTGATTATGGTGATTGTGAGTCGCAATATGTACGGAGGCTTTGATATTTCCTTTTTTTACCGCAATATGGTCCTTTTTTTCTCTCCGTGTTGAATTATGATGTAAGTAAAACTAGCAGATTGTATCTGTCAATCATTCCAGGTCAGTTACGGCGTCCGTAACAATAGCGACCTCATGACCTTCTTTGAGCGTTCCACCGAAGATCCATATGAGCGTATGTGGACAGTCATGAAGCTTTCGGAAAAGGAATCGCTTGTCTCAGACAGGATGGATGGTGTAAAGAGGGTTCTGGCGGGCGACTACGAGACTGGTTTCGCCTTCCTAGACGACGGACTGTTCAATGACTATTACGCCGCCAAGTAAGTCAAACACGTGACCATTACTTACCCAAGAAACACTCACTACTGAAAGGCGTGCGGTTCTCCACAAAGCACGTGTAACATGGTTGTTAATGTTGATGGCGCACAGGAACGACTTTATTTGTTGCTTTGGTCGACGTTGTAATTGTACGTCCGTTGCGACAGCTGGTTGAAAACCAAAACAAAGAACACAGGCGTCTGCTTCTGGCTAGTATTTATAGAAAAAATATTAGCCGACGCCTGTGAAAAGAACAACAGGAAAATGTTATTTGTCAATGATACCATATTTAGTACATTACTTGATTCCAAGCCTATGTATAGACACGTTACATTCCCCTGCATGCCATTCTTCACAACACATTGTCCAATTTCAAATACTGTAAACTTACTTTATTTAGCGCATTTCCGAATTTTAATAGATTAGCGCGCCAAAATCATTTAATATGGAAACAGGTGATAGAAAGTACAATAAGCGCAATCATAATTTAGCGTAATACTTCTAGCGCGAAAAGCGCTGAAATAAGATTACCGCTAAAATAGGAACGTTTACAGTATTTAGTGTCTAGTGGTCTCCTTAAAATTTTCATAAACGTCGCGAACATTTTTTTATTATGGTAAAAACAAACAAAATGTCTTGAGGAAAATTTGACCTGAAATTGCATAAAAAATTAGGACATTTTCACATGAAGAAATTTCTTGACATGGATTGACTATTCTGCTCTTCTCATGTCACTTTGACCTGAAAATTTTCACATGAAATTGACATGAAGACATTTTGCCTGTGTACCTCTGTGACAACATCCTAGTCAGTATTACAGATAAAGCATGTCAAACCAAACTCTCATCAATTCCTCATTTCTACCATTAAGCATTAAATACGTGTCCCTCAACAGGTTATGTGGCATGGATTCCATAGACCAGAGGTTTGGGGAGAAGCACTTTAGTCTGGGGTTCCCAAAGGGGGCGCCGTACAAGGACGACATAAACAGGGCCCTCCTCAAACTAAAGGAAGATGGCATTATGGACTCTCTCAAAGCCAAGTAAGTACCATCGAACGTCGTACATATCATCCTCGATACTCCATGGAGTTATGTTCACTTTCGCAACTCTTGGAGTAACATTGACAAACTCGAAGGCACACGACTAGCTATATTTTATTGGTGTCAGGAAAATGTCCTGACCATTGGCTATTCTGATGTATTTCTTTTGAAGGGGAGCGACAACCAAGGTCAAAGTCAGTCAGTATGGCGACCTCGTGATTCGTAAGGTGCACATCCAAGAATCAAACTGTTCTTGTTTCATTTTATCCACAAAATGGCGGTTATTGAATGAATCTACTATTTCGCCAGGACATATTCCAAGGGTGCAGGGTTTGAAAGTGAACATAACATCTGGAGTACCAAGGCTAGGCTGGGTACATACCAATAGAATATGAAACAGCATTTCTGGCTTTTTGACATTCATCTCGTACAAGTTCATGAGTTTTAGCTTTGATACTACTTACGCTCGTAAAGGTTTGGTGACAGTTTTGACTCGAAAATTTCATTAAATGATTAATGCAATTTTAAATGCTCGAATTTTATACAATAAACTATACAAATCATGAACTGACTGTCACAACCGTCCTTAAGCAATTGTTTATGTTTATTCTTTAGGTGGTGGAAGCCTTCGTCTAACTGCTCGACCATAGTAAGGGACAAGACGGGCGTGAAAGTATCAGGGGAACTGGAACTAGAGAATATGGTGGGCGTATTCATTGTTCTTGGCTGCAGTGTCACACTTGGAGTTCTGGTAGAAATATGTAAACGGATTTACCTTGCTATCCAGAAGGAACGAGAGGAAAACAAGTGAAGACATGGGGCGATAGCCTGTTTTACTTTCAATTATATTGATGTTAATATCTTAATATCGAAATATGATTATAAAAATATTTGCGTTTTTTTTTGTGGTTGAAAATGAATACGTCGAATTAAGTGCAGAGCTAAAATTTGTTGATATTAAGGGGACAGATTGTGTTGTTAATTTCCTCGTCAGCAGTTGACATCTGTCAATGAACTCGTGACAATGGTAACAAGCCCTTTAATCTCACCCGGTGACCAGGGGAAGGAGGAATGTTACTATCTAGAAATAGAAAATTCCAGTCAGCAATTTGAAATAACCACGGTTATCATACTACTTAGATGTACGCTGCCCCCAATGGTCGTATGTTTGACGAAATATGCCCCTCGTATCGGTCATATAATTGAGTCACATCTACGTATTTAAAACGCCGTTCGCCTTTCCTGGGAAAGACAGCTCTCATTAAAAGAGAACGGAGCCGTTGCTCGAGTTTGGAATGGAAGTTGTTTTGTAATGAGTAGAAAAATAAAGTTTTCATGATGTAAGCAATTTTTTATGAGTGGATTTTGGTAGATATCTGAACTGCTTGATGTCACTGTGATTTTGACAAAAACAGTAAATAGATTATATACTGACTACCTTTTAACTCAAAATCGAACGATGAGGGCAAATCGTTTAACAAAGAAAACGTGAAAGGATATTAAGACCAGGTGTTCAAGGAGCATATGCGTCTTTTTTGACGGCGTCATCATCTTGTTAATTCACGTCAAAAATTTATTCGGGTTAGGAAACGGCCTCAGAATGAGAAATGCGCTGGAGAATGGAACCACCAGGTATACAACCGAGTATGGAACACGTCTGACTTCATATCGCACAAGGAAATATATCCCCAAACGAGATAATACTGTCTACCATAAACTTGTCAAACTATCTACACTAACATAAATAACCTGCATCTCTCTTTTTTATCAGGTGAGATTTGTCACAGAATTTCGAGTTATTACTCCATTCTATACCGTTTAGTCGTCAATATCCGTGCTTTAGTCCATTCTACTTCGTTAACTCGTCAATCTCCGGTCTATACGCCACTCAACATCGTCTATTCGGCAATCTCTGGGCCATACTCCATTCAAATCGTCTACTCGGCAAGCTCCACTCTATACTCCATTCTATACAATTTTCTCGGCAAAATCCATGCTTTAGTCTATTCTGCATCGTCTACTCGGCAATCTCCGGTCTATACTCCATTCTGCATAGTCTACTCTGCAATCTCTGGTCTATACTCAATTCTGCATCGCCTAGTCAGCAATCTCCGGGCTATACTCCGTTGTACGCCGTCTACTCGGCAATCTCCGGGCTATACTCCGTTGTACGCCGTCTACTCGGCAATCTCCGGGCTATACTCCGTTGTACGCCGTCTACTCGGCAATCTCCGGGCTATACTCCGTTGTACGCCGTCTACTCGGCAATCTCCGGGCTATACTCCGTTGTACGCCGTCTTCTCGGCAATCTCCGGGCTATACTCCGTTGTACGCCGTCTACTCGGCAATCTCCGGGCTATACTCCGTTGTACGCCGTCTACTCGGCAATCTCCGGGCCATACTCCATTCAAATCGTCTACTCGGCAAGCTCCACTCTATACTCCATTCTATACAATTTTCTCGGCAAAATCCATGCTTTAGTCTATTCTGCATCGTCTACTCGGCAATCTCCGGTCTATACTCCATTCTGCATAGTCTACTCTGCAATCTCTGGTCTATACTCAATTCTGCATCGCCTAGTCAGCAATCTCCGGGCTATACTCCGTTGTACGCCGTCTACTCGGCAATCTCCGGGCTATACTCCGTTGTACGCCGTCTACTCGGCAATCTCCGGGCTATACTCCGTTGTACGCCGTCTACTCGGCAATCTCCGGGCTATACTCCGTTGTACGCCGTCTACTCGGCAATCTCCGGGCTATACTCCGTTGTACGCCGTCTACTCGGCAATCTCCGGGCTATACTCCGTGGTACGCCGTCTACTCGGCAATCTCCGGGCTATACTCCGTGGTACGCCGTCTACTCGGCAATCTCCGGGCTATACTCCGTGGTACGCCGTCTACTCGGCAATCTCCGGGCTATACTCCGTTGTACGCCGTCTACTCGGCAATCTCCGGGCTATACTCCGTTGTACGCCGTCTACTCGGCAATCTCCGGGCTATACTCCGTTGTACGCCGTCTACTCGGCAATCTCCGGGCTATACTCCGTTGTACGCCGTCTACTCGGCAATCTCCGGGCTATACTCCGTTGTACGCCGTCTACTCGGCAATCTCCGGGCTATACTCCGTTGTACGCCGTCTTCTCGGCAATCTCCGGGCTATACTCCGTTGTACGCCGTCTACTCGGCAATCTCCGGGCTATACTCCGTTGTACGCCGTCTACTCGGCAATCTCCGGGCTATACTCCGTTGTACGCCGTCTACTCGGCAATCTCCGGGCTATACTCCGTTGTACGCCGTCTACTCGGCAATCTCCGGGCTATACTCCGTTGTACGCCGTCTACTCGGCAATCTCCGGGCTATACTCCATTGTACGCCGTCTACTCGGCAATCTTCCGGCTATACTCCATTGTACGCCGTCTATTGGCAATCTCTGGGCTTTACTCCGTTGTACGCCGTCTACTCGGCAATCTCCGGGCTATACTCCGTTGTACGCCGTCTTCTCGGCAATCTCCGGGCTATACTCCGTTGTACGCCGTCTACTCGGCAATCTCCGGGCTATACTCCGTTGTACGCCGTCTACTCGGCAATCTCCGGGCCATACTCCATTCAAATCGTCTACTCGGCAAGCTCCACTCTATACTCCATTCTATACAATTTTCTCGGCAAAATCCATGCTTTAGTCTATTCTGCATCGTCTACTCGGCAATCTCCGGTCTATACTCCATTCTGCATAGTCTACTCTGCAATCTCTGGTCTATACTCAATTCTGCATCGCCTAGTCAGCAATCTCCGGGCTATACTCCGTTGTACGCCGTCTACTCGGCAATCTCCGGGCTATACTCCGTTGTACGCCGTCTACTCGGCAATCTCCGGGCTATACTCCGTTGTACGCCGTCTACTCGGCAATCTCCGGGCTATACTCCGTTGTACGCCGTCTACTCGGCAATCTCCGGGCTATACTCCGTGGTACGCCGTCTACTCGGCAATCTCCGGGCTATACTCCGTGGTACGCCGTCTACTCGGCAATCTCCGGGCTATACTCCGTGGTACGCCGTCTACTCGGCAATCTCCAGGCTATACTCCGTTGTACGCCGTCTACTCGGCAATCTCCGGGCTATACTCCGTTGTACGCCGTCTACTCGGCAATCTCCGGGCTATACTCCGTTGTACGCCGTCTACTCGGCAATCTCCGGGCTATACTCCGTTGTACGCCGTCTACTCGGCAATCTCCGGGCTATACTCCGTTGTACGCCGTCTACTCGGCAATCTCCGGGCTATACTCCGTTGTACGCCGTCTTCTCGGCAATCTCCGGGCTATACTCCGTTGTACGCCGTCTACTCGGCAATCTCCGGGCTATACTCCGTTGTACGCCGTCTACTCGGCAATCTCCGGGCTATACTCCGTTGTACGCCGTCTACTCGGCAATCTCCGGGCTATACTCCGTTGTACGCCTTCTACTCGGCAATCTCCGGGCTATACTCCGTTGTACGCCGTCTACTCGGCAATCTTCCGGCTATACTCCATTGTACGCCGTCTACTCGGCAATCTTCCGGCTATACTCCATTGTACGCCGTCTATTGGCAATCTCTGGGCTTACTCCATTGTACGCCATCTATTGGCAATCTCTGGGCTTACTCTATTGTACGTCGTCTACTCGGCATTCTCTGGGCTTACTCCATTGTACGCCGTCTACTCGGCAATCTCCGGGCTATACTCCATTGTACGCCGTCTACTCGGCAATCTCCGGGCTATACTCCGTTGTACGCCGTCTACTCGCAATCTCTGGGCTTACTCCATTGTACGCCATCTATTGGCAATCTCTGGGCTTACTCTATTGTACGTCGTCTACTCGGCAATCTCTGGGCTCACTCCATTGTACGCCGTCTACTCAGCAATCTCCGGGCTATACTCCATTGTACACTGCTCAGCTCCGCTCTATACCCCATTCTACACCGTCTATTATGCAAACTTTAGGCTATACTTCATTCTACCTCGTCTACTTGGCAATCTTTGGGCTACACCTTTCCACATCGTCTTGTCAGCATTCTCCGTGCTATACTCCAATATACAGTCTACTCGGCAAGCTCCGAGCTATACTCCATTCTACATCCTGTAGTCCACAAGTTACGCGATATGCTTCATTCTGTATCGTCTGCTCTGCAACCATTGTACTTCAGGAGACATTCACAGAGTTTAGGAATCGTTTGCATTTAAACATTTTGATAATGTTAAACTAAAATTAATTATTACATTACTATAGTCTACATTTGGAGTATTTGAATGTGCATATGTTTACCATATTTTTGTAGAGATTGGTGTATGAATGAGTTATATCTTTGTACAGTAACCATTTCCGGTAGAATTTGGTTTATATTCTTGTAAATTACGTTGTATTGAGATTCTGTGCAATTGTCTTTGCTCCATAGGTATTCAAAGTGACAATGACTGATGGTGTGATGGCGAGTAGGTGCATCATCATCTTCGCTAGCCAAGGCTTCTGATTACGTTACACTACACGAACCCTTGGCGGATATAGTCGTGTTCAAACCGTCGCGCCCTGGAATCCCAGGGCACCCAATCAAATCGCGTTTTACGTTCAGGCTTGGTTTCGCAGTAAACAAAAATTGCGGCACCCAGTACAGAGCTACAATGTCGACTATGTCATGGCATTTTACCTATATACAGAGACGAACTATCTTTAGGGAAACATTCGCAGTGTTTGATCAATCTATTTAAGTCATTGATCACATATCTCATCAAAATGACACAAGCCTCCATGTGTGTTTGTAAATATCTCAGATGAAGTAAATCGGTAACGTTCGTTTTGATTGGTCGAAAATTTCATGCGTAAAGAGTGGTAATTTTGAATCTCCGCTAGAGGGCCAGAACTGACGCCTATATCTGCCAAGGGTTCGTGTAGTGTAACGTAATCAGAAGCCTTGGCTAGCGAAGATGGTGCATCATAGGCCAGAACTGAAATCTTTTTATGGTACATTTTTTTCTCTATATTGTCAATGTTTGATCTGGTCATGATCAAACATCTAAAGAAAGATGAATGAATGTTTGATTATATAATTTGTGACACTGGAGTGGACGACTGTAATCAAGTTGTGTTATTTTCATTTCATTTAAACAAAGAATCATTCTTCAAATTGGCCCATATTCATATCTTTCTGTTATTAGACATGAAACATCCAATAGTATGTTCAAAGACTTTCCAAGGCTAAAAGTCAATTAATTTTCTTTCAATGCCACAAAGCAAAATTCAAGGATACGCACCCTGCATGCAAATAATGTACATTTGTTAAGAAATTTCAATTAATAAGAAATTGATGGTAGTATGTTCTACACAGAATTTTTTTCCAGATCGCCCTATCAATGAAATTTTATTGTAACATTATATTGCTGGACTTAATCTTTGTAAATATGTTCAATTGTTGACACTTTAATCTACTTCAATGTAAAGTGTCAAGAAACTTTTGAAGAGCAATGTATAGGGCCTATATATGATGTAGTCTATGCATATTTAAATATTACATAATTTTGTTATCATATGTGCCTTCATCTAATAATGTGTATAGTTCTTTACCTGGGTTCCTAGTACCGGGTCCGAGATATGGGATACGACTTAGATAACCAGTATTGTTTCACAAAGATGACAATGAATTTATAATAGACAACCAGTATCGTATCACAAAGAAGACTTACAAATCGGTGTACCATTTTGTTCAATCTTTACCATAACAACATCGTAAAGTAGAAAATTTAAGTGATTTTCTTAGGTGAACATCGACGAAACGCTTCATTGATTAATGCAGTATCATCCTACTTGAGTACAATTCAGAAAATCTTCTTTGAAATAAAACGAGAAAAAATAAATTGACTTTTAATTTTTTTTATTGGAATATGGCAGATTTATCATCAACATTTAAAGAAATAGCAACAAATTCATTTAACACATTGAATAAAATACTGGTAACAAGAGAAGTGAGAAATAGAATGGTTTCTCATTGTTGAGTCTTAGTTGATTATTCATGAAGTATTTGTGTTTATTTATCAAAAACAACAATTTATATTCATCCATCAGAAAATAACTGGACACAGGGGCTTGACATACATTTTCCTCCACATATTTGGACCATAGATGAGAATTTGTATCGTAAAACCCCTGTGCTGCTGGATTTGAACATTTCAATTGTTTACCAGGTAAATGATCTAAACAACAATGACACAATAAGGTCTGTATATTATATAGTATCAAATTAAGTCTGATGCTGCAACAACATACCACTCTTATATATAATGATACAATTCTCTAATAGACCTGAACACCAGTGGCAAGAACTTACACCTACAATCACTTTATCAGTACATTCAATTTGGTATGTGTCTAGAGGGACAAGGCTTTGGTTTTACAGACGAGATCAAAAGAGTATAGCATAGTATATGCCGTCAAATAAGCACAAACTTTGTGAGCCAAATCATCAAGAGTATATCATGACCAGGATTTAACTCTGCTACACCAGCTAATCAACTCATTCAAAATGGATCTTTCTGATTACAGCTTCATCAACATTCCTTCATTAAAGAAAATTTATTCATTAAAATTTTTCAATCGAAAATATAACAGAATTTAAAGACACTTCCCTAACTAATTTTTCTTTTTCTCAAATTCAATAATTATTTCCTATGGAAAATTTTCAGGAAAGAAATGTCCTCAAGGTAAGAAATGTTGATGAAACAAGTCTAGTTATTTTTAGTTCTAGTGTAAGGAATATGGTAAGTTTCAAGAAGGTCATCTTCACAAAAAAATATTTCTGACAGAAATTTATGGATTGAAGAAAACCTTTTTTCACATGATAAAATGACACTATGAAGACATGATCTCCTTGAAAATGATTTTGATGAAAGTAAAAATATGCTCGCATAAAAATAATTCAAGTGAACAATGACCTGGTCTATGTTAATCACTTTATATGTTAAATGTTTTTGTAGATTTGCACAAGAAATGTGAAGAACAGTCATATTCATTTTGCAAAAGCATGAATATGAAAGAATTTATTGGCCACTGATCATGAGGATATTTTCAAAAAAAATTGACAAGTGATCTGATAAAACAACAGTCATTAGACGAACAATAAACAAATACTGGACATAGTACACAAAAATACATAGCCACATACCAACAACATATATCAATGACAGGCATGTGCTGCCTCAAAAATATGTTTAAAACTTGAAAAAAAATAATGTCGAATTTTCACCTATACAAATCTGAAATATTTTCCAAAACAAAAACCTCACAATCAATTAGAGTTGCTAACCGACTGATAATCCATCAATTAAAGTTAACAGACTGTAACTAAAGTTGCTAACCGACTGATTATCCTCCCAACACTCGTGTGTAGTGAGCTTTTAATTTTACCAGAATATTATGGGTATTACTTTATACTAATATTCTGTCTTAAACCACAACAACAAAGAAACCTAAACATGTTTAATAACAAGAAACATCAGGAGACCAAAGCCTGTTGTAACCAAGGGTCTGAAGTTCATGACCTGTTAAATAGACAGATTTACAGCTTTATAATTGCAAGTTTACACAAATTATTTCGTCGTTTAACATGCTTCACTCCACCTTCAAATCACATCACTCTGTTAATATACAGCTACGAAAAAACATTAGGATTTCCTATGAAGGTTCGCAACACATCATTGTTATTTTCAAGGAATACTCCAAATTTTGATTTGTACCATCATGTACAACATGTTCTGCTATATACAGATACCATGTGTGTTTAAACCCATCAGATAACGAAATTCAATTAGTGAAAATCTCATATTTTTAGCTTTGATTAAGATTTATATCCAAGTGAACAGTATGGTAGCAGTGTACAGTAAAAATGCCAAATTCTGAAAAATATGGCACATGCTTTAGATATGTAAACATTGCCAGTTAACCTTACATATAACCTCTAATAAAGTATATATATTTGAAATCTGTACAACATTTGCAATTTTAATAGAGCTCTGAAGGATAAGTAAACTGATATTTTCTGTGATTTTTAGAGCTGTGAATACCATGGTAACAGCTTAAAAAATTCTCAAAAATTGCAAAATATTATGATATTTGACCCAAAATGGCACAATTCTCTACACAATTTTTTTTCTGAAACCTATTTAAAATTAAATATCTCTATCCCAAAGACAGAATTAATCTTGTTTGGACATATGTTGTAAATTAAGTTTTTACGCTATCTTACCTTTTCTGTGGGCTTCCATTTTGCGCTGTAGGCCAAACTAAATTTCCTGTGTAAACACACGTTCAGAAACTCCGGATATTTAAAATCCGGAACCAATTTATTGATTTTTGTTTTGATAAATGTGAAGCCTGTATGTACTACTTCATACTGGATATACCAATTATAGTGTACATTTATTTTTTCATTTTTATACATATCATAATACAGGAGTTATTTGCTTAACAAAAAAATTGCCCATGGCCAGGCTGTCTTACTGTGGTGTGCTACCTTATACATCACTTTTGTTAATTCTAATTTTACTAAAAAGCCCATGAATGTCTAGAATATGTTCCGACGAACAAAATGACATATCGGGTTACTGTGTATCTTTAATAGTCACCGAGTATTGCTGATTTCCCTGAGAGGTGTATTTTGACAACTTTTTCTCCCAATCCAGTAATAAGGGGAGGTAATTTTAAAGATGAAAACTCCCATAATTCTGTATATCTCTTGAATAAAGTTGTGTTTTGAGTTGAATGTGGTACTTTGAGTCTCTGTTCATGTAATCAAGCAAAAAATACTATACAACTATCAAATTTAGCCTTGTAATATGACGTCATAGTTACCATGACGTCATCAGTAACTATGACGTCATCAGATGGTATCTATGACGTCATAAATACTCAATGGTGTCATAATAAATAACCAAATTCCTTTCCAAACCTCAGCTTAGCAACACATGCAATATTCTAACTGATAAATCATGACATGACATCCAAGATTTCAAAATGTCATGCCTATGACATCACAGTCATCTGTTTCCACCCCGGTAATTCAGATATGTACCAATGATCATATGAAAGTGTCCGCTGATCCCATTTTATGCGGAAAATGCTATTTTTTCTGCTTTACCGAAGGAAGTGACAATAATTGACAATATTGTATCAACCGTACACTCCATCAATTGAAATTACATGCTTACCAATGTATAAATAAATTGAAAATAATGGTTTCACCAAATATTTCAAAAAATAACACTTACTGTGATAGTTTCCATGGATACGGGGTAATAAATCAGGTAAAACAAACCAGAATTCAGTCTATATGGTTTGTTAGATACCCAATAAGTTATTTTGGGTTTGTTATAAAACATAGAATATCTTTTCAATTTACACTGACTCATTAACATTATGCTTAATTAACCCACCCTTAAAATGGGTAAATATGCGAGTTACCTCCCTTGATTCCTCTAATATGACAAGCCTGATAATAAACAAGTTTTAAATTGTTTTTATGCATTTTTGAGCAATAATGAACTAAAATGAAGCTTAATCAAGCATAATTAAGCACAATTTCCAAAAAATAACATTTTTCAGCCCTTATAAGGTAGCAGTGTACAGTAAAAATGCCAAATTCTGAAAAATATGGCACATGCTTTAGATATGTAAACATTGCCAGTTAACCTTACATATAACCTCTAATAAAGTATATATATTTGAAATCTGTACAACATTTGCAATTTTAATAGAGCTCTGAAGGATAAGTAAACTGATATTTTCTGTGATTTTTAGAGCTGTGAATACCATGGTAACAGCTTAAAAAATTCTCAAAAATTGCAAAATATTATGATATTTGACCCAAAATGGCACAATTCTCTACACAATTTTTTTTCTGAAACCTATTTAAAATTAAATATCTCTATCCCAAAGACAGAATTAATCTTGTTTGGACATATGTTGTAAATTAAGTTTTTACGCTATCTTACCTTTTCTGTGGGCTTCCATTTTGCGCTGTAGGCCAAACTAAATTTCCTGTGTAAACACACGTTCGGAAACTCCGGATATTTAAAATCCGGAACCAATTTATTGATTTTTGTTTTGATAAATGTGAAGCCTGTATGTACTACTTCATACTGGATATACCAATTATAGTGTACATTTATTTTTTCATTTTTTATACATATCATAATACAGGAGTTATTTGCTTAACAAAAAAATTGCCCATGGCCAGGCTGTCTTACTGTGGTGTGCTACCTATATTCTTATGAGGTGAAAAATCCTCCATGGTGCTCTCACAAGGTCATTTAAAAACATGAACATCAGTAATTGTTAGTAAAACTTGTGTTGGAATTGCTACAAGTGTTTTATTATCAGTATGACAATCACCTAAAACTCCATGTTAATACCCACTATTTTCACAATATTTCTGGTATAGTCGTGTTTCTGTACAGAGCCATCATACCAAGTTTCGTAAAAATCATAAATATTTACTAACATAATATGCTTGTGTCCAACATGGGTAATTTTTTCACATTCACGACAGTTTTTCAGTTTTAACCCTTTAAGCCCTGATGATGCATTAATGCATCACCGGGCCGGGGCCGAATGATGCATTAATGCATCACCGTGCCGGGGCCGAATGATGCATTAATGCATCACGGAAGTAGATTTTTTTCTGCATTTTTTTGAAGTGATGATACAGCGATTTAAATAATCATGACTGATTCTTACTTGAATGAGATAATGTTTGGCAATAAATAATGAAATTAACAATACGTAACACAACTTTAGATGTCTAAATTTACGTATAACGTCCAACTTGTTTTAAACTTCTGCTCTCGAGAACTTCCGGTCGGACGGGAGCGAGTAAACAACTGATTCCCGAAAAAATATATAACGAATCTAGTTTTTTGTCCTGTGTAATAAAGCTGGGAATGTTCAGGACAGTTTGCAATATGTATTTAAATTGACGTTTTGTACAAATGGTTCACATATTCGTGAATTAAAAACACAGAAACAACGATACGTTTGATTAATTGAATGAACCACTGGTGCATCACGTCAGCGGCGCGGCAGTGTCTGCCAACTCGCTAGCTTTTATGATCAAATCTCCACCATCTATCAAAGACATCGTTCCAAAACTACTTGCATGGTTTTATATGTATGTTTCATTGTATTTCTGTTGATACTTTATCGGGAAAACGAGCTAATAATTCGGATTTTTAACACAAACAGAAGACCGAGTATTCTAATTTTAGTAACACAGATCATGATCACATGACCATATCTTATCCAAGATGGCTCTATAAACACACACATGTGAGTACGTCGATTGATACGAATTCACGATTTGGTTTATATTTAATTGCGTGATTTTTTAAAAGATTTTGAACTTGTAATTCATATCGTTTTTTACATTCTCGTTACAATCATGGAAACGTATTATATCTACCAATAAAGTAGCGATCTTTGTTGTCATGTAGTTATTTTGCGTGCTGTCAAAATCTGACAAATGTCTACGGCTTCGATTATTTTGAGAGAAGGCGACGACATATTTTTACATCAAGGGGAAACACAAGGTCCTTGACTTAAGACAAGGAGTCAGTGGATTATCTGGCATTGTTTTTAGATCAGGTATTAATTGATACACTGATAGAGGAGATGGGTATTATATGCTCAACACTGCAAATTCGAAATTGACACAAGTGACAAATCCGGAATAAAACAAAATTGCAAGCAACCTCGGAAGGGCCGCATTGAAAGGCTGTTAGTGTTGTTAAATGAAAGCTTTCCTGTGTCTTTGTATGGCATTGAGTGTGGTCATGAACCAGGCTGTCAGTAAAACTTTATGGTAATGAATTGACTACTTCATCAGATACAATATTATCAGCTGATTATGATATAGGTCTCTGCTACATGTACTTGAAATTTTTTAATACCCATTTTTTATTACATTCATACTGAGTTGTACTCATTGTGAATACATGTATCTCAAACTTCATACAACATCCATAAAGGTGCATATGTAATGCTGTCCCAATCACAATTATAGTGCAAAGATAAAATTTATTAACACTCAACATGTATCCACTCATAACAAATAAATCCCTATATTATAATGACATTTTCTGGTGTGTTCATAATAAATTAACTGGAGGAAGATGCCATCATGCAGAAGGAACTCTAGCCAGTGTTGTGAAGAAATGTTTACAGGGGACTGGTATTCAGGGTCACGGCTGGGGACATGTATACCAGGATGACTTATATTTAACATCACTTTGAATGAGAACACCTATGACTGTTGTACAGTAATTATATATATATAAGGTCTATAGTAATTAAGGTCCAACTGCCATGATCTACCAAGGGATATCATGCAGAAAAGGCCAGATGATATTGTACAAAAAAGGCCTACTGGTATCTGTTGTATGGAAAGACAAAAAAATGTGTCACTGCACTCTCTACTTTTCATATCGAACCTGCCACAGAGGTATAAACAGACTCACAGATTATTAAACAAGAAGATGACAAGTTTGCCAGGGAAATATATCTTGCCCAGAACTAATAACAGACTACATTTCCCATATTGGTGGTGTAAACAAGGCATATCAAAACCTGCAGTATTTAATTAATCATAAAAGCTGAACTCTTATCAGGTGTTCCTTCAATGTACCAACAACCTTCCTGGACAGGGCAAGCAATAGTTGTCATTCCTGCAGTTTACATAAAGCATCATATGGGGACTGGTTGATAATTCACCTCAAGAAAGGATTGTCTGACCCTACCTGGGACAAGTTTGCATCTCGGTCATGGTATCATGTTTGTTACATGTGTTGCACAAAGAGACAGCAGGATAAATCAGTCAATCTTTTTGCTGAACATTTCATTTTTCTGGCAGTATTAATTTGCTTGAACTACTAAGTTGCAAGCAATGAATATCATTTACAGTGTACCTCATTATGAAAATTAAAAAATAATGAAAACAAGAAAAATTAAAAGAAAGGAAGAAAAATTGAAGAAAAAAAGCCAAAAGAAAAAAAGCCTTACGAAAATGCGTTTTTGTAATATTGCATCAAAATATAAAAAAAAAATCATGTATTTGAAAACACAACTTGTTAAAAAAAAAATGGAAAAAAAACCCACAAAAATAAACAAAGAAAAAGGCTGCCCTTTCATGCTTGCAAGTGACTACCCACCCTTGATGCACGCGTTTAACACTTAATTCACTGTGTTGTTCATTGTATTGTTTTCATTTTCTTTTCCCCTCGTTTATATTAAATGTTAGAAGAGCTCATTCAAACTGTATTTTGCTTCCTAAGTTTTCGTTGCGGTGAGAGTTATCCTTCTTGATGTTGGAACCGCGTCGTCAAAATGGCGGCTAACAACCAAAATCGAGAATTTGCTGTTGGTACTGCATGCTACCGCTGACTGTACAGAGCGGTTTCCAAAAACAATATCCACTAGTTAAATTTGTAAATCTCGTTTTTAAAAGTATAATATGATACTTGTTTCCATGACGAATGTACGTTTTGATCGCGCTGCAAAACGAAAGTACACATTCCCAAATTTGGAATCGTGTTCTCCGCTAGAATTATACGCAAGGTAGGCAAGTTACAAGCCAATTTGTTGTTTTCGACTGTATTTTTCACGCGTATTAAATCTATAAGATATTCTCGATAATCCTGTTTACTTATGTGCGACTGTATCATCAATTCTGCAATGCATTTCTCTCAAAAACGTGCTTTTAAAAATAAATGTCAAATTGAACGTCAATAATCGTAAATTAATTCAGGCCAGGAAAAGCCACGTGCATATTTTCTTAGGGCCACAATACCCATCATGCAATTTATTCAGTGACGAAAGTGTTAAGTACAATGAGTTTTGTTTCATAATCAAATCTGATTAGTTGTTAGTCATATTTACACGACATTCCATCTACACCGACATTCTGAGTATGCTTGAAAATAAAAATATGAAGAATTTTGAAAGTAGACTTTTGATTGTGAACCCCATTTGCAATCAACAGTAATCTTCTAATGAAAAATATCTGTTTATTTGATTCCAAAACACCAAAACAACTGTGTGGCTCAATTACTTCTTTAAAATTTCATGACAATCATATTCATATTATGATAATGATGATTATGTATATGGTACATGTTCAGGACAATTATCAATAATATCCAACTTCAATAAAAATTTGTCGTTTATTGCCTTCTACATGGATAAAACTTTTGTG
The DNA here is from genome assembly GCF_902652985.1 of Pecten maximus. Lineage (NCBI taxonomy): Eukaryota > Metazoa > Mollusca > Bivalvia > Pectinida > Pectinidae > Pecten > Pecten maximus. The sequence goes on along the minus strand of NC_047024.1, from coordinate 21,399,544 downwards.
ATTTTTTCCTTCCCTTACACACCATGTATAAGACTTTAGCAGCCAGTCTGTATGTATAAATCTGAGCTGGTTACACACTGTCTATGTAGTTCATGAAATATATTTCAGGTTAAAAAAGTCTTGTTGCTGACATAATTTTTCATGAAAATTAGATCTATTTCACAACTATACACGATTGTTTGGAATTGTCAAAATTAAAAAGCATTTAAAAATGACAAATTTCCTTTACCTCAAGAAAACAGCAAAATCCATCAAGTTATACCATCTCCTTCCAGCATGCAGTAAACTATTTATGGTTATACCTGTGAAAAGTTACTCAGCATCATCATCATTTTCCATATTGTCACCGTTATCTTCATCCTGACCTTTGACCTCTGGGCTCCTTGACATTGAATGTCTAGGACTACGACTGGCTGACCTTGACTTGTCATCATTGAATTTATCAGGAGATCTTGACCTTTCTTCCACTGAATGTGACCTTGACCTTGACCTTTCCTCTCTTGTGAGTGAACCTGACCTTTCCTCTCTCGAATGTGACCTTGACCTTGCGGGACTTCCATTTGCTTCATTTTCTTTACTGTGTGATCTAGATCTAGACCTATTGGTTTCTGTGACATTTTCTTTCTCCTGTTTCCCATCTTCCTCCTCCTGTTTATCATGCTGCTGTTTGTCCTTTGCTTTATCTTCCTTTTTGTTGCGATGTTTATCCTCAGGTGTCCTACTCCTGTCCTTCTTCCTCCTCTTTGACTTTGAGTTTGACCTGGACCTAAAACAGTTAGTAAAAGATCTTAAGTTTTCTATATGATATTTCAATAATTGACATTGTAAAGACAATAATATCCTTGAAACTTTTTTATACCTTTTCTAATTCTTAAGCTGTCTCTACTGAGACTGTACCACATTGTTGCTGTAGTCAAACTGTTCTATCTATTATCTAACACTACCCCTACTGTACCACCTTGTCGTTCCTCTTACCTGTCTATATAGCCACCTCAGTCTAACATTACCCCTACTGTACCACCTTGTCGTTCCTCTTACCTGTCTATATAGCCACCTCAGTCTAACATTACCCCTACTGTACCACCTTGTCGTTCCTCTTACCTGTCTATATAGCCACCTCAGTCTAACACTACCCCTACTGTACCACCTTGTCGTTCCTCTTACCTGTCTATAGCCACCTCAGTCTAACATTACCCCTACTGTACCACCTTGTCGTTCCTCTTACCTGTCTATAGCCACCTCAGTCTAACACTACCCCTACTGTACCACCTTGTCGTTCCTCTTACCTGTCTATAGCCACCTCAGTCTAACACTACCCCTACTGTACCACCTTGTCGTTCCTCTTACCTGTCTATATAGCCACCTCAGTCTAACATTACCCCTACTGTACCACCTTGTCGTTCCTCTTACCTGTCTATATAGCCACCTCAGTCTAACACTACCCCTACTGTACCACCTTGTCGTTCCTCTTACCTGTCTATAGCCACCTCAGTCTAACACTACCCCTACTGTACCACCTTGTCGTTCCTCTTACCTGTCTATAACCACCTCAGTCTAACACTACCCCTACTGTACCACCTTGTCGTTCCTCTTACCTGTCTATAACCACCTCAGTCTAACACTACCCCTACTGTACCACCTTGTCGTTCCTCTTACCTGTCTATAACCACCTCAGTCTAACACTACCCCTACTGTACCACCTTGTCGTTCCTCTTACCTGTCTATAGCCACCTCAGTCTAACATTACCCCTACTGTACCACCTTGTCGTTCCTCTTACCTGTCTATATAGCCACCTCAGTCTAACACTACCCCTACTGTACCACCTTGTCGTTCCTCTTACCTGTCTATATAGCCACCTCAGTCTAACACTACCCCTACTGTACCACCTTGTCGTTCCTCTTACCTGTCTATAGCCACCTCAGTCTAACACTACCCCTACTGTACCACCTTGTCGTTCCTCTTACCTGTCTATAGCCACCTCAGTCTAACACTACCCCTACTGTACCACCTTGTCGTTCCTCTTACCTGTCTATAGCCACCTCAGTCTAACACTACCCCTACTGTACCACCTTGTCGTTCCTCTTACCTGTCTATAACCACCTCAGTCTAACACTACCCCTACTGTACCACCTTGTCGTTCCTCTTACCTGTCTATAGCCACCTCAGTCTAACACTACCCCTACTGTACCACCTTGTCGTTCCTCTTACCTGTCTATAGCCACCTCAGTCTAACACTACCCCTACTGTACCACCTTGTCGTTCCTCTTACCTGTCTATAGCCACCTCAGTCTAACACTACCCCTACTGTACCACCTTGTCGTTCCTCTTACCTGTCTATAGCCACCTCAGTCTAACACTACCCCTACTGTACCACCTTGTCGTTCCTCTTACCTGTCTATAGCCACCTCAGTCTAACACTACCCCTACTGTACCACCTTGTCGTTCCTCTTACCTGTCTATAGCCACCTCAGTCTAACACTACCCCTACTGTACCACCTTGTCGTTCCTCTTACCTGTCTATAGCCACCTCAGTCTAACACTACCCCTACTGTACCACCTTGTCGTTCCTCTTACCTGTCTATATAGCCACCTCAGTCTAACACTACCCCTACTGTACCACCTTGTCGTTCCTCTTACCTGTCTATATAGCCACCTCAGTCTAACACTACCCCTACTGTACCACCTTGTCGTTCCTCTTACCTGTCTATATAGCCACCTCAGTCTAACACTACCCCTACTGTACCACCTTGTCGTTCCTCTTACCTGTCTATATAGCCACCTCAGTCTAACACTACCCCTACTGTACCACCTTGTCGTTCCTCTTACCTGTCTATAGCCACCTCAGTCTAACACTACCCCTACTGTACCACCTTGTCGTTCCTCTTACCTGTCTATAACCACCTCAGTCTTACCTGTCTATAGCCACCTCAGTCTAACACTACCCCTACTGTACCACCTTGTCGTTCCTCTTACCTGTCTATAACCACCTCAGTCTAACACTACCCCTACTGTACCACCTTGTCGTTCCTCTTACCTGTCTATATAGCCACCTCAGTCTAACACTACCCCTACTGTACCACCTTGTCGTTCCTCTTACCTGTCTATAACCACCTCAGTCTAACACTACCCCTACTGTACCACCTTGTCGTTCCTCTTACCTGTCTATAAGCCACCTCAGTCTAACACTACCCCTACTGTACCACCTTGTCGTTCCTCTTACCTGTCTATAGCCCCCTCAGTCTAACACTTACCCCTACTGTACCACCTTGTCGTTCCTCTTACCTGTCTATAACCACCTCAGTCTAACACTACCCCTACTGTACCACCTTGTCGTTCCTCTTACCTGTCTATAGCCACCTCAGTCTAACACTACCCCTACTGTACCACCTTGTCGTTCCTCTTACCTGTCTATAGCCACCTCAGTCTAACACTACCCCTACTGTACCACCTTGTCGTTCCTCTTACCTGTCTATAGCCACCTCAGTCTAACACTACCCCTACTGTACCACCTTGTCGTTCCTCTTACCTGTCTATAAGCCACCTCAGTCTAACATTACCCCTACTGTACCACCTTGTCGTTCCTCTTACCTGTCTATAGCCACCTCAGTCTAACATTACCCCTACTGTACCACCTTGTCGTTCCTCTTACCTGTCTATAAGCCACCTCAGTCTAACACTACCCCTACTGTACCACCTTGTCGTTCCTCTTACCTGTCTATAAGCCACCTCAGTCTAACACTACCCCTACTGTACCACCTTGTCGTTCCTCTTACCTGTCTATAGCCACCTCAGTCTAACACTACCCCTACTGTACCACCTTGTCGTTCCTCTTACCTGTCTATAACCACCTCAGTCTAACACTACCCCTACTGTACCACCTTGTCGTTCCTCTTACCTGTCTATAGCCACCTCAGTCTAACACTACCCCTACTGTACCACCTTGTCGTTCCTCTTACCTGTCTATAGCCACCCCAGTCTAACACTACCCCTACTGTACCACCTTGTCGTTCCTCTTACCTGTCTATAAGCCACCTCAGTCTAACACTACCCCTACTGTACCACCTTGTCGTTCCTCTTACCTGTCTATAGCCACCTCAGTCTAACACTACCCCTACTGTACCACCTTGTCGTTCCTCTTACCTGTCTATATAGCCACCTCAGTCTAACATTACCCCTACTGTACCACCTTGTCGTTCCTCTTACCTGTCTATAGCCACCTCAGTCTAACACTACCCCTACTGTACCACCTTGTCGTTCCTCTTACCTGTCTATAGCCACCTCAGTCTAACACTACCCCTACTGTACCACCTTGTCGTTCCTCTTACCTGTCTATAGCCACCTCAGTCTAACACTACCCCTACTGTACCACCTTGTCGTTCCTCTTACCTGTCTATAGCCACCTCAGTCTAACACTACCCCTACTGTACCACCTTGTCGTTCCTCTTACCTGTCTATAACCACCTCAGTCTAACACTACCCCTACTGTACCACCTTGTCGTTCCTCTTACCTGTCTATAGCCACCTCAGTCTAACACTACCCCTACTGTACCACCTTGTCGTTCCTCTTACCTGTCTATAGCCACCTCAGTCTAACACTACCCCTACTGTACCACCTTGTCGTTCCTCTTACCTGTCTATAGCCACCTCAGTCTAACACTACCCCTACTGTACCACCTTGTCGTTCCTCTTACCTGTCTATAACCACCTCAGTCTAACACTACCCCTACTGTACCACCTTGTCGTTCCTCTTACCTGTCTATAGCCACCTCAGTCTAACACTACCCCTACTGTACCACCTTGTCGTTCCTCTTACCTGTCTATAGCCACCTCAGTCTAACACTACCCCTACTGTACCACCTTGTCGTTCCTCTTACCTGTCTATATAGCCACCTCAGTCTAACACTACCCCTACTGTACCACCTTGTCGTTCCTCTTACCTGTCTATAGCCACCTCAGTCTAACACTACCCCTACTGTACCACCTTGTCGTTCCTCTTACCTGTCTATAGCCACCTCAGTCTAACACTACCCCTACTGTACCACCTTGTCGTTCCTCTTACCTGTCTATAGCCACCTCAGTCTAACACTACCCCTACTGTACCACCTTGTCGTTCCTCTTACCTGTCTATAGCCACCTCAGTCTAACACTACCCCTACTGTACCACCTTGTCGTTCCTCTTACCTGTCTATAGCCACCTCAGTCTAACACTACCCCTACTGTACCACCTTGTCGTTCCTCTTACCTGTCTATAAGCCACCTCAGTCTAACACTACCCCTACTGTACCACCTTGTCGTTCCTCTTACCTGTCTATAGCCACCTCAGTCTAACACTACCCCTACTGTACCACCTTGTCGTTCCTCTTACCTGTCTATAGCCACCTCAGTCTAACACTACCCCTACTGTACCATCCTTGTCGTTCCTCTTACCTGTCTATAACCACCTCAGTCTAACACTACCCCTACTGTACCACCTTGTCGTTCCTCTTACCTGTCTATAAGCCACCTCAGTCTAACACTACCCCTACTGTACCACCTTGTCGTTCCTCTTACCTGTCTATAGCCACCTCAGTCTAACACTACCCCTACTGTACCACCTTGTCGTTCCTCTTACCTGTCTATATAGCCACCTCAGTCTAACACTACCCCTACTGTACCACCTTGTCGTTCCTCTTACCTGTCTATAGCCACCTCAGTCTAACACTACCCCTACTGTACCACCTTGTCGTTCCTCTTACCTGTCTATAGCCACCTCAGTCTAACACTACCCCTACTGTACCACCTTGTCGTTCCTCTTACCTGTCTATAGCCACCTCAGTCTAACACTACCCCTACTGTACCACCTTGTCGTTCCTCTTACCTGTCTATAACCACCTCAGTCTAACACTACCCCTACTGTACCACCTTGTCGTTCCTCTTACCTGTCTATAGCCACCTCAGTCTAACACTACCCCTACTGTACCACCTTGTCGTTCCTCTTACCTGTCTATAGCCACCTCAGTCTAACACTACCCCTACTGTACCACCTTGTCGTTCCTCTTACCTGTCTATAGCCACCTCAGTCTAACACTACCCCTACTGTACCACCTTGTCGTTCCTCTTACCTGTCTATAGCCACCTCAGTCTAACACTACCCCTACTGTACCACCTTGTCGTTCCTCTTACCTGTCTATAGCCACCTCAGTCTAACACTACCCCTACTGTACCACCTTGTCGTTCCTCTTACCTGTCTATAAGCCACCTCAGTCTAACACTACCCCTACTGTACCACCTTGTCGTTCCTCTTACCTGTCTATAGCCACCTCAGTCTAACACTACCCCTACTGTACCACCTTGTCGTTCCTCTTACCTGTCTATAGCCACCTCAGTCTAACACTACCCCTACTGTACCACCTTGTCGTTCCTCTTACCTGTCTATAGCCACCTCAGTCTAACACTACCCCTACTGTACCACCTTGTCGTTCCTCTTACCTGTCTATAGCCACCTCAGTCTAACACTACCCCTACTGTACCACCTTGTCGTTCCTCTTACCTGTCTATAGCCACCTCAGTCTAACACTACCCCTACTGTACCACCTTGTCGTTCCTCTTACCTGTCTATAGCCACCTCAGTCTAACACTACCCCTACTGTACCACCTTGTCGTTCCTCTTACCTGTCTATAGCCACCTCAGTCTAACACTACCCCTACTGTACCACCTTGTCGTTCCTCTTACCTGTCTATAGCCACCTCAGTCTAACACTACCCCTACTGTACCACCTTGTCGTTCCTCTTACCTGTCTATAGCCACCTCAGTCTAACACTACCCCTACTGTACCACCTTGTCGTTCCTCTTACCTGTCTATAGCCACCTCAGTCTAACACTACCCCTACTGTACCACCTTGTCGTTCCTCTTACCTGTCTATAGCCACCTCAGTCTAACACTACCCCTACTGTACCACCTTGTCGTTCCTCTTACCTGTCTATAGCCACCTCAGTCTAACACTACCCCTACTGTACCACCTTGTCGTTCCTCTTACCTGTCTATAGCCACCTCAGTCTAACACTACCCCTACTGTACCACCTTGTCGTTCCTCTTACCTGTCTATAGCCACCTCAGTCTAACACTACCCCTACTGTACCACCTTGTCGTTCCTCTTACCTGTCTATAGCCACCTCAGTCTAACACTACCCCTACTGTACCACCTTGTCGTTCCTCTTACCTGTCTATAGCCACCTCAGTCTAACACTACCCCTACTGTACCACCTTGTCGTTCCTCTTACCTGTCTATAACCACCTCAGTCTAACACTACCCCTACTGTACCACCTTGTCGTTCCTCTTACCTGTCTATATAGCCACCTCAGTCTAACACTACCCCTACTGTACCACCTTGTCGTTCCTCTTACCTGTCTATAGCCACCTCAGTCTAACACTACCCCTACTGTACCACCTTGTCGTTCCTCTTACCTGTCTATAGCCACCTCAGTCTAACACTACCCCTACTGTACCACCTTGTCGTTCCTCTTACCTGTCTATAGCCACCTCAGTCTAACACTACCCCTACTGTACCACCTTGTCGTTCCTCTTACCTGTCTATAACCACCTCAGTCTAACACTACCCCTACTGTACCACCTTGTCGTTCCTCTTACCTGTCTATAGCCACCTCAGTCTAACACTACCCCTACTGTACCACCTTGTCGTTCCTCTTACCTGTCTATAGCCACCTCAGTCTAACACTACCCCTACTGTACCACCTTGTCGTTCCTCTTACCTGTCTATAGCCACCTCAGTCTAACACTACCCCTACTGTACCACCTTGTCGTTCCTCTTACCTGTCTATAGCCACCTCAGTCTAACACTACCCCCTACTGTACCACCTTGTCGTTCCTCTTACCTGTCTATAGCCACCTCAGTCTAACACTACCCCTACTGTACCACCTTGTCGTTCCTCTTACCTGTCTATAGCCACCTCAGTCTAACACTACCCCTACTGTACCACCTTGTCGTTCCTCTTACCTGTCTATAGCCACCTCAGTCTAACACTTACCCTACTGTACCACCTTGTCGTTCCTCTTACCTGTCTATAAGCCACCTCAGTCCTAACACTACCCCTACTGTACCACCTTGTCGTTCCTCTTACCTGTCTATAACCACCTCAGTCTAACACTACCCCTACTGTACCACCTTGTCGTTCCTCTTACCTGTCTATATAGCCACCTCAGTCTAACAACTACCCCTACTGTACCACCTTGTCGTTCCTCTTACCTGTCTATAGCCACCTCAGTCTAACACTACCCCTACTGTACCACCTTGTCGTTCCTCTTACCTGTCTATAGCCACCCCAGTCTAACACTACCCCTACTGTACCACTTGTCGTTCCTCTTACCTGTCTATAACCACCTCAGTCTAACACTACCCCTACTGTACCATCTTGTCGTTCCTCTTACCTGTCTATAAGCCACCTCAGTCTAACACTACCCCTACTGTACCACCTTGTCGTTCCTCTTACCTGTCTATAAGCCACCTCAGTCTAACACTACCCCTACTGTACCACCTTGTCGTTCCTCTTACCTGTCTATAACCACCTCAGTCTAACACTACCCCTACTGTACCACCTTGTCGTTCCTCTTACCTGTCTATAACCACCTCAGTCTAACACTACCCCTACTGTACCACCTTGTCGTTCCTCTTACCTGTCTATAGCCACCTCAGTCTAACACTACCCCTACTGTACCACCTTGTCGTTCCTCTTACCTGTCTATATAGCCACCTCAGTCTAACATTACCCCTACTGTACCACCTTGTCGTTCCTCTTACCTGTCTATATAGCCACCTCAGTCTAACATTACCCCTACTGTACCACCTTGTCGTTCCTCTTACCTGTCTATAGCCACCTCAGTCTAACACTACCCCTACTGTACCACCTTGTCGTTCCTCTTACCTGTCTATAACCACCTCAGTCTAACACTACCCCTACTGTACCACCTTGTCGTTCCTCTTACCTGTCTATAGCCACCCCAGTCTAACACTACCCCTACTGTACCACCTTGCCATTCTACCTACCTGCTTCTGCTGTGCTTGTTCCTCCTCTTGCTCCTACTCCTCGATCTGCGCCTGCTTCGACTGTCACTCCTACTCTTTCTCTTACTAGGACTTCTGCTCCTTTTTGACCTGCGAGACCTGTCTCTTGACCTTGACCTCGACTTTGAACGTGACCTTGATCTGCTCCGTCGCCTAGTATAGCGCTCTCTGAAAAAGTTGTACCAAAAATGTAGTTTTTTAATAAACAAAATCTGTTTACTGCAGTATTTTAGATTGAACAGATGACTTGCCAGGAGAAACTATTTAATACTACACCATCACATTGAAAATGGGACCAAAAAAAATTTGCAAAAAGGAAAATTAAAAAATAGCACTGAGTATGGTTCAGTGACATCTATAATGATGACTGGTCCTTAAACAAATGAAAAGAGATATTTAACACAAACATGTACAACAAATATGAAAATGGACACTAAGCTTAATTTTATTTGAATCCTCCACCGGGGATAAGCAGCTTTATTTCAAAGGTAATAAACTATCCCATATCATAAGCAAGTGCTTACTTGTCAAAAAACTTTTATTGGAAATAGAAGGATGGGAAACAGAAATCAGACAAAATCATCAAAAATTGCTGTTTTAATCAACCGAGTAAAATTACTGAAAAGAATAATATGTAAAGTCTTTAAATAGAGGCAAAATTAAAGGAAACACAAAATTTACAAATACATAAAAAAGCATTAATTGGTGATACATATTTCTCTTGACAAGTCATGTTATCTGAATCTGCTTGATGTTAAAATAGAGGATTCTGATTACATATAGGTAAACTCATGCTGATGAACTCCTAGAGATTAACTGACACACAACCTTATAGAGGCAATGGTGGCTTCAACATTATCTACAAAATAAAAAAAAAATTGTGAACAAAAATGTCCATTCAATTATTCTGAACCTTACAACAGGTAATTCTAATATGACAATGGAGAAGGTTTTGAAGACTGAAAATAAACCAATTCCATTAAAAGTAGATGTTATCCTATCGGAGACTGGATTGAAATTTTCAAAGTATTTATTTCAAAGTTTCCTATTAGGATTAGATACAACACTTTGATAAAAAATGAAAACTGTCGTTCCTTAAGACTACTGGCCATGTATTCTTCAACAGAATATTTTAATTCTTCCTACTGATAATACAAAGAACCCAAATTAAATTTAAAAACTGAATTTAAACTTTATGACATTTAATAATCAGACTGAATAATTGGGATTACATTTTAATTAGTATTTCTTTTAATTCTTAATATCGATACATAGAACTCCGATTGATTTTAAAACTTTATAAAAACTGTCTGGTATTTTATCATTCAGAAAAAAATTTGCAGAACATTCACCATCTAATGTATATAATTCCTACATGTATACAACTGTCTGATTAATGCTGAAAACTGTATATCACATCAATAAAGAACAAATATTAATAAAAGAAGTATTTAATGTACATCATTATAAGCCCTTCAATGAATACAACATACTGGTGAGTTAAGTGTGAGGCTTGGTGCGATTTTTCTTGTGTAATGTTTTGACGACACTCGTTGATACATACCTGTCCACACGACTTGTTAGTGCCCTAGTCAAGCACTACCACATGAATCTTATATCTTTACAAAACAGCCTTTTGGTTCCCCCACCATCAGGCAACCAATCACAGGGCTCCACCATACAACCAATCACAGGGTTCCACCAATACGCAGACAACCAATCACAACCCATGGTCATTATTCAATTTTTATCCTTCACCATATGACCTCATCACAGAGCACCCGATCTCATTCAATTTACCATTACTGTGTGAAAAGCGTTTAAATTAGTCAGGAAACTGCTTCTCGTGTTTAAACAAAAACATAAGTAACATTTTGACATAAAAAGTAAAAATTGGTCTCTGTCTAAAATACAGGTGTATCTGTGTATGTAAAATACAGAAGGCCTTTCTGACTATATAAATGAAACTTAACCTACTAATTAAAACAGTGACTGCTATGAAAGATTTTTACGTTTATAGATCCTAATTACAATCTTTGTTCCATCATTGTGAATGAGTTCACTATAGATGTTGACTTGCCACCTTTTGTACACCTGGTACAAGCGTACAGCTAACACTTACATTCTATAAGATCATCATACACAGATACTAATATCACCAAACAAGAATTTATTTATTTGAAAGGATTAATTAATTAAATTGTGTTCGAAATAATATTGTCTTGTCCTACAGATCAGAAGATTAGGTATAAAAATCATGAACATGCGATGTCCGATATCAAAACTAAGGCTGCATTCCTGGCACGGAAAATAAAATAAAAATTTTGTATATGAAAGTCATTTTTAATGGTTTCCATCATTAAAAAAATAACTTCTGAAAATATCAAAGATAAATAAACAGGATAATTATTTTTTTTAAATCTTTAAATATCTCCAGCTACTGCATATCAAATGCAATTCATATTAATAAGGTAATGAAGTGCAATATTGCTTCCTGGAAAATAATATTTCTTAACATTTAAAAGATTAGAGGGACAGCGACATTCTCCAGATTCAACAGGCAATCCCAGGCAATTGTTTTGGACAAAGAAAGTCTTCATGAAGGAAACCAATTTAGAGATAAAAAATTTTGCGGAATTTAACTTTTATAGTAATTATAACATACCTTTAAAAAATATTTTAAATGAAGAGCAATCTCGGAGAAATAACCTAGAAAGTTCTATATCAGATTTCGGTTACATTTAGGGACCAATTCATGGTACTGTTTACTAAAATCGACTGACATTTGACCTTTAAGGCAATTCCATGCCAGTGCTCTCAGCAATTCAAGGGAGGTCTGTGTGAAGTTTGATCATAACACAAGATTGACCAAAGTCAAGTTATTGTCATTAAATTTATGGTTAACTTCGAAATTCTGTATAACAGAATCGAAATAAAAGTATGTCGTAAAAATATCACCCTTGTACCACACTTTCAGATTTGATTATCATGCACATAACGAAAAGTGGGAGGATGCAAATCACCAAATACTGTAACATATATAATTATATAATGTACAACAAAAAGACTTTAACTGTAAACCTAAACAATTGTTGGTTTAGTCGTCAATTACATCGGGTCATGATCTCTGTGACCTGTAGGCAACTAATTAGGCCATTAATTTTAACCCCAGTAAACAAGAGGTCTATTGGCCTGTATCACCTGTTTTTTTTTATCTAAACTAGACAAGGAGTTGAAATATTTTTGATGTCCTAAGACAATGTTAGGATCGAGTAAATGATTTTAATGTTAGGATGCATGTCTCAGAATCCTTATCGACTCAAAGGATTGAGGTAATGATTTCCAATAATCCTAAGAATCCTTATTGACTCAGAGAATCGAGTTAATAATTTTGAAAGTGGGGATATCTCAGAATCCTTATTGACTCAAAGGATCGAGTTAATGATATTGAACAATATGTTTAGTTAAAACTAATCTGGTGGATTCTGGAATTATTCTGAAATTGTACGTATCACTCAACAGATCTTAAAGAACATCCTGTTATTATCAATATACATTTATTTGTAAACACTATTTCAGATTAAAAAAAAAATGTTTGAACAGTTCAAGACCATGAAAATGTCATTCAGAACAAGTATGATTAACACAGGTAAAGTGGAGAAATATTAAAATTTTCAGCCAATCAGAGAACAGGAAGCCTCTTTGAATGTGAATTATCCTACCAAGAACCATGCTTGCTAAGGATGATGAAAGGTTAGAAATGATGCCAAAAATTGGCCTAAAGAAAATTCAGAAATAACGTACAAAATGTCCAGGAAAATCAAAGAACTAAGCAGACATCTTGATTCCAAAGCAGCTTGATAAAAAATAACGATTTAAAAATGATAAAATTTGTACCAATCCATGTTGAAATTCTCATGAAGAAATTAAAATATTTTCCTTCCATTTCTCAATTATGAACTTGCCATGTTGCCCACTGAGAGGCATACAATTAGTTTACAACAGAGGACAAACTTCTATATGAGAAATGACATACTTCACAGGTGGCGTCCACTTTTTCTGTCCAAATGTTATTACACAGATATGGACTGAATCCACAAATCACCTTTGGTTTTAACAACCTTGCTAGTACATACAAATCCCCATTCTCATTTGCTTAAAACAAAATGACTTAGACAGACAACTATAATATTGATATCCAAGCCAGCCATTCCGACAATATTACTATCATATATGCACTATTTTAGATATGTATACTTCTAACTTCTTCGATGAGTTGTGTAAATAAAAAAATATTGATGCATACTCTTAAGTTCAAAGTGGTTTGGGTCTGGAAAAGCTGTGATAAGCGAACAGGATTAGTCAAGGATTTATGGTAGGTGCACATGGCTAATGTAAAATCATAAGCAAGATGCAAATCTCATTCATCTCCTTTCTTCAAAAATAAATTCATTCAAAGAAATCAAACAATGATAAATCCATTGGAGAGTTTCATTTTCAATTTTCAGAAATTGATTTTCAAGATTTTAAGGCCATTTTTATATGAAATGAAAACTTCTTTTCAATGATAATACTATACCATCATAGCATGAACTCTCAGATACAAATTAAAAGTGTTTGTTAAAACAACACAAACAGACTAATTGGTAAATCATTAGTTCACACCAATAACAAAGAGAATCAACAAGGTTGTAAAAATCATATCTTTTCGACACAATGCCTGGACAACCATAGGCACTTGAGGTCTTGAAAAGTGCTAAATTGGAAAATGAGGGAAAATGATTGTCTTAGGAGATCCAATGTTGTACTATTAAAAGCGGTCCTTAGAAATCAAATTTCCTGGATAGTTTTTGTCAAAGGTAATTTTTTTGTATATAATTTTTACATCCTTGATATAATTACTTCTTGTTAATAAAATTAAAAGTTTGTCACACACAAATGTATACATAACCTAGTTTAAGAGGGTACTGGGTAATATCCCTATTTGGCAAAACCACAGGTGAAAGGGAGGTAATTCAAAAGTTCTATATAAAATGTGCAGTGCATTGATATATAGCTCCACCAAAAGCTAATATGACAACAATATTATGAGACAAGTGAACAAAAATCAAATCAGTGTAAAAATAAAATTAGTAACAATGTTCTGAAGCGAAGAAAGTTATTTTCAGCAACTCCAATTAAACTGTACATAGGGACCCTATTTAATCTGAAAAAGACCACATACACACAGTGCTAACCATGGTAAGAGTACAGACACAAATGGAAATCATGACAAAAACTGCTTACACATGCCAGGGAATTAATCACATGCAAGAATGTCAACTGCCTGTAAATGTCTTACTACATGACCAGGTTACCATTGATGTATTCAGTGAACAGATTCTTAAACCCCATGTTGATCTTTAATGTTTGGCACAACAATATATGCAAAATTTTTTTTTATTCTGAACACCTTCAAATTTTTTTGAACTTAATTTTTTGAGATTCTGTGAATGGACAGGATAACAATCATGGATTGATTTCAAATAAGACCATAAATCAGAAATTCACCGATAACATTCATGTTTACGTGACCAAAGGCTGCTGTTCTATCAATAGACTGGTACTGTTAATTGATCAAAAGTGTCCCTCGTTTGTAAATTACCAAGAGATATCCCAAATATCAGTGGGTAAAGTGTCGTCTGTGTATAACACCCGAGGACCACCAAGAAAGAAATTGAACAGGTAAATGGACCACCAAGAAAGAAATTGAACAGGTAAATAAGTATATTGACTTTGATCCCATTTCTATTCATCTTTTTACAACTTAATGACAAAAGTTAGTCAGCATGCATCAGTATCCCAGATAATAGTTGATGACAGAAATAAGTTACCGATAACTAGACCAGATGTGACTAGATTCAAGTTTGTATATATATATATAGGCTTATGTATAATATATCTTTATGTGGAAGGTCTGTGAAATAAGTAATATTGTATCAAAACATTTTTCAAGAAAATGTAAAATGCATCTAGAGTGCTTATAATTGTGCTTTTCTGGGACACAGTGAATAATTTATTAGACAAACATGAGCTCATATAATTACACTTTTGACTGAGAATTAATCTTGATTGCCAAATTTAGCAACCAGGTTTCCAACATTTCGTCTTCTTATATGAATTTACCTTGTATTGTAGTGTATCATACTTAGATAAAGCTATTTTGAGATACAAGTCAAGAGAAACCTAAACTAAGACTCTGAAAAATCTGATCAAATGTCCGCCAGTTACACAACTTGACAAAATATCAAGAACAAAAGAAGAATTGTGGACCTAATTTGATTAAATACGCTCAAGAAGTTTATAGCTACACTTGAATGTTGCTGTGATATAAAAGCACAGACAACACTTTCAGAATTCATTAATTACTTTTTTCAGAAACTTTGTTTGGAAACTAAAATGATATACTAGGGACTGGGAACATCAATGATGTTAGTACATGTTAGTACAACATACATGTAAAACTGAGAGTTTCATGCCATAGGAGAGTAGTTATTCATGTCTATAAATATCAAAACCGTCGCAAAGGTACTCCATGTCACAAGATCTAATTCTCAACTTGGCCATTAGTGATCTTAACTATTTTTAGTTCCTTGTCAAGGTGGTTTCAACTTAGAGGACCCCAAAAAATATCTTTCCTTTGTGTCATGTCCGAAAAATGATGATAATATCCTTGGAGAAAACTGTGGAAAAAACCTGACTTTTACAAGGAAGATGATTAGCAATTTGTAGAAGTTTACAATTCTATTCCACACATTACGCTGAACTATGACCTTTGTCTAAAAATGGCAGGTCGGAGGTCAGATTTGTTTTACCTGCTGTTGTTACGCCTTCTTTGTCTCCATATCTCTATGCAGTCCCGTGAGAAGTGCCCTTTCTCTCCACATGTGTAACATCTCAAATTTGGATCAAAGCCACGACTTCGTCTACCTCGGGTCCGTGGACGTGCAAATGAACAGCGCACCCTTCCTCCAGACATTGTTCTACAAAATTTCATTATACATACCCAGAAAACTTTCAAATATACCAATTAACATATCTTGCATTCTCAAATTATTACAATAATAAATGTTTGATAAACCTTTTTCATAACCAGTGTTAGTTTTCTTCGTAAAACTATAAAAATAATGCGTACTTTCCCAATCAGTCAATTTTCTAAAACTCTAACCAGAATAATAAATCACAGTAGCGGATCTACTTTTTTAGAAAAAAATTTGCATAAATTTCAGTTTGAAAGGAAACTAATGATCAATCATCACTTACTTGCCATCCATTTCCCGTATAGCTCTCTCTGCATCCTCTTTATATCTATAGACAATAAACGCGAAACAGGGTGGATTTCTGGCCACCCATACCTCCATTATAGGACCAAATTTGTCGAAACTTCTTTCTATTTCTCGTTTGGACGGGTCAATGCCCAAGTCCGACACATGGACACGGAAGCCTTCCTCCGGAGATGGACTGCGACTGTCATAACTGTCACTTCGACTCCTTCGGTTACGACCATAACTTCTGCTGCGAGACCTTGACCTTCCCATGGTGGACCAAATTCTGCTGAAAAATTCATGTAATGTTAGCTTCTATTTTCGCATTAGATCACATTAAACATTTTTAAGAGTTGTAAAACAATTAATATCTAATAACTAAAATCAACAATATTATGTTAAAATGGGTGCATTCTATATCTGTCAGTATCCAAAACTGATCATGAACAAAATTTTTCAATACTGTTAACTTCAAATGGGCATTTTGTAAGTTGGTCTCGCAAGTGCCATATTGTAGTAACATAAAACATTTCAGACTTGTAGTAAATATGCTATTGGACTTTACTGCTTGATATTCTACTAATAGCTATATAATCATAGCTTTTACAGTTTTCGTAAACAACTCTAATACATAATGAGTTGCAACATAAAAGCATGCAAAATAAGAGATCAAGTGTTTCACCTTTTGACAAGCACTAAAATTTGGCTATAAAAAGCTGCAAACGATTTTTAGGTGAAGAAATCTGACAATGGCCGGGGAAGCAGTCCAGGCTACCAACTACATTAACTCTTAATCCAAATTTCCTTCTCATGTCACTTAACATTCCGGAATGTTGTCATATACCTTGCAACAATCGTGACACAATTCACAACTTTTGTCTTTTGCTTTTGTTTAATTATTGTGAGGAATAGGAAAATGTAATTATTTTCGCGTACAAATTATTCATTCAGTAAAATTTTTCAAATGTGAAAGTGTTGAAAAATCAGAAATAAATTGTTTGCATGGTGGAAAAGTTACATGAAACGATACCACAGGGAAAGCGTTAATACAGTCGGTAAACTTCCATTTAATAGAGATGGGCAGTCCTGTCCTCTAATTTCTTCACTTAAAAATCTTTCACAGCAGTTTCAAATAATTCATTGCCAAATTTTGCTATAAAACATGATACATTCAAGATTGTAATGTCCAAATGCTTTTAATTTATGATGCGACTCATTGTTTGTCAGTTTTTTTTACGAAACTATACAAGTTTATATAGCTATTAATAACTATCAGCAATAGCTATGATAGCCGTTATACATGTGTTGAGCTATATAGGTTTAAATTGAACAGCACACAATTGACTAGTTTTCAAAAGTGTTGAATGTTTTTTTTGCTACAACAATAGTTCACTTTAAGTGAATTGAATCTTTTTCTATAGGGCCAAATAATTTTGTTATGGACTGTACAAATTGACAATTGTGTTTGTGACAATTTATTTCAATTTTGTTTCAGATAATAATCCAGTTTGGGTCATCCTTCCTTATAACTATTTTATAAGTTGCCTTTTCTATCTAGATGAAGAAGACAGGGAAGTACTGCGAGTACACTTCCTACTGTGTACTACATAACAGGTTTGGGAAAACCATGCAAACTCGCCAGTTGTAGTAGTAGGCCTATGGTTTTGTTACTGAAAAGAGCTAAAATCGCTTAAACATTTTAAAACAGTAAATTTTGCAATAAATTATTTAACGGCGTATTAATTTGCAATAGGGTTAATAATTTTTACTTAAGATATTTACTGAATGTGTTGCCTA
Source organism: Pecten maximus (assembly GCF_902652985.1). Taxonomy (NCBI): domain Eukaryota; kingdom Metazoa; phylum Mollusca; class Bivalvia; order Pectinida; family Pectinidae; genus Pecten; species Pecten maximus. Next base: position 21,381,381 of record NC_047024.1, on the reverse strand, counting down.
CTGAGAAACGTTTTGCTGCTCCATCGGAAGTATTGCATCAATTTTTGGTACTTTCCCACGTGCAAATACGGTAATTTTATTTTTGCATTTTCATGACTGGACCTGGACGAAAATTTTAAAGGTGAATTTTAAAGTGATTTTGACTATTTCTAGTAACAAAGCTATAACTCAATTGGCGTATAATAGGCAAGTTTTTTTCGTACCGTAAATTATGACCACCGACTCGACCGAGTGCTGTGGCTTACTATGCTAAGCAGTGTTTTAGCACAGTGTTAACAGTAACAGGGTAGGAAAGGGGTTATGCATATTATATAGATTTTTATGCGTTGTATCAGCATGCATGATGCAACAAATAAATGCAGGACAATTATATATGCGACGAAATAAGAGGAGTTTCACACTCATGACTAGTTACCTGCCACCTCCTGCGGAAAAATCGATATCATATCAAACGCTTAATTCTATATTCAAGTGACACGTTGTAAACTAAACATTGCACAGACGTAGATCGGGTATCGAAAGAACGAGAGTTAATAAATAAAACTATATTTGAACAGTTAAATCTTTTTATGTGATACAAAACTACAAAATATTAGGATTGAAACTATTTATTTTAAAAGATTACCAAAATCTCCACCTCTGATATTATGAAAAACAATGAACGCATTTTCTGACAACGAGGCTGGAAAACCTCGCTCCCTGTTTTACTGAAAAACGTCGTGCAACGTCTTTGTAGTTACACAGACACCGGGGACGACAACATTTCAGATACATGCGGCCATATTTGTGATAGTTTAGAACGTAAGTATGATGATATGCATGTTCTTGAATTCCAGAAAACGCATACTGTTTGATAACATAAGTAAACAGAGAAACTTTCTTTGATTTGGAGATGTCGGTAGACAACAATGAAAAATTTCACTTCCGGCGAAGCATGCACACGCGAAACAAAACGTGTTTCGAACATGCCGGGTTTGAACTCGATGGATCACCCAGAGATTGTAATAAATTGCAATGCAACTGTAACCTATTTCAGACATTAGATATCTTCCAGCTGACCGAGTTATAAGTTAGGAAATTTATAGAAAATATATCCCATTCCCCTCGGTTCATTCCCCTTAGCGCCAGTTACCTCTGGTGTATAGGGCATCGATATATTCCCGACACGTTTAATTTGGTGTCGCTAAGATTTTTTTGTAAACAAAATAAAGTCGAGTATACGGATAAATGGGATATTTATTAATCCAGGAACTCATTTATTCTTATATCGTTGGCTTACTGGGTGAAACTCCCGACTGCCTTCTACTGTGTGTTTAAAAATACAAGAAATTAAGGTGGGGTCTTTTTTTTTCTATTTACAAATAATTGCAAGATTCTTCCCTCGTTAAGATAATAAAATGGGAAATAATGGTAAAACATACAATTGTATATATAAAAAAAAATTCTTTTCCAATTTCTCTGTTACCATAGAAACAATTAAACATGTAAAAAATACTGTATTTAAATTCATAACTTAAAACCATATACATGGTAAAAATATATTGATTATATGGTTATGGTGATATAAATAGTCTCTGTTTGGATTTTCATACCAACAACTGGGCATCAGAGATGATGCCAAGCATTGCCACTATGTTTTACTGTAGTAATATAATGATTTTTGTTAACAATTCAATATCTCTGCATGATCTTGCCTACACATACACACTTTGGTAACTAATCCAATTGGATTCACCATCCAGGATTCCAGTTCTTTTTGTTGGAAAATTGCATTTAAAAACCCAAATCCAAATGCCATTTTACCATCTCTCTACTGTTTCAGATGTCGCGTTCCACCAGCATTGATGCTAAAGTGTATGTGGGAGACATCTCTAGAGATGCCTCAGAAAAAGAGCTTGAGAGAGCATTCAGCTACTACGGACCACTGAGAAATGTTTGGGTAGCCAGGAACCCTGCTGGATTTGCCTTTATTGAGTATGAAGATCCAAGAGATGCCGACGATGCAGTTCGAGGGATGGACGGCACGTATGTATAAATTTACCCATGAAAGTTCTAGGGAAAACCAAGTATATACCACCACAAAAATTGAGACATTCCTATTTGCTCTGTCTCCTTGGTTGATATTCAGCTCTATATCTGACAAATTATCTACAGGTATCAAAGCTGCAGGTTAATTATACCACTGTCTGAAAGGTGAGTTGCCAGAGTTAGTTTTGAAGCCATATGAAGCATTGAAAATACATATAGGAACCCTACTTAATAAACATAAAGTCCACTCAGGCTATATAAACAGACCCCATTTAATCTGAAAAGGACCCCATTTAGGAAATTCCAAGCATAAACCCTCCTTGCTACGAGTATGACCTACCTTTTCTGCTCATTTGACTTTGGGTAAAGACATTGTGTTAAGCTCTATTTCTAACAAAGCACGACAAGTGGGAGCAGGTCTGCTTTAGAGGAGTGTTTTATCGAAATTTTCTTGTTTTGAAATCGAAATCAAATGTATAATCAGATATATTGAAACTGCCCAAATTAATCACCGGATCTTGCTATCCTTTATAAAAATAATAACTTGGAGGAATAACAGAATTTTTTTTCCTTTTGTGTAGTACTATCTGTGGAAGTCGTGTACGAGTAGAACATTCTACTGGAAAAGTGCGTCCAAAACCTTGGCTACGAGCATCTAGAGGTCCACCACGGAGCCGCCGTCCATTCCATCCAGATGACAAATGCTATGAATGTGGGGACCGAGGACATTACGCATATGACTGTCCCAAGGTGAATGGTAGCAGACGACCCAGTTCCTCCAGACGATCATCCCGAAGATCCAGGTAGGTACTATATCCACCAGTAAACCTGACTATCTCCGGGTTTTCTGTGTTGTTTTATTTTATCATTGATATCAGAGCATCATTGTTATGTATTCCAAGTCTGTTTGTTCTATTTTCTCAACACTTTGTGTAAATATTGTAATATTACATTGGCTCAATATTTAACTTTTTTTTAATATTAAACTTTTAAAATATATTAAAGCTATGAGAATTTATTTGAATTTAGTTTTGAAAACTTGAAAATATGCATACTATTCCATTTGTTTTTCTTGACACGTTGTCTTGGCCTGTCTTAATGTATGGACTTGAAATGCTCAGAAAGTTCATTTTAGATTTGATTTCATCTGGTTTTCTTTGTTATAACTAATCCATGTGATAGTAGTATTAGTCGAGGGTAAAAGAGTTGCTGTTGGAACCTGGCAGCTGGTTCTTCAACAGTTTGTGATGTGTCTGCCTGTGTACATGATCCAAATACTAATCAGCAGTGACTTTTAAGTTGTGCTGTTTAAACCTTTCTCATGCTTTCATTACAAACACAATAATCAAAAACTTACATAATGTCGGCTATATTTTCTTGAACTTAAGTTATATTTTCTTGAACTTAAGTTATATTTTCTTGAACTTCAATATCCAAAATGTTGATAGTTGTCTATTGATGAATAAAAATTGAAAATATTATTGAAAATTTTAATGCATTATATAATTTTTTTCCACAAAAAGTACTTTAAATTCATTGAAACTTTTTGAATAAAAAAGATAATTTTTTGTTTATTTTTTACGATGTTATGTATTTGTCCATGCGTGTGTTATGCATGCGTTGATTTCCAACAAAACTGACATGATCCCTGTACATGCTTTGCAGAATTTATCCACTTCTATGATCAACACATGCAGCTAGATTGCAACTGGGTACAACATAGATTGCATCACCTCAGTGCTGCCCCCCTAACTCAGATAGATCTACTAGCCAAACACATTCATGTTGATGACCACCAACCATCCGACTCGACCGATATTTCGTCACGATTTCCGTCATCAGATATTGCGTCACGATTTCGATATTCTCGAGCTCCCTTCCTCTACTGTGAGAAAAAGAGTCGGCCAACACTACGTCACAGTTTGCAATTAGAATTCTCGACCGACACATCCAAAATGATTAGATCCTCCTTCCCAGCTTAACAGCGAGATTGAGATCAAGTCACAAAACGAAATATATCGTCCCAGAGATTGAGATCTAGAGTTCACCACACAATGAAATGTTTCATCCCAGAGATTGAGAGTTCATCCCACAATGAAATCTTTCATCCCAGAGAGAGCACCTCACAATGAAATCTTTCGTCCCAGAGAGAGGTTTTCTGCCGTTTCTCAGATCTACCGCTTGTTTGGTGATAATACCACCGTGCTTGGTGGGGTCACTTCTCTCTCTTTATTGTCAGTGGACTCGCATCTTTTGATCATCCTTTCTAGATCTCCCATCATCTTCTACCGATAATCGATCTCACGCCATCTCCGATTTAACACCTAAATGTAGGATCCGCGCTGAATGCATTCTGCAAACTAAAATGTTTTCAATGAGAAAGCAAACTGTAAGTTAAATACAAATTAATATCTGCTTAAATACCGTAATCAGAGTTTTAGTCCTCAGGCTTTTTTTATTTGACATCAATATTTTTTTTTCTGCTGTAGTAAAACAAGTCGCTTTCGGTTTTACAGTCATACCTCTAAGTCTTGTCGAGAGATGATTTTTTTTTTAGTTAAAAGGAATCTTATGTGTACCCCAGTCAATTATTTTACTTTTGACAAAATGAAGAAATTTAATGAAGGTACCTGGGTGAAGGTTGCTTGTTCATATTGTTTTTAACTAATGATAGAATAGTGTTTATTAAGTAGGTTTAAAGCATACCGTTTTACTCTTTAAGTTAGATAGGTTTCTTTGGGTTAAATATGAAGTTTTAAAAAGATTTATATGTAAATAATTTTTGAATGTATTTTTATTTCATTCATAATTTTAGTTTATCTGTACAATTCAATCATGACAGAACTTCAGATATATTAATGTTTTCATAGTAAATCTGAATTCCATTTTACGTCTTTTCCAAGCTGTTTATTACACGTAATTCCAATATTATTCCCTAGCTTTTCTGCCCAAAAGATTCTGAAAATATTTTTACATAGGACCAAAATTTGAGGTTTTGTCATGATGATACGTGATCAGAAATATTAAGTGTTTACACACTAAAATACTATCCATTGATAACAGTAATGAGACATTTGTTGATTTGTTTATAGGTCAAGGTCAAGGTCGAGGTCAAGGAGTCCCCGTGGTAGGAGGAGCAGGAGCTACTCCAGGAGTCAATCTCGCAGCCGCTCACCCAGATACAAGAAGCGTAGCATGTCTAGAAGCAGGTATGCTTTATCGACAGTCTGTTATATTGCCTTTAAGATTATCCAACATTTTAAAGATAGGCCATGGTATCCTGTATAATGTAATGAGCTCTAAATTCAAGATCTAAGTGTTTCTGTTATACAGGGTTATAATTGACACAAAATTTGGTGTTCTGCTGGTCTACGCTGACCCCGACATATCTGAAGTTTTGACCAATAAATCAAACTAAGATTATGTTTTGGTTAGTTTTAGTTTCTAGTTTTAGTTTTTACTCAAAATTCTACCAAAGTGAGAATAAAACACCTTTGATTTGAACATTCTTAAACTTTTCCCAGTGATTTCTTCGATGAATATCCAGCTTTAAAAAGTCCCGAGGGTTTGATTTGAATATGACTTCTTACACGCAGAAAAAAAATGTGCACATTGTACACTACATTGACGTAATCATACCTGTTGTCCATTCACAGAACAAGGAGCCCGGTGCGTAGGTCACGAACCCCACACAGATCAAGGAGTCGTTCTCATGATTGATCCATCAGACAGACCAGGACATGTATATTAACCAATACACACGTGACTAGGTACTGGTGTAGTTTAAATGGACTCTTGTTCTCCGCCAGTACATCAGGCAGTTTTACGTTTTTATTTTACTGTCCTCATACTAACTATTGCAGCTCATCTTCAATCTTGTTTCAATCATTACATCTTATAATTATCATAGATTGAAATTTTCTCGAATTTTAGATACATTGTATTGTTTTAAAATTTAATTATTGTATCAAGTATAGATGATATTTTCTTCATGAATCCAGTGTTCACTTGGTCACTTATTGACGACTGGTATGGTATACTTTTTATTTTGGCGATCGAGACAGGTGTACACACATCGTAAATATTATGTACATACTCATTTATCATCTCATTCCAAGTAATTCATCCTGCCATACTCCCGTTTTTCACCAATTGAACTTTGTGCTAGAACAGAAGAATGATGTAAGATATTATAGGGAATCCATTGTATATGATATATTTTGATGTAATAATGTTCTCTGTGAGTGTAAATAAATAGATTAAACAATTCCATTGGTTTCTGTTGGTTTTGGATTATTCCACAAGGGCTTTTCTAGCAAAATATCCAACAGGCAATGCCCATCGAAAGAAGTGTTTTGATTAAAACAGGCTTTTCCAGCAAAATACTCAACAGGCAATGCCCAGCGAAAGAAGTGTTTTGATTAAAACAGGCTTTTCCAGCAAAATACCCAACAGGCAATGCCCAATCGAAAGAAGTGTTTTGATTAAATCGGTACCATTTGATAAGGTACATATTTCCTGCATGTACCATACATAGAATTCTATTTCTGGTGTTCTGTGGGATATTTTCTGGAATAGCCATAAGATTTTATGATTGGCATAGTTGAATTTTGACCTCACTTTGGAAGAAAAGTCTCGGCACTAAACCAATATCTTTTAATAGCCGTCGAAGTTTAGGATCGGCATTGTTGAATTTTGACCTCACTTTGGAAGAAAATTCTCGGAACTAAATATCTTCTAATAGCCATCGGAGTGTATGATTGACATAGTTGAATTCTGGCCTCACTTTGCATGAACATTCTCCGTACTAAACAAATCTCTTCCAAGTATGTGAATTTTAAACTTTTAGGTACATTTCTTTCCTTTATCTGTTTTATCAACATGTAATCACGAAAAAGTATAACTACTTTTTTTCTTCTGATCGGTCCATAAATTGAACTTCACAACTAGAGACAAATAAGAACCCCCATAGAGATAAACTTCCAAGTGGTAAAATTTTCAATAGCCACCAATTGTTGACGATTTTGTTCTTTTGATTGGTCTCTAAATTAAAACCAGAAACACTGCAAACTAATTAGAAAGTGACAAAAAAACTTGTTTAGATTAAAGATCAAAGATGGCCTTATGTTGGCCATCTCATGATGACTTCATGAACTTCTACTTTCAAAATCCAAGGTGGCCGATTCATCCATTTTGTCGGCATTCTAGTGACTTCATTTTTAACTTCAAACTTCATACATGGGTCAAATATGAGTACCCAGTACAACTCGAATGAGCTTTGTCTCAATGCCAGGTCACTTTCTATTTATAGAAAGTCTTTGTCGGTGCTCTTGCAGCTTCATTTTCATCTGGATTTCAATAAAACTTCACAGATTAGTCAAGTATGGTTATACCTCAAACGAGTGTGTTTCAGGGTGCAAAGGTCAAGGTCACTTACTATTTATAGAAATCTTTGTCAACACTAGTGACTTCATTTTTGAAAAGATTTTGATAAAACTGAATACAATGCCAATGGTCAAGTAGGAAATTACCTTAAACAAGTCTGTGTTTCAGGGTGCAAAGGTCCAGGCCAAGGTCACCATTACTATTTATATATGGCTTATAGCAGTATATACAGTCGAACCTGTCTATAAAGGACACCTAAGGGACAAGACAAAAGTGTCCTTTATAGAGAGGTGTCCTTTATATAGAGATTCAACGAGTTATGTCCCTTATAAACGAAGAAACAAACCAAAGTCTGTTTATAGTACACTATATGTCTCCTGATTTATTATATTTAAACACTTAAACAAATGAATAAAAGACAAATAATTAAAGATAAATGCTTAATTAATTTTCAATCATTCATCTGACACAAAAATTGAAGTTGATATTTTTAATAATTTATATTAAGCCTATAGTTTTTAAACCAATCTTCACAATATCATACTATACTGAATATCTATTCAGACAAATACTCAACATAGTCAAAAAAGTAAAGGTAATTCTTATCATAGTAAAACAATTTTCATTAATCCTCAATGTTTTGGAAAATAAATATGTTTGAAATATCTTTTCTATTACAACATTAACTCTTTATAAATGAAAGTGCATTTTCCTCTGATAATTATAATCCCTAAGCATTTATTTTGAGACATATTTTCTGAAATCCATGTAGGGATTTAATTTAATAAATACCGTTTTCTGGTTCAGTAAATTAGTATAGTGTATACAAAGACACTCGGAACTCTTCGGCTGTTCTTAATAGGTTACGTAGTCATATTCCGAGGAGTTCCGAGTGTGAGAAAATGGCGGCTGACAACCATGTGCCTGTCCTGTCAGATTTGCATACGGTGTATTTTGTAAGTAAAACAATTATGACAGACATAACCATTGCTTTGTCCCTCTTTTGTTGGTCTTGATAATGATTTAATTACCCCCTGACCATTCTTGTTGTCTAGGCTATGGTTGAATGGCTAAGCTTAGCTGTCACCGGTTGATTAAACAAACACCTCTGCCGATGGCGATCGGTCACTCTCTTGTAATTACTGCCCATTGTTACAGCAACTTACAGGTAACAGGACAATTAGTGACTGATGAAGTGGCTTCCTAAGTTAGCATTGCTGCCAGGGGAGTTGAGTAATTAAGGCTTTGCTTGTTATTTTGAAACGTTTTACACACAAATATCAACACGGCTATGGTTTCACGTGTCCGTTATACGGAATTTTGAACAACTTTACGGACAAAAATAAGTGTCCGCTGTCCGCATTAGGAAGGTGTCCGCTATATACATGATATTTATATAGTGATTTTCATTGGGGATTCCCAGGGGATTTATATCACTTATGACGTCTTATTTCTTATCACATTTATAAAAGATGACTAAAACAACACCATATATAGGATGATTGCAATTTATTGTAAGGTAAACAAATTCATGAACAATGAACCATCATGTTTATATATAGTAAGTATACTGGTAACTACACTGTGAAACACATAATACTTGTGCTACTTCACAATGGTGTCACCATGTAGACTTATACTTATCATCACAATGGATTATCGTAACTTCACTTGAGACACAGTTATATTTTGGAAGATGGTAGGTTATTGTGAAGGTTGTAACTGGTTGTAAAACTTTTATCAGACACACAATATGGAACAAAGTTCAACCTTCTGGATTTAATACAGATCTTCTGTTCATCTGATAAATGGAGAAAACCCTGTATATACTATGTAGCTTAATCAATATGGTCTGAATGCAATAAATTTCAATTTTGGATTGTTTTAAATTCATACATGAAATTGTACTCATCCAGCATATTTTGTTCTTTTAGTAAAACCAAACTGCAATCAATGAAGTTTCTAATTTGAAAACATCCTACGAAAAAAATTTTCCTTTGAACACTTCAGTAATTAATCCAGATTTTTGTGCTGATAATGGTACAATTGGAAGATAAGACTCAATTTAACTTCACTATCTAGTTCACAATATCAAACATTGCCTATGTGTTGCATTCTAATCCATAATCAGTCTTTCATTCAATACTCGTATTCCGAGAACTAATCCAATGAGTTTGACAATCTTGTATAGCCCCACAGGGACTTAACACTAACTCCAAACCATACATATTTTGATACAATCCTGGTATAGATTGAACAATACGGATTCTAAGTTTGTGCCCAGTTCCTGGGAATCTCCTGGTATAAACGGAGTATTAAACATACTTTTACTATGAGGACATATTTGTTCCCTGGCTCAGAAGGAGGGGAAAAAAAATCATAATTTACGAGATAAATATTGTACTATTTAATAAAAAGTTATGGCCCAGATATTGCTGAATTCCTTAAAACAAAAATCTGGTTTCATACAGATGATCCACTACCTAAGGTATAATAAAGAGGATAGTCAGAATCTAGGACTAAATTCTAAGTTGAAAATTACATTACCTAATACCAGTGCAGTAGTTTATATTGTGTAAAAGATATAAATAGATTTTTGTGTGCCTTCGTTAATAATAACCGATACACGTAGCAAAAAAAAAAGTGGATAATAGTTATGACATTCTAGCACATGTTGGAGTATAAACTGAAAAAAAAAGTATGTAATATCAACTATATCACAAGATATAGAAGAAATATACACGGAAATTTGAATATGTCGATTTATACACACGGTCACCATCAAAAGCTTACTATCCGTCAGATTTACAGATAGAATATCACGATTTCTTCGTAAGTTTACGATATTAATAACAACTTAGCAAAGGCTTTGAAAAAGACAAAGAAATCGGATGCGCATAAGGACTCGGTGAAAATCGAGTATAAATATAGTGCCATAGTGAATATTTCTTGCTTTATAGCAGATTAACTGCAATCTATAGAATATAAGTCTTGCTATTAGAAGACAAATTAAAGAAACTGTGATCTTTACAGACATATCACAACAGTGTTACGAGAAATAGCAAAATCAAAATAATCACCGTTACAAAACATTGTTATTAGCGTTGATGGAATTGAAATGATCACTTACTTGTCAAATATTGTTACTAATGGTCGTGAAAATGAATAATCACAGACTACAGTCAAACATCATTACTAGTGATACTGAAATTTAACGATCACAGACTACTGTTAAATTTGTAACGGGTGAAAGGGATATCGAACAATCACAGACAACCATCAAATTTTAAATACAAAATAACGGGGGAAATCAAATTTAAATGTGGCTGCCGCCGAAATGTTTTCTAAGGATAAAAGAAATAAGTGTTTTTCTAGCTGAGGTGTTCATCAATACAATTAAGAGGTTTTTACCTTTACTAATGTACAACAAATCAATTTCTCTCATAACACAGGTTACTTACAATAAAAATCCAAAATTCATTGACGCATGCTCATGTTCTCACTAATTCATATTTAGTTTGATGTATAAGGTAAAAATTTAACTAAAATTCATCAAAAATATTACATAAGGAAGCAGCATGGGACCAAATAATTTTGAAGATGACATTACCGGTAAATAATCACAAAATCAATATCTCGCATTCAACACACAAATATTTACCATGATTCACTGTTTTTTGCTAAATCAATTTTTCAGTCTCCTAGAATTCGCATCTATGATCAAGTTCTAGTCTAATGCAATGTAAGTTATCTGGAAATTCAAAATTTAATTAATTTGCAATAATGCATTATGATCTTGATCAATATATCAATTCTTTCAGGAAAATTCAGATAATAAAAATTTCAGAACATTTCAGTCTGCAATGAAATGTTATTGGAGGTATACACATAAATCATGCTCAAATGATGCATTTAATAAAATACATATATAAGATTCAAGCTTTTAAGAAAAAACAAGATATATGAAGTAAATATTTAAACCGTGAAAATTTTCAATAAATCTATTTCTAAAGACAAACATCGTAAAGAAATTTAGCCATTCAGAAAAGGTCAAGATAACCAAATGATCGCAGAGAGTTTAAACTGAAAACAAATCTGATTTCTTTTCAAACTCTGAGAAATATCAAGGCTTTAAAATATTGAAATGCACTCAAAAAGAAATTCATTGAGAGGAAAATTAACAAACATGTTCTGAAACCAGCACATCAAGATCATTATATCATACCATATGCAGATTTTAAGCAATTGGCAGCTTTACTATATGTCATAACTGAAGTTATCAAATAAATGCATTATAGGAATAAAAAAGAAAAAATCCAATTTAGACTATGTATGAACTGACAGACTCATTCATACTCTTCTTTAATTTCAGCAATTAAGATTATTATTGGTGTTTTCATGTTTCTTACAAAAAAAAGTACTGGATAAGAAATAAGCAGGTGGTTTTGCAAGCAAAAAACTCCATTGAAAATATCACTATAAACACATTTTTCTGTCACATCCGGGTCATTAATGAAAGAAAAACATACAGACTCGTTCATCACCATTTACACAAATGCACGTACAAAATCAACAGTGTATAGGAATGCAGATAAAACACAAACTTATAATACAGAAGTTGGAACCTTTCAAGAGATCTCTTTAAAAAAAAAAACTCCTTTGTGTATTCAAACTCACCCCCATTATAGTAAAATAAAAAATATAAATTTGACCCCCATCTCTTTTTTCTCCTCATGATGTTATGAGACTGCAACTTAAAAAAATTACTTTCCAAATAAAATAAAATTTGGATATATGTTGTGAGCCAGTGTGATGTTTTACATGCATTTATTGTTACAACTTAATGCTAAATAAGAATCACATTCGAACCCCCATACCTCCCTCCCCCCCACCCCCTAACAATAATAATAATAGAAAAAAAACGGAAAAAAAAAACGAAAAAAAAAAAAAAAAAAACATGAACAAAAAAATCTATTAACTGGTGAAAATACAACAACATATTCAACAATAATACACTTATGTATGCTCTCAAAGATGGCTTAAGAGTTGAAATCTTGTCAAGTAGACAGCCTATCTATAAATAGGAGCCTGTCATTTATCATGTTACAATTTTCTGGTGTCTTGAAGTTGAAACTTTACCGCATCATAATATACCACACCTTCATACCTTGAAATTAAATAGATCAAATAAATATTTATACATTGCCAGTTTTTTTCAATGTTGTATCATAATACATTTAAACAGACATCAGTAGAAATACGTTTTTGTACATCTGTTTCGGAAGTGATTTTTTGAGCTTACTGAATGGAAAATCCACACTGGGCAAGATTTATTCTCTAAAAGAGGCTTAAACGCTCACATTTATAATTTTTTGTCCTACATTCTACCAGGTAAGAATGAGTCTTCATGATATGTCCGAGCCTCGAGTAATACATCAGTACAAAGCTTCACAAATATTTTATCATGAAACAATAAATTATGCACAAAACTTCTAAACTACTACACTGTAACCCTTGACCTTCAGAAATAGCTCATTGAACAAATGATTGGTCTTATTACTAGTAAAATAAACTTTCACCAAGATAAATAAAATTTTCCATCAAAGACATAAATTCAAGGACCTTTTCAAGACATCAATGCCAAATCTCAAGACTTACAGAGCATGACACTAAAATTTGACACTTTTTCAGCCAAGGGTTGAAACTCGAGAACTCTTCAATATCTGTAAGAACTTTGTTTTGCAGAGTATTACACTTGTACAACTTAATAGTACAGAGCTTTTTTGCTTTTTATCCTTTTTTTTTTTTTTTATTACAGCAAGTTTCAGACTACCTGGATTTCCAACCCTTTTCTTTTCAATATCAGTGGTAGATATTAGAAATTTTAATGTTTTGATACATCCGTAAACATTTTATTTAGTAACATATAACCGGTACTGTTCTAGGTTAGTATATACTATATATAGTAAGTTTGTCTTACTTTCTGATACGAAAATGTATAACAGTCACTACATTTAGACGCACTGCGTCCATACACCCATATATCTCGCACCATAACAGTAAACAAAGTTCTAGACAAAACAACAACTAGCTGTGAGCCATGTCGTCATCAAAGAGTGGAGGCCTCTGTCGTGTGTGTGGCTCGCTTTGATTGGTCGGATCGATCTCATTTCCGTCAACTCCGTATGTTGGCTTTGACTCAGCATTGAGACTTGTTGTTTCATTTGCATCCGACGGAGGTGGTCCCATCGCGATGGTTGCTGATCCGCCCTGGGGTTGGGCCGTCACCGGTGATTGGTCCTCGGGACTGCTGAACTCATCCTGTAAGGTAAATACAGTGTACAGGTAATGAGTATGTCATCGATTACAGTGTACAGGTAATGAGTATGTCATAGATTACAGTGTACAGGTAATGAGTATGTCATCGATTACAGTGTAACTGGTTTTTTCATACAGGTAAATTACAGGTGACAAAAGACAACCTATATCTTCATTGACAGGTAAATCACAGGTGAAAATATGATAGCTATATCTTTACAGACCATAGAAAATTATGTTTAGACAAAAATGTATTACTCAACAGTTACCAACATACAGGTAAACTATATACATGTACATATACATGGATATTAAATGTTACAAGACTTGAATGTTATTAGGTTATTTTTGACAGATATAATGTGTCAGTCTTTGATTTATATTTTTGAATTAACAGTTTTTAAATTATGTAGTTAATATGAATATGTGTATGGCGAAAAATTAATCATGCTGTTTTCATAAATAAAAATTAATATTGTTATTAATATCTTGCATATATATTCATATACATGTTCAATGTATATGTATAAATATTTATAGAACAGTACACAGAAAGAAATTTAATTTTGTAATATCTAAGTTCAGAGACTTAAATGTCAATCTTTCTAACGGCACAAAAGCAATGTAGAGAGTTTTTATTTATTTGTTTCTACAACCTTGCTGTACCGACCCTCTGTATTTAGCGACTTCCTGGTCTATCTGACCATATTTATTCTCCTTTGACAATGTTTAATGGCCTATCTGACCATATTTATTCTCCTTTGACAATGTTTAATGGTCTATCTGACCATATTTATTCTCCTTTGACAATATTTAATGGCCTATCTGACCATATTTATTCTCCTTTGACAATATCTAATGGCCTATCTGACCATATTTATTCCCCTTTGACAATATTTAATGGCCTATCTGACCATATTTATTATCCCCTCGCAACGAAAGTCGGGGAGGGGATATAGCGTTCCGTTCGTACGTAAGTACGTACGTACGTATGTTCACTTTTTGTCAGCACTCTTGCGACTTCATTTCTGAACGGATTCTGACCAAACTTCATATATGGGTCCAGCATGGGAATACCTCAAACGAGTTCGTGTTTCAGGGTGCCAAGGTCAAGGTCAAGGTCACCGTTACTATTTATAGAAATTCTTTGTCAGCACTCTTGCAACTTCATTTCTGAACGGATCCTGACCAAACTTCATATATGGGTCCAGCATGGGAATACCTCGAACGAGTTCGTGTTTCAGGGTGCCAAGGTCAAGGTCAAGGTCAGCGTTACTAATTATAGAAAATCTTTGTCAGCGCTCTTGCGACTTCATTTTTGAACGGATCCTGACCAAACTTCATATATGGGTCCAGCATGGGAATACCTCGAACAAGTTCGTGTTTCAGGGTGCCAAGGTCAAGGTTAAGGTCACCGTTACTATTTATAGAAAATCTTTGTCAGCACTCTTGCGACTTCATTTCTGAACGGATCCTGACCAAACTTCATATATGGGTCCAGCATGGGAATACCTCGAACGAGTTCGTGTTTTAGGGCGTCAAGTTCAAGGCCAATGTCACCGTTACTATTTATAGAAAATCTTTGTCAGCGCTGTAATGCGACTTCATTTTTGAACGGATCCTGACCAAACTTCATATATGGGTCAATTAAACCTTCTGAACAAAGGAAAATGCTTATATATGCATTTAGATACACACATAATTATAATAACTATCAGGAAATGAAGTTGCTAGTGTTATGCGTAACCAGATACTGTTGAATGCATAACAATATATACCATTTATCTGGCAATGAGCCCATGCCTGATAATAAGCCCATCCATGTCTATATATTGCAGTTCAGTGCAAATGACAACTGATGTTATTTCAATGTCCTGCAATAACCCCACCCCCCATTATGCGTCAAAGTTCATGTGTTAGCACGCGAGGGGATTTGTATCGTTTGCGATGCCTTGTTCTTCTTTGACAATGTTTAATGGCCTATCTGAACATATTTGTTCTCCTTTGACAATATTTAATGGCCTATCTGACCATATTTATTCTCCTTTGACAATGTTTAATGGCCTATCTGACCATATTTATTCTCCTTTGACAATGTTTAATGGCCTATCTGACCATATTTATTCTCCTTTGACAATATTTTTTTTTTTTTTTTTTTTTGTACTTGGGAGACTTATTGCTCTGAAATTTAAACTTGCAGTGCCCAACTGGGTTTTTCAAATTCGATCATTTGTCAACTGCCTCATCAGGTTTAAATTTGGCAGTGCTTCAATAAACCATCAACTCTCTGAACAATAGATCCTAGATGGATCTTGGCGCCCACCATTGAATGATCTTTATACGTTCTATGTCAGATAGATCTTCTCTCTACTTTTCCCTTCATTTTACTAATCTGTGCAAATTGAGAAACATCCCTCCAGTACTTTTCAAACAAGGGAATCCTAGCTATAAGAAATTTGAGATTTAGCGATAATGGCTGTTTGTTTGCCAGGTTGTTTTCAGGACAGAATGGTCCCAAAATGCAATACGAGGGACCAAGGGGAACCTACATATGAAATTTGAGAAACATCCCTTCAGTACTTTATGAGAAATAGCGATAACAAACTTCAATTGTCAAAATCCAAGATGGCTGCCTGTCGGCCATGTTGCTTTCTGATTGGTCTCAAAATGCAATATGCATAACTAAGCGCCAAGGGCAAACTACATATGAAATTTGAGAAAGATCCCTTCAGTACTTTCTGAGAAATAGCGATAACAAACTTCAATTGTCAAAATCCAAGATGGCTGCCTGTCGGCCATGTTGCTTTCTGATTGGTCTCAAAATGCAATATGCATAACTAGGCACCAAGGGGAACCTACATATGAAATTTGAAAATATCCCTTCAGTACTTTCTGAGAAATAGCGATAACAAACTTCAATTGTCAAAATCCAAGATGGCTGCCTGTCGGCCATGTTGTTTTCCGATTGGTCTCAAAATGCAATATGCATAACTAAGCACCAAGGGGAACCTACATATGAAATTTGAGAAATATCCCTTCAGCACTTTCTGAGAAATAGCGATAACAAGAATTGTTTACGGACAGACGGAGGGACAGACGGACGGACGGACAGAGGGACAGACGGAGGGACGGAGGGACGGAGGGACGGAGGGACGGAGGGACCACGGACCACGGACGCAGGGCGATTTGAATAGCCCACCATCTGATGATGGTGGGCTAATAAATCAAGGGAAAGTAAAATAAGAAATAAAACTATTGTGCTCATAATTTCATAGTTTAAAGAGTCACAGCACCTCCAACGAAGAGATGCCATTAGTAATGGGCATTACAGCAGAAAGTTGTTAATTAAGCAAAAGAGATTTAAAAATAGTATTATGTATCTTTTAAAACTGCAATAAAACCATATTATATGCAAACCTACAACTTTAATACATTAATAAATTACAAGCCAAAACTACTGGTCAGCCATATTAGTACCCATGCCAGCGAAGTGTTAATTTTCTGTAAAGATCCGCGGATTTAACTGGTTACCAATGACAAAATTGTGAAATTCTCTCTTTGTACTTCCACAATACTTGTTTTATTTTCTGCTCCTTTCCCATAACAAGGCAACAAGGCAATTTATTACCAATGATATTTCTCTAAATACAGGGTTTAAACTAATAAAGACTAGCAGGGATAATGGACCAGGATTGGTTACACAAAGTATAGAATGACCACTACAGTATAGCCAAACCAGTGCTAGCGATTACAGTGAACACTACTTAAGGGGGTATGGCACTGTCAGGAAATAATGAACCAAATGGCATGACAATTGACATGAGGGATATTTACGCCACCATTTGCTTTGAAGCAAAAAAATTACTATGACAAATAATACTTCAAAACTGAAAATTGGAAACATCAAGAAAGAAACAGCCTGCTTAGTACTTAAGTCTGGTACTCCAAATCAGCTTAGAAATTACTTTGTTCTCTCGAGTCTCTCTGTAGACAACCTGCTAATTAGTGCATTTTGCGAGTATTTCACATCCCATTAATAAGGACTCTATTGATAAACTTTTCCCATAATATAGATAAAAGACAGTAATCGCTCCAATCTTGGAGATTCCTCTCTTATACACAGAAAGAAGAACATTTTGCTACATGTTAGTTAAAGAAGTCCAAATGTTTAAAACCACTTAAAAAATCCTTCTTTACCTATAATCACCTTTAATACCTTTGATCTATCGAACTCTCATATTCAAAGTTAAGAAACAAATCCTCTGGTATCTCAGTTGTTTCAGTAATCAGTATCATTACTATAAGCTATAAGCTTTATTCATTTCACAATAATTGGAAAATATTAAGTTATATACCGATTTATACTAGCTCTTGTTGGCCCAGATGGATGCACGCGAGGGAGGAAACATGAAGTACCTAGAAAAAGCCCAAGTGGTTGGTTAGGTGACCCCCATATACCTTATAATGTCCGATCGGACAAAGTGAGCCATGGTCGTCTAGTGCAAGGCAAGTGTGTTACCACTGTGCCTCCAGACCGCCCAAACCTTACAAATATTCAAGAATACCAATTTCATCAATATTTTTGTTGAAATATTACCATAATCATACCAAGATTGAAAGTTCTGTTTTGATAAAATTGTGGTGCAATTTAATGAAGACATGCAAGATTCTTAGTTTTTAAGAAGACAACCAAAGCTGAAACACAATGTTTGTTTTGAAAATCTATGGAATGCTTGTAATTATAGGTAGCTATCCGGCACTTAAAGCCCATCTGTGTCTATTACATCAAAACTACCATAATTATCGGCCAATAAGCCCATGTCTGGTAATAAACCCACCAATATCAACTACAGTGAAAATTACGATAATAATTCAGCAATAAGCCCAGGTCTGATAATAAGCCCACCTGTGTCTATTACATTGAAACTACCATAATTATCGAGCAATAAGCCCATGTCTGGTAATAAGACCACCTGTTTCTATTACATTTGAAACTACCATAATTATCGAGCAATAAGCCCATGTCTGGTAATAAGCTCACCTGTGTCTATTACATTGAAACTACCATAATTATCGAGCAATAAGCCCATGTCTGGTAATAAGACCACCTGTGTCTATTACATTTGAAAACTACCATACTTATCTGGCAATAAGCCCATGTCTGGTAATAAGCCCACCTGTGTCTATTACATTGAAACTACCATAATTATCTGGCAATAAGCCAGTGTCTGGTAATACGACCACCTGTGTCTATTACATTTGAAAACTACCATAATTATCTGGCAATAAGCCCATGTCTGGTAATAAGCCAACATGTGTCTATTACAGATACTCAGGTGAGTGGAAATGGTAGCAAATGCAATTTCAATCCTATGAAATAAGGCTACTCTCAACTTTGTGTCAAAGTTGATGTTTAGTTTGACCTCTGGACTTACAGAATAAGTATGGTTAGTAAAACAGCAACAATACATTTTCTTTGTAGCATTACTCTATTTGGACCTGTAGACTGGCTTCTAAGTGTTAGTAAGAAAGGACCCCTCACCTGTACAGTGGAATCTAGTTAATCTGGACTTCAAAAAATTAGAATTTTTTTCTTTCGGAAAAAATATCACTTACTGCCTTTGCTTTCAGACAAATACAGACAAGCTGATAGTTTCAACAAATTTTTTTTTTTTTTTTTTTTTTTTTTTGCAATTTTCAAAGTCAGAAAAAAAAAATTCTAAAAAAAAATTCAAAGAATTCATACCTAACAGAGTTCTCTATGCTCTGATTAATGATTTCCAAACAAATAATACTTCAAAACTGAAAATTGGAATCATCAAGAAAGAAACAACTTATAGAGTACTTAAGTCCAGTAATTGGAGTCGGCTTAATTAGAAATGACTTTGTTCTCTCAAGTCTCAGTAGACAACCGGCGTATAAGTGCAAGATTTTGATAATTATTTACACAACACCTTAATCCTGGAACCAATATCACAGAGTTACAATTTACAAGTTTTGTTTACTATGAAATGCGCTGAAGGGAAATTACTCTAGCCTAGTAAGTAATATTAAAGATTATGAGATAATGAAATTTGAAAAAAAAATTGAAAAGAAAAAATGGAAAGTCCAGATCAATGGAAAGCCACTGTATGATAGAAGACATCGTCCTGTTAGCCTGTGTGAGTGGGAAGCTGGTTACAAACAGACTGGAAGCGTGCTGTATAGGACCAGCTCGTAAATGGCAGTAAGTTGTTTACTTTATTTACATGTAGGTTGGCATACTCTCCCTCCTCATCTGGCGCGCGTGGCTTGTACTTTCCGCAGCAGAAGTTACAGCAGCAGCAGCAACAACAGCAGCAGTAGCAGCCCGTGACCAGCCCACAGAACACAAACAACGCCTGAAACGAGAAAGTTTCGAAATTTGCATTGGTACTGTCACTTCATTAACAGCGTAGTTCAAGGTGTAAGTTACAGGTTACGATCATCAATCATGCAACAACTAGCACAAATCTGATAAATTTATCTAACCTTGACCTATGACCATATCTTACACCAGTCACATGGTTGAAATAAAATGCTTTTAGATGACCTAGACCTGTGTCATAGGTATAAACTTGAATTAGTTTTGTTGGAAGTTGTACAATACTGTACTTGAGCTTGACCTATACAATACTGTATATGACCTTGACCTATACAATACAGTATTTGACCTTAACCTATACAATACAGTATTTGACCTTGACCTATACAATACTGTATTTGACCTTGACCTATACAATACTGTATTTGACCTTGACCTATACAATACAGTATTTGACCTTGACCTATATAACCTTACCTTACACCAGCCACTTGTCAGAGTTAGGTACATGTTGACATTCTCCTCTCCGATTTGGTCGGCCAGGTAAATACCCATAGAGCCATACCGGTCGTAGATTCCACGCTTGGTTGTGTCTGTTAGAACTGTGTGTGCCTTGGCTATGTCTTTAAACTGCAACATCAGAAAAAAGAAAGTAATTACTTAACTCATATACCAGCTATATTTTCCTGTTCCAGAACCTAACTGTACTTACTATAAGTGGTAAGCTGATAATAGAAAATAATCGAAAATTTGTCTAAAAAAAGAAAATAACAATCAGTGATGACAAATTTGAAAAGGTAATTAATTGGAAATTTCTGAAAAAGTTCGTAAATTTTTGGATTTGGTTTGAGAGTTACTATGGGGGTCAACTGCTACTTCCCGGAGTCAGACATGTTTCATAATAATGATAATTTCTATGCTTACTATAATGCAAAACCTAATTTATACTATGTCTTTTTTACCTATAACATATAAACTGTTTTCTCATTAAACAGAGTATGGTCAGTTAGTACTGTATAGGGGTAATATTTTAGGAAGTGTAAAATTCAGCTTTTTATCATCAATGTTCAAGGTTTAAATTTTTGCGGGTTTAACTTATGCATAATTATCCTACCTCAAATTCTTAGCGATTGAGACTTACTGTATTGTACTTTCGCTAATGAGCTTTCGTGTATCTAATATGTAAGTGTGTAGCTAAATCAAGCCAATTGCAATATATGTTTATGGCTAAGTTTGGTGTGTTTATTTTTAGCAACACTAAAATTTAGCAGTTCATATTTTATTTTAACATTTCAAAACTAATTGCTAAATTAGCTAAATTTTGCACCTTTTTAAATTAACCCTCTACATGTACATATCATCATACAAACTCCGACCAACAGGAATTCACAATAGTACAGTAAACTTTATTTTTACTGTATTTGCTATATGATCAGGTAAGTTTTTTCCCAGGGGTTCACTGAATCTTCCGTACACCTGCTTAAGATAGTGAAAGATCAGGTTTTAATTGATTTTTCCCCAAAAACTCTTACAATTGGCTAAATGCCTTATTCCTGACAAGAGTTTTGCTGATTCAGACTCCACCAGGAGAATTAAAGAAAGTGAAGACTATTATGTGCTTGGTATACAACAGCAGCACCTTAGCTCAGTTTATCTCACAAACATTTATTTTATTTATTGATAAGATTACATTGAACTGTTATTTGATGGTAATGGTTTCTTTGTAAGCAGCCATTGTATCAATTTTGTGGAGAAATTTCACAGACACTGCCTCCAGATCCAATCATTCCTTCCTAGTCAGGCATTAATGCAGACAAATCTAACAAGATCCATTCTATGGATCCCGAGGGAGGACAACTGGACCCAGTATTGACCAACCCCTACTTTAGAGACAGGAGAACAAAATTAAGGCAAAGAGCCAGGTCCCAAAGGGCCAATATTCATGGTACTTCATTTACCCAGATAATATTGATAATTTAATGTATAAGACTGCCTAATTATATATACCACTGTACATTGCATGTATGCATCTTCTGTACCGTAATTGTTCCTCTGAAACTGAAATCTGTCTGAAGTGATCTTATTCTGGTAAAAAGGGTCCCTTTTAAACTGAAATCTGTCTGAAGTGATCTTTATTAAAAACAAGAAAAAGTTATCGTATATTTTATGCAATACTAAAAGTTAAATACATGTATTTTACAATATTGCCACCTTCCAAAAGTTATATACTTTACACCATTAACACCCTCCTACATACTTTACACTATTACCACCCTCCTACATACTTTACACTATTACCACCCTCCAATGATTACATACTTTACACCATTACCACCCTCCTACATACTTTACACTATTACCACCCTCCTACATACTTTACACTATTACCACCCTCCAATGATTACATACTTTACACTATTACCACCCTCCTATAGCTACATACTTTACACTATTACCACCCTCCAATGATTACATACTTTACACTATTACCACCCTCCAATGATTACATACTTTACACTATTACCACCCTCCTATAGCTACATACTTTACACTATTACCACCCTCCAATGATTACATACTTTACACTATTGCCACCCTCCAAATGTTACATACTTTACACTATTACCACCCTCCTATAGCTACATACTTTACACTATTACCACCCTCCAATGATTACATACTTTACACTATTGCCACCCTCCAAATGTTACATACTTTACACTATTACCACCCTCCAATGATTACATACTTTACACTATTGCCACCCTCCAAATGTTACATACTTTACACTATTACCACCCTCCTATAGCTACATACTTTACACTATTGCCACCCTCCTATAGCTACATACTTTACACTATTACCACCCTCCAATGATTACATACTTTACACTATTGCCACCCTCCAAATGTTACATACTTTACACTATTACCACCCTCCAATGATTACATACTTTACACTATTGCCACCCTCCAAATGTTACATACTTTACACTATTACCACCCTCCTATAGCTACATACTTTACACTATTGCCACCCTCCAAATGTTACATACATTACACTATTGCCACCCTCCAAAAGTTATTTACTTTACACTATAACCACCCTCAAAAAGCCACATACTTTACACTATTACCACCCTCCAAAAGTTTGAGCATTTTCTAAATTCTAGAAAGTCTACCATATACTCCAACTCCATGGTTGGTTTTTAACTTTCAATCTTATAGGAGATAATTTTTAGGTCGATGTTACCATTTTCCCCATTTGTTTTTGCTTAATTAGATATATTTCAATACCATGGATGTAATTTTATGCATTTTGTGACAAGCAGTGTATACTCTGTCAGTGTTGCAGCACCCTTAATTAATTAATTAGCAATTAAAGTGCAAACATTGTATTAATTAACAATACATGCTGTAAAGTCCAAGTCTTGGTAATTAAGACTTAGAAATATAACTATGCTCAGTTTTACACCAGCATTTCTAGAGGAAGTATTGATTTACAAAATTATCTTCAAAACGGAATAGCTATATAGGTTATGACTTGGTTTATTGTCTTTAGGTACGTCTATCTTTGAAACATGCTCAACAAAAATGATTCAAAAGTGAAGACTGCCATAAATATGTATTGATGGCACATGTACAGGCTCCATTTCCAACTGTACTATCTACAAAAACAAAGACCAGCAATATATTCCTGACAATAGTTTCTTATCGTGGTATCTTAGAGCTCGCTAACTTAATTTCCCTAAAATTTCATTTTTCACTGGAGCTCGATCCATATACAACTGTACCAAAAAAAAAGAATCGACCATCTACATAAACAAAGATCAGCAATATATTCCTGGTAATAGATTCTAATTGTGGTATCTTAGTGCTTGCTAACTTAATTTCCCTAAAATTTATTTTTTCACAACAGAATGTATATGCCTTTAAAAATATTTTCGGAAAAGGATTCTCAATATGGATAGAAATTTATCCAGTCTTCACAGGATAGAGTTTCCACACCTACCAACAGACTTAATTAAACTGTAGACACTTTTTTCGTGCTTTATTTATAGATTGTTAGAACGGATCCCCCATTTGATGTAGACACAGAAATCTCAAAACAAGGAATGGAACAAAGGAATGGATTTTTTAAGTTGAGCACAATGCTTTGAATTAGCTGTGTTAGCATTAAAAAACTTCACGTTCCTGCATGTACTGGAAACCACAAACAATGGTGTATTGTGTGAGTTAACACAATATTGGGGTACAATATTCTGTGACCTAATTTATCCTAATTCACCTTTTTACAATGGTATTCTGATTAACACAAAATACCCTGACCTAATTCACCTTTTTACCACAATATACTGACCTAATTCACCTTTTTACCACGATATACTGACCTAATTCACCTTTTTACCACAATATACTGACCTAATTCACCTTTTTACCACAATATACTGACTTAATTCACCTTTTAACCATGGTATTCAACACAATATACCCTGACCTAATTTACCTTTTTACCACAATATACTGACCTAATTCACCTTTTTACCACAATATACTGACCTAATTCACCTTTTTACCACAATATACTGACCTAATTCACCTTTTTACCACAATATACTGACTTAATTCACCTTTTAACCATGGTATTCAACACAATATACCCTGACCTAATTTACTTTTTTTACCACAGTAATTCTACAAAATATACCATGACCTATTTCACCTTTTACCACTGTATTCAACACCATATACCCCGACCTAATTCACCTTTTTACCACTGTATTCAACACCATATACCCGACCTAATTCACCTTTTTACCACTGTATTCAACACCATATACCCCGACCTAATTCACCTTTTTACCACTGTATTCAACACCATATACCCCGACCTAATTCACCTTTTTACCACTGTATTCAACACCATATACCCGACCTAATTCACCTTTTACCATGGTATTCAACACTATATACCCCGACCTAATTACCTATTTTCACCACTGTATTCAACACAATATACCTTGACCTAATTCACCTTTTTTTACCATGGTATTCAACACAATATTCCATGATCTACTGCTGGTCACTTTTATCTCAAAGTGTGTAGTTTCCCTGCATTTTACACACATTTTATGTACATGTCTGTAAAACAAGTCTAATTGTTATAATTCCCCGGCATATCTTTCTTGTAATTTTTAATTTGTTACCCAATTTAAATAAATATTTACTAATATTTTGTTGTCAGTTTGAAATTGCTATCAAACAAAGATCTAAAGCTTCCTGTATGAATTTCAAAAACAGGAATCTAAAATAAGGAAGTTAGACCGTTTGTTCTATAACAGTACTGATAGCTACAGATTACAACAAGGATGACACGACTCCCACATACAGAGGATAATGTGAATACTTACCAGGGGGAGGTAACTGGAATACTGACCAGGGGGAGGTAACTGGAATACTGACCAGGGGACGTAACTGGAATACTGACCAGGGGGAGGTAACTGGAATACTGACCAGGGGGAGGCAACTGGAATACTGACCAGGGGGAGGTTACTGGAATACTGACAAGGGGGAGGTAACTGAATACTGACCAGGGGAAGGCAACTGGAATACTGACCAGGGGGAGATAAATGGAATACTGACCAGGGGGAGGTAACTGGAATACTGACCAGGGGGAGATAAATGGAATACTGACCAGGGGGAGGTAACTGGAATACTGACTAGGGGGAGATAACTGGAATATTGACCAGGGGGAGATAAATGGAATACTGACCAGGGGGAGGTAACTGGAATACTGACCAGGGGGAGATAACTTCAATACTGACCAGGGGGAGGTAGCTGGAATACTGACCAGGGGGAGGTAACTTCAATACTGACCAGGGGGAGGTAGCTGGAATACTGACCAGGGGGAGGTAACTGGAATACTGACCAGGGGGAGGTAACTGGAATACTGACCAGGGGGAGGTAACTTCAATACTGACCAGGGGGAGGTAGCTGGAATACTGACCAGGGGGAGGTAACTGGAATACCGACCAGGGGGAGGTAACTGGAATACCGACCAGGGGGAGGTAACTGGAATACCGACCAGGGGGAGGTAACTGGAATACCGACCAGGGGGAGGTAGCTGGAATACTGATCAGGGGGAGGTAACTGGAGCTGAATGTGACGAAAAGTGAAAATCGCCCAGATTTGACTTTGTATCTACATCAAACACATGATCAATGATTTTAAAAGAAACAACTTAAATACTGATTTGCATTTAAATTTAATGGCTGACAAGTTTCAATGAATTACTGATGAAATGTACATTTGTGCTGGACTAGCTGGATTTTTAGAATCATTCATTTTACAAGGCACCATTGACCTTCGTTTGTCATGACTGTTTGAAATCATTATTGATTCAATCATTTCATCCAAATCTGTCGAGGCTTGGAATTGAACCTTATATGTCAAATTCAGTACATGCATGTTCAGTCTGTAAATCAAAGCTATATTGAGAAAATATCAGCACTTACAGATTGGCCACAAGAAACAGTGCCAAGAAAATGTTCAACCATTTAATGGAGAGTATATATCACCCTTCTAGCTCATACTGGTACACAGTCTCCCTTTAGTCTAGTAGTATAGGGTGTCCCCTTAGATAACAAAAGGTCACTATAGTTTGAGCCCAGGTACATTTTTTGTGACATATGCATGTCTTTACATGTAATTTCCACCAAAAGAAATATCTGTACATCAATTTCTTGGGGCCGATATATTCAATGTTTGATTCCAAGCCTTGTCAGAGTTGGTCGAGATGTACTTGCGATTGATCTTTTAGTCAATGTTTTGCTGTCTTCTTAATTACTATTTAGTTCTCCGATGTATATAAAGATGGCACATGTCATTAATGATATACATTTCCATTGATAGTAATGAAAACTGACTGATTCTTTTTAATGACCCAGAGTGACCTTAACCTCTGACCCCTGACCCTGAAAATCAATGTAGTCCATTGATCATGAAAGGCAGCAAGTTTCACTTAGCTTGATTATTTTCCATGGCCCAGCTTTCTATCAATTGTGCTGACTTGTCTATAACAATATTGATTTTGTAATATGGCCCAGGTTGTCCTTGACCTTGAGATTTGTGGCACTAGAAATCAATAATTCCCATATCCTCCAACGAAGGGGGGCAATTATGCCATGTTTAATTATCTACCATGGCATGATGTTCTCTGAATCGTTCTTTACACTGCAAAGATTGAATATGACCTTTGTCTTTGACCTTTTCCTCTAAACATCGATCAATGCCTCCATGCTTTACATGTGATTGACATGTTGCATATTCAAAATATATATCATGTATAATCTTTCTATGTCTACATTGCACTTCCTGTTTACCTTTGCTCTCTTGATGCCCCTTCTTCACACAACCTATACAGTACTTTCTCCCTACCCCAATGCCTTGTTCCATCTCTGTCAGTTCATAAAGAAGTCATTCTCTTTATCTCGTAAAGTGCTCCTCATTGCAAGAACTACAGGTCAGCTTTTTGTCTCCAAATGCCTTTGTGCCCTCTATACCCTCTTGTTACACCCCCTCCCCTCCAGTCCCTTACCCACTCGTTACCCCCCCGTCCCTTACCCACTCGTTACCCCCGTCCCTTACCCATTCGTTACCCCCCATCCCTTATCCACTCGTTACCCCCCATCCCTTACCCACTTGTTACCCCGCGTCCCTTACCCACTTGTTACCCCGCGTCCCTTACCCATTCGTTACCCTCCAGTCCCTTACCCACTCGTTACCCCCCGTCCCTTACCCACTTGTTATCCCCGTCCCTTACCCACTCGTTACCCCCCGTCCCTTACCCACTTGTTGTCCCCCGTCCCTTACCCACTTGTTAATCCCCCGTCCCTTACCCACTTGTTACCCGTCTCTTACCCACTTGTTACCCAATGTCCATTACCCACTTCAACGGTTACCCCTGCCTCTTACCAACTTGTTACCCCGGTCTCTTACCCAGTTGTTACCCCCGTCCTTTACTGACTTGTTATCCTGTCCCTTACCGACTTGTTACCCCCGTCCCTTACCGACTTGTTATCCCTGTCCCTTACCCACTTGTTACCCCCCTCCTGTCCCTTACCAACTTGTTACCCCCCGTCCCTTACCCACTTGTTACCCCGGTCTCTTACCCACTTGTTACCCCCATCCCTTACCCACTTGTTACCCCCGTCCCTTACCCACTTGTTACCCCGGTCTCCTTACCCAGTTGTTACCCCCATCCCTTACCCACTTGTTACCCCCCGTCCCTTACCCACTTGTTACCCCCCGTCCCTTACCCACTTGTTACCCCCCCCCCCTCCTGTCCCTTACCTACTTGTTACCTATGTTCCTTACCCACTTGTTACCCCCCGTCTCTTACCCACTTGTTACCCCCATCCCTTACCCACTTGTTACCCCGTCCCCTACCCACTTGTTACCCCGTCCCTTATCCACTTGTTACCCCATGTCCCTTACCCATTCGTTACCCCCCGTCCCTTACCCACTTGTTACCCCATGTCCCTTACCCACATTGAACCCACTATCCCCTAGCGAACTGATAAACCCATTTGAAGTCCCCTGTCTCCTATTCATTTAATACCTACGTACCCCTGGTCCTTACACACTTAGTACCTCTTTTATCTCCTTATTAGCACCCAAAGCTCTCTACAAATTTGAGTTCCCTTCCTTGCACTTTATTCAAGAGGATTCTCTGTAATCCATCCTCCCCTCTCTCTCACACTAATTATGTACCCCACTGAAGCCCCCTTCCTCACACTAATCATATACCCCACTGTAGCCCCCTTCCTTACACTAATTACACACCCCACTGGAGCCCCCTCCCTCACACAAATCATGTTCCCCACTGGAGCCCCCTCCCTCACACTAATTATGTTCCCCATTGGAGACCCCTCCCTCACACTAATTACACCCCCACTGGAGCCCCTCCCTCACACTAATTATGTTCCCCACTGGAGCCCCCTCCCTCACACTAATTATGTTCCCCCTGGAGCCCCCTCCCTCACACTAATTATGTTCCCCATTGGAGACCCCTCCTCACACTAATTATGTTCCCCACTGAAGCCCCCTCCCTCACACTAATTATGTTCCCCACTGAAGCCCCCTTCCTCACACTAATCATATACCCCACTGTAGCCCCCTTCCTTACACTAATTACACACCCCACTGGAGCCCCCTCCCTCACACAAATCATGTTCCCCACTGGAGCCTCCTCCCTCACACTAATTATGTTCCCCATTGGAGACCCCTCCCTCACACTAATTACACCCCCACTGGAGCCCCTCCCTTACACTAATTATGTTCCCCACTGGAGCCCCCTCCCTCACACTAATTATGTTCCCCCTGGAGCCCCCTCCCTCACACTAATTATGTTCCCCATTGGAGACCCCTCCTCACACTAATTATGTTCCCCACTGAAGCCCCCTCCCTCACACTAATTATGTTCCCCACTGGAGCCCCCTCCCTCACACTAATTATGTTCCCCCTGGAGCCCCCTCCCTCACACTAATTATGTTCCCCATTGGAGACCCCTCCTCACACTAATCATATTCCCCACTGGAGCCCCCTCCCTCACACTAATCATGTTCCCCACTGGAGCCCCTCCTCACACTCATCATATTCCCCACTGGAGCCCCCTCCCTCACACTAATCATGTTCCCCACTGGAGCCCCTCCTCACACTCATCATATTCCCCACTGGAGCCCCCTCCCTCACACTAATCATGTTCCCCACTGGAGCCCCTCCTCACACTTAATCATATTCCCCACTGGAGCCCCCTCCCTCACACTAATCATATTCCCCACTGGAGCCCCCTCCCTCACACAAATTATGTTCCCCACTGGAGCCCCCTCCCTCACACAAATTATGTTCCCCACTGGAGCCTCCTCCCTCACACTAATTATGTTCCCCACTGGAGCCCCCTCCCTCACACTCATCATATTTTCCACTGGAGCCCCCCTCCCTCACACTAATTATGTTCCCCACTGGAGCCCCTCCTCAAACTAATATTCCCCACTGGAGCCCCTTTCCTCACACAAATCATGTTCCCCACTGGAGCCCCCTTCCTCACACTAATCATATTCCCCATTGGAGCCCCCTCCCTCACACTAATTATGTTTCCCACTGGAGCCCCCTCCCTCACATTAATTATGTTCCCCAGTGGAGCCCCCTCCCTCAAACTAATCATATTCCCCACTAGAGCCCCCTCCCTCACACTAATCATATTCCCCGCTGGAGCCCCCTCCCTCACACTAATTATGTTCCCCAGTGGAGCCCCCTCCCTCAAACTAATCATATTCCCCACTAGAGCCCCCTTCCTCACACTAATCATAATCCCCACTAGAGCCCCCTTCCTCACACTAATCATATTCCCCGCTGGAGCCCCCTCCCTCACACTAATTATGTTTTACTTTACAGAAGCTTCCCTGTGTGATCTATCAACTCCAATAAATCTTCCCTATACCTCCATATGTAGCCAACCTGAAACCACTACCCTGCAATACATGAATGGCTATTGATTATTGTCAGTGCTCCTATTACACACATATCCCAGCAGCTGAAGCAGGGTGTGATCCTCCGACTCATAATTACTGCTCCATTACTTGTCATTATCCACTTTTCTATAGACCACACAAGCTCTATATAAAACCCCAGAAATTTGCCGGAACATAAATGTTGACAGAACCCATGATGACGTTATTGGAGCACTTAACATTACAATAACCATCTTACCTATTAACGTTATTTTACATCACCGCCATTGAACTTCTAAGTTAAGCTTTACGTCATCATTTTCTACTAAAACAGAGCTGTGTCTGAATATAGAAAACTTCATTCTTGTTGCTGATGCCTTATAAAAACCTGACCACAGATCTGGACATTTGCATTAGACACAATTGTTTTAAAGATTTGTTTTCTTTTTTGTTTTTGTTTTTGAGATTCCGAGACAAATATTGCAAAATTCAAATGATACTTATATATATATGTACCATAACTGTGAAAAAACGAAGTGTATGAATTATGAAATCCAATATTGAAAATCATGAAATTTATTGAATTCTGAGGCTATTACAACTGATCCCATCTAGATTTTGACATTTCTTTGGGCCTATTTAGTCACATTCCAGGTAAAATCAACACTTTAGACCTATACGCATCACTGATGAGTCCAAGAAGGACAAAACAGCTGTATGGACCAGTTTGATTTATTTATTGTTCTATTGTACTGTTCTAATGTTGTGTATGTCTTTTGAAAAATACTTTGAAGAAATCATTTTATCATGAGAATGATGAAATACACTGTACAAGCACAACATAATGACACAATTTCTTTCTCAAGAGGCCCAAAGGGCTAACATTGCTGAACATACATCATTAGGATTTCCACCTTTAACAATATTGTATTTTACAAAAAACAAGAGGCCCAGGGGCCTTAACGGTCATCTGACTCTAAATTAAAAACCTTATATAATTGTAGTATGTATTCTCTGTAGCAAGTATATAGTGGCACCGTTTGCCATGGTGGCCATCTTGGATTTCTGACAGACCCAATAAATAACAACACTTGGTAAGGACCATCTCAGGATCATTTCTGGTAAGTTACAGCTGAATCACATGGGGGAATTTGAGAAGAAGTTTAAAATAGGCATTGTTCAGGAAAACCATGATTGCACAATCATGTTACAAATGGCCGCCATGGCTGTCAAGTCAATGATTTTACGAGGCAGAAAAATATTAACACTTTGTTGGCCCTCCTTCCTTAAAATCCTCACCAATTTCCAACTCAATGGCACCAGTGGAACTGAAGAAGAAGTTTAAAATGTTTTTTCAAGATGGTTGCCATGGTGGCCATCTTGGATTTCTGGCCGACCCGATAAATAACACTTGGTAAGGGCCATCTCAGGATAATTTCTGGTAAGTTAGGGCTGAATCCCATTGATGGAATTTGAGAAGAAGTTTGAAATAGGTGTTGTTCAGGAAAACCATGATTGCGCAATCATGTTACAAAATGGCCACCATTGCTGCCATTTCAAAGTTTTCACGAGGCCGAAAAAATAACAACACTATGTTGGCTCGCCTTCTTTGACATCCTCACCCATTTCCAGCTCAAGGGCACCAATGGAACTGGAGAAGAAGTATAAAATGTGTTTTTCAAGATTGCGGATATGGCGGCCATCTTGGATTTCGGACCGACCCGAAAAATAACAACACTTGGTCGTGATCATATCAGGATCATTTCAGGCAAGTTGCAGCTCAATAGCATTGGTTGAACTTGAGAAGAAGTTTAAAATGTGTTTTTCAAGATGGCGGCTATGGCGGCCATCTTGGATTTCGGACTGACCCGAAAAATAACAACACTTTGTCCGGATCATATCAGGATCATTTCAGGCAAGTTTTAGTTTAATAGCACTGGTGGAACTGGAGAAGAAGTTTAAAATGTGTTTTTCAAGATGGCCGCCACGGCGGCCATCTTGGATTTCGGACCGACCTAAAAAATAACAACACTTGGTCAGGATCATATCAGGATCATTTCAGGCAAGTTACAGCCCAACAGCACTGGTGGAACTTGAGAAGAAGTTTAAAATGTGTTTTTCAAGATGGTGGTTATTGCGGCCATCTTGGATTTCGGATCGGCCCGAAAAATAACAACACTTCGTCGGGTTCCTCTCAAAACATTTCAGGCAAGTTTCAGCTCAACAGCACTGGTGGAACTTGAGAAGAAGTTTAAAATGTGTTTTTCAAGATGGTGGCTATGGCGGCCATCTTGGATTTCGGATCAGCCCGAAAAATAACAACACTTGGTCGGGATCATATCAGGATCATTTCAGGCAAGTTTCAGCCCAACAGCACAGGTGGAACTTGAGAAGAAGTTTAAAATGTGTTTTTCAAGATGGCGGCTATGACGGCCATCTTGGATTTCGAATCGGCCCGAAAAATAACAACACTTGGTGGGGATCATCTCAGGATAATTTCTGGCAAGTTTCAGTCCAACAGCACTGGTGGAACTTGAGAAGAAGTTTAAAATGTGTTTTTTCAAGATGGCGGCTATGGCGGCCATCTTGGATTTCGGACCGACCCAAAAAATAACAACACTTGGTTGGGATCATCTCAGGATCATTTCTGGCAAGTTTCAGCTCAATGGCACTGGTGGAACTTGAGAAGAAGTTTAAAATGTGTTTTTCAAGATGGCGGCTATGGCGGCCATCTTGGATTTCGAATCGGCCCGAAAAATAACAACACTTGGTGGGGATCATCTCAGGATAATTTCTGGCAAGTTTCAGCCCAACAGCACTGGTGGAACTTGAGAAGAAGTTTAAAATGTGTTTTTTCAAGATGGCGGCTATGTCGGCCATCTTGGATTTCGGACCGACCCGAAAAATTACAACACTTGGTTGGGATCATATCAGGATCATTTCAGGCAAGTTTCAGCTCAATAGCACTGGTGGAACTTGAGAAGAAGTTTAAAATGTGTTTTTCAAGATGGCGGCTATGTCGGCCATCTTGGATTTCGAATCAGCCCGAAAAATAACAACACTTGGTGGGGATCATCTCAGGATCATTTCTGGCAAGTTTCAGCTCAATAGCACTGGTGGAACTTGAGAAGAAGTTTAAAATGTGTTTTTCAAGATGGCGGCCACAGCAGCCATCTTGGATTTCGGACCGACCCGAAAAGTAACAACACTTTGTCGGGATCATATCAGGATCATTTCCGGCAAGTTTCAGCTCAATAGCACTGGTGGAACGTGAGAAGAAGTTTAAAATGTGTTTTCAAAATGGCGGCTATGGTGGCCATTTTGGATTTCGGACCGACCCGAAAAATAACAACACTTGGTCAGGACCATCTCAGGATCATTTCTGGCAAGTTTCAGCTTAATCCCACTGGTGGAACTTGAGAAGAAGATTGAAATGTGAAAAGTTTACGCACGGCGGACGGCGAACGGCGGACGGCGCACGACGACGGACGAAACATGATGGCTATAGGTCATCCTGACCCTTCGGGTCAGATGACCTAAAAATTTAAAATGTAATAACAGTTTTATTTAACTATATATCTGAGGGTTGATTGATAAGTTGTGAGCCTCGTATTGAAGGAGGTACTCAAGGATGTTTTTTTTTAATTCCTACTATTCTCTGACTATATAGGGCCGTGTACCCAAGGACTGGTCTCATTTGGTTAGTTTATATCGACGAGGTAGCACTTTAAAGTAAACAAGACAAGCAGCTTTTGCAAAATGGACCAAATCAGTGAAAGAGCAGTGATCCAATATCAGCCCTTGTACCTTTATAACAAGTCAGCCTTCAGAACATAGACATTCGGCTATCCAGCACTTTGCTTGATGTTTTTGAAAGCTCGCAAATTAAGTTTTCAATTTCTGTTTGTGTACAAAACAAATATATCATTCATACCAAACTGATGAATATTATTCCTAACTATTTATATCTGCTTTGTATCTGGTTTTAAACAGAAAATTAATCACAATTCAGACAGATTTGACAGGACAGAGTATATATTACATGACCAGCTGTTGTGATGATACAATATGTTTCTGACATTCAAAACGCATGACAGATTATGCAGTGTAAGATTTGCTACAAGTATATACAACATCTGTCGATACGTACATGTTCTTCATAAATAAACCAAAATAACCTATCTACTACACTGATGTACCGTCTAAGTGAATCAGAAAGGAATTTGAACTAGTGCTACCTTGATCTTCACTTTACTGTAGCATGTGTTTTTTCAATTGGGAAACTATTTATACATGTTGAAGACTTGTGGAAAATATGTAACTTTATCTAGAATTCAAATTCTTCTTGTGGAGTATCTTTATTTTGGGTTTATTTCGTTTAACCAACATACCGTGTATTTTAATTTTATGCCAGAAAATAAACAAATTTTCAGGTCACATTTTTGATATCATTCAGGATCATACAGAAATCCTTTGTGAATGATCATGTGTCTTATTTAAAATTAGATACATTTCATATTTTGATATTACTCTGTATGTTTCTTTAAAAATTTCACTTAACTATATTTATCTTGTTTTTAGAAATAAAATCTATAACTGGTTGGCATGCCTGTTTATTGAATACATTGCCACACCTCGTAGCATGAGACAAAATCTATTTTTTAATCATTTTATTGTCTCCCGAGAGAAAGGCTGAATTCCTGTATTTTCACCATTTTTGTTAACTCAATAGTTTTTTTCAGAAGATTTTTTTGTGATTTGGCTTATTTTGCGAGCAGATGATCAGTTGGTCAAAATGGCAGCTATATGACACAGGCTTCACGCGAAGCTCTCGCTAAATGTCGATATTCATGTCGCCAACCAATCTCCCTAATTTTAGGCCAAAATCACTTAACATAATTATCGATCTCCCTTATGGTCTCCAAAATATACAGCATGGATGCTTTTGTAGTTCAGCAAAAATGCTGACAAATGAAAATACCAGATATCGCATTTCATTGTCTTGAAATAAGCCCACCCCTCATTTTGTGTCATATCTTCAGTGCTGGCCCCATGGGCCTATTACAGGCCCTATAGGCCTATTACAGGATATGACACAGTAATCACTAATTACATCATGATCACTAATTTAAACATCGTAATTACCTTTTCTGCTGCTTCTGGGTTATCTGGATTCTTGTCAGGGTGGAACCGCAGTGCCAACTGTAATGAATGGAAAAATGTTACTGAGAACTCATCAAGGATTTAATTAACAAAACTCATATTTAAAACTGATAACCTTGTTAATCTGGACACAATTTATTGTGACACTTATAACCTTGCTAATCTGGTCACTGTCTTTTCTGGACTGGTAGCCTTGCTAATTGGACACTGTCTTTTCTGGACTGGTAACCTTGCTTATTTGGACACTGTCTTTTCTGGACTGGTAACCTTGCTTATTTGGACACTGTCTTTTCTGGACTGGTAACCTTGCTTATTTGGACACTGTCTTTTCTGGACTGGTAACCTTGCTTATTTGGACACTGTCTATTCTAAAACTGGTAACCTTGCTAATTTGGACACTGTCTTTTCTGAAACTGGTAACCTTGCTAATTTGGACACTGTCTATTCTGGACTGGTAACCTTGCTAATTTGGACACTGTCTTTTCTGGACTGGTAACCTTGCTAATCCGAACACTGTCTATTCTGGAAATGGCATCTTTTTTTCTGCTCATTGTATAGAGTATAAATCCTTCAACCTGTATATTCTGGTTCCAAATTTCTCTTTGCAAACAACAATCTAAATTGCTACAAAACATTGAGAAATTCAAAGTGAAGGTAATTCTACCTTTTTTTGGTGCCTAGAATAGAAAATATATTCTCTGATATCAGTCTTGGTGGTTGGTCGTTTGTTTATTTACTTGCTAGGTCTTTTGCCCCATGAACAGCTAGGATCATTTTGAGGTGGGGTCCCATTGTAGTAACTGGTGGCTACCTCCCCAAACAAAATACAGGGTAAAGTGTCTTGCTTAAGGACACAGCCATGAAAGCAAAGATTGGTTGGTAGATCTAGAGGATAAGTTACATGTACCATGCATGTCAAAAAGAATGTATAGCAACAAAACTATTTTGAAAATTTTAATGACATTGCTTATTTCGAATTTATCGTATTATTGAATTTAAAAATAAAACAGATAGGTACAAGTAAACTTCTAAAGTATATCACTAAGTTATGATGTAGGTTGCTTCCATTCTTGTTTCTTACAATTCACACTAACAGATCTATGCACCACTCTCATATAAAAATGGCACCTTTATTAATTAAACTGCCAAATAATTCAGAGCCGTTCATGTTTGGTTTTTGACAAATTATACTGTATATATAATTTAACAAAGAAAATATCCTTACTGGTATATACATGAAAATCTATAAAACACTTAAAACATGCAACATCATGAACTATTGATTTGGAGCTTATTCAGACATACAAAATGTATATACATGCATACATAATTCTTAACATACATGTACATACGTTTAACACATTAATATGCTAAATTCCTGCATACTGTACTTTATTTCAAAAAGTCTGGCTCCATTCAAAACATATTTTAAATTCAAAACAGAAAAAATATTTCATCACTGAGGCAATTTTCTTGTGAGAAATGTTCATGCAAGGTTAAAATTCTGATATGAATTTACAGGAAATTAATGCCAAATTTAATATTTTTATTTAAATAAAGTGAAAGTTTCACTGACAACATTTCATGACACAAACATAAATTTGTTAAATATTTCTAGAATACATTTTATCTTTAAATATACATATATACGGTATGTATAAAACATATCTTAGATTATCAATTCAACAATTGGGATGGACAGGAGATCTCTACTTAGTTAAAGTTTAGTTTGAATCTGAATTCATGTATTTCTAAAACATTCCAACAATAAATTGATCCGATAATTACTTCACTTCTATCTAATGAAGACGATATATGACTGATATTTTGTAAGTGCCTTTGTGTACAGTGTTATAAGCTCCTATTCCCACTAAACATGTAGTCATGCACAAAAATGTTTCGAGAGATTAGGTAATTGTATTTTCATTGACATTGAGCAATAATTGAACCATGTACAATAGACACATGCAGATCTAGACATGCACCTTAATACAATTGAAATACACAAAAGACTGCATGTGATCCGTTGTCTGATAACACTATACCATAACATTCCTGAATAATTGGTATCAGAAATATTCTACCTTTAAGACTAATTACCTTCTATTAACCCGACATTCCTGTACAATTGGTATAAGGAATATTCTATATAACTAAGCCTTCTATAAACCTAACACTCCTGTACAATTGGTATAAGGAATATTCTATATAACTTACCCTTCTATAAACCTGACATACCTGTACAATTGGTATAAGGAATATTCTATATAACTTACCCTTCTATAAACCT
Source organism: Pecten maximus (assembly GCF_902652985.1). Classification (NCBI taxonomy): domain Eukaryota; kingdom Metazoa; phylum Mollusca; class Bivalvia; order Pectinida; family Pectinidae; genus Pecten; species Pecten maximus. Next base: position 21,343,344 of record NC_047024.1, on the reverse strand, counting down.
GACATACCTGTACAATTGGTATAAGGAATATTCTATATAACTTCCCCTTCTATAAACCTAACATTCCTGTACAATTGGTATAAGGAATATTCTATATAACTTACCCTTCTATTAACCTAACATACCTGTACAATTGGTATAAGGAATATTCTATATAACTTACCCTTCTATAAACCTAACACTCCTGTATAATTGGTATAAGGAATATTCTATATAACTTACCCTACATACCTGTACAATTGGTATAAGGAATATTCTATATAACTTACCCTTCTATAAACCTGACACTCCTGTATAATTGGTATAAGGAATATTCTATATAACTTACCCTACATACCTGTATAATTGGTATAAGGAATATTCTATATAACTTACCCTTCTATAAACCTGACACTCCTGTATAATTGGTATAAGGAATATTCTATATAACTTACCCTACATACCTGTATAATTGGTATAAGGAATATTCTATATAACTTACCCTTCTATAAACCTAACACTCCTGTATAATTGGTATAAGGAATATTCTATATAACTTATACTTACCCTTCTATAAACCTGACATTCCTGTACAATTGGTATAAGGAATATTCTATATAACTTCCCCTTCTATAAACCTAACACTCCTGTATAATTGGTTTCAGGAATATTCTATATAACTTACCCTACATACCTGTATAATTGGTTTCAGGAATATTCTATATAACTTACCCTTCTATAAACCTAACACTCCTGTATAATTGGTATAAGGAATATTCTATATAACTTACCCTTCTATTAACCCGACATTCCTGTACAATTGGTATAAGGAATATTCTATATAACTTCCCCTTCTATAAACCTAACATTCCTGTACAATTGCTATAAGGAATATTCTATATAACTTACCCTTCTATAAACCTAACATACCTGTACAATTGGTATAAGGAATATTCTATATAACTTCCCCTTCTATAAACCTAACATTCCTGTACAATTGGTATAAGGAATATTCTATATAACTTCCCCTTCTATAAACCTAACATTCCTGTACAATTGGTATAAGGAATATTCTATATAACTTACCCTACATACCCGTACAATTAGTATAAGGAATATTCTATATAACTTACCCTACATACCTGTACAATTGGTATAAGGAATATTATATATAACTTACCCTTCTATAAACCTGACATTTCCTGTACAATTGGTATAAGGAATATTCTATATAACTTCCCCTTCTATAAACCTAACATACCTGTACAATTGGTATAAGGAATATTATATATAACTTACCCTTCTATAAACCTAACACTCCTGTATAATTGGTATAAGGAATATTCTATATAACTTAGCCTTCTATTAACCCGACATTCCTGTAAAATTGGTATAAGGAATATTCTATATAACTTACCCTTCTATAAACCTAACATACCTGTACAATTGGTATAAGGAATATTCTATATAACTTACCCTACATACCTGTACAATTGATATAAGGAATATTCTATATAACTTACCCTTCTATAAGTATAAGCCTAACATACCTGTACAATTGGTATAAGGAATATTCTATATAACTTACCCTACATACCTGTACAATTGGTATAAGGAATATTCTATATAACTTACCCTTCTATAAGTATAAACCTAACATACCTGTACAATTGATATAAGGAATATTCTATATAACTTACCCTTCTATAAGCCTAACATACCTGTACAATTGATATAAGGAATATTCTATATAACTTACCCTACATACCTGTACAATTGGTATAAGGAATATTCTATATAACTTACCCTACATACCTGTATAATTGGTATAAGGAATATTCTATATAACTTACCCTTCTATAAACCTAACATACCTGTACAATTGATATAAGGAATATTCTATATAACTAAGCCTTCTATAAACCTAACACTCCTGTACAATTGGTATAAGGAATATTCTATATAACTTACCCTTCTATAAACCTAACATACCTGTACAATTGATATAAGGAATATTCTATATAACTAAGCCTTCTATAAACCTAACACTCCTGTACAATTGGTATAAGGAATATTCTATATAACTTACCCTTCTATAAACCTAACATTTCTGTACAATTGATATAAGGAATATTCTATATAACTTACCCTACATACCTGTACAATTGATATAAGGAATATTCTATATAACTTACCCTTCTATAAACCTAACATTTCTGTACAATTGGTATAAGGAATATTCTATATAACTTACCCTACATACCTGTACAATTGGTATAAGGAATATTCTATATAACTTACCCTACATACCTGTACAATTGGTATAAGGAATATTCTATATAACTTACCCTTCTATAAACCTAACATTTCTGTATAATTGGTTTAAGGAATATTCTATATAACTTACCCTACATACCTGTACAATTGGTATAAGGAATATTCTATATAACTTACCCTACATACCCGTACAATTGGTATAAGGAATATTCTATATAACTTACCCTTCTATAAACCTAACATACCTGTACAATTGGTTTAAGGAATATTCTATATAACTTACCCTACATACCTGTACAATTGGTATAAGGAATATTCTATATAACTTACCCTACATACCCGTACAATTGGTATAAGGAATATTCTATATAACTTACCCTACATACCTGTACAATTGGTATAAGGAATATTCTATATAACTTACCCTACATACCTGTACAATTGATATAAGGAATATTTTACCTATATAACTTACCCTACATACCTGTACAATTGGTATAAGGAATATTCTATATAACTTACCCTACATACCTGTACAATTGGTATAAGGAATATTCTATATAACTTACCCTACATACCTGTACAATTGGTATAAGGAATATTCTATATAACTTACCCTACATACCTGTACAATTGGTATAAGGAATATTCTATATAACTTACCCTACATACCTGTACAATTGATATAAGGAATATTTTACCTATATAACTTACCCTTCTATAAGCCTTTCTAATTTCATCGTGGGTGGCTTCCTTCTTCAGACCAAGCAGTTCGTACAGGGAATTCCCTGATTTCCTGTTCAAATATACACAATGATAAACTTAAAGCCTTTTGATTAATTTCCTTAGAAGAAATTTAAATATTGTTGTTCCAGATTTAATCTTATATCTATGCTAATGTATTACAAAATATAAAGAAAATATTGCATGCTACTCTTAAGATTATTGTACTTATATGTAGTTAGGATATACTTGAAGAGCTAGCTCTGAAAGCAAGTGAAAGTGCTTGTGATTTTATGGTTTGTTTGTGTGGGTTTTTTTATTATCATTATTATGTACATTCATCACAATGACATTATTTACCTTTAATTATATATATATATAGTCTCTTGATTATGAATACCTGTGAAGAATCTTTAAATTAAATTTCCTAATTTATCGTATTATATATTATATACTAGACTTCAATTCAGGTTTGTACTTTCATTACAGTATTAGAAATGATTTGTAAAACAAATCTTCTTAGTTGGTAACACAAAAATCATTGTTTGTTTAAATTTCCTGTTAAAAATGATTTTGTTTATTTCATATGTACCTAAACTTCAACAAGTAATGGGAAACAATGGTTATTATTGTTTTTAAATTCATTTTTTATTTATTGTCAATTCTATACTTATTTCCCCTTCAGATAATTATCTAATAATCATAAAATGCCAACTGAACAAGGCATCACAAGGGATACAAATCCCTTGCCAAGTGCCAAGTACCAGGGGGTATATACCCATATATATACTGCTATAAGCCATATATTGTATATATATAGTAATGGTCACCTTGTCCTTGACCTTGACACCTTGAATCATGAACTCCTGTAAGGCTTTAATTTCCTACTTGACCATTGTATGAAGTTTTTATCAAAATCTGTTTAAAATGTGAGCATACATATATATATATATCCATGTGGTGGTATGTACACATGTTCATATGCACGAAATGCTATGTCTCCTTCCTGACTTCATCACGAGGGAATAATATTTAAGGTAACTCTTAAAAATAACTTTTATAAAAGGGGTACAAAAAACACATTATTCTCGGTAAATATCAATTGAATGGCTTCTTAATTTAATACTGCATACAAATCCATTAATTTGGCTATACATCATCATGTGTAACAGAGGAGAGTACAGTGTAATAAGGTCACCTTACTAGCTCAGACTAGTGGGAATTTCCCTAGGCCTAAAGTTAGGATATTTGCCTTGAGAGCGAAAGGTTGCTTGCTCGAAGCCCAGCATGTTCAGGCTATTTTTCATTACTCCTTCTTATTACAGATTTGGTGCCTTGACCACTCCAAGTGAAAGCTATAGGAGATTGAGAGGCTTCCTTAGAGCTAAAGAGCCTGGGTTATGGTTGTCTTTGGAGACAAGACTTTGCGAAGGAGGGAATAGTGTAAAAGTAGAGAGTATAAAGTCACCTTATATTACTAGCTAAGACTAGTGGGAAACACCCTTTAGTTTATTAGTTTAGTTTAATTTATATATAGTGATAGGATATTTGCCTTGAGAGCGAGAGGTTGCTAGTTCGAACCCTCTTGCTTAGGCAGGGTATTTTTCATTACTCCTTCCAATTACACTGTCACATGTATTCACATACAATGAAAAGTAGGTTTCTTATACATCAAAACCTTAAAAACATGTTTTCATATTACATTTTTCTATTTAATCATTATACACACAATATTTGCATTATAAACAATATAGTTTATATTTAATCAAACATATTAGCAAATAGCTATAGGTTCATTAACCTGTGTCCTGCAAAGCATTGTTTAAATAATTTCAGTACTATATAAATATACAATTTTCATGTGTAACAGACATGTCAAGACGTTGTTTTCTGATAAAATCACAAATACCCATGAACGTTGATCACAAGATGATTTGTTAAAACAAATCTGTCATTTGTTCTTTGAAGCATATACCACATTTTTAGAAACGAAATATACCTATAAGTAATATAACTGTATAACAAGAGGCCCATGGGGCCTGTATCGCTCACCTGGTTGGATTAGACCAAATGTCGAAATAATGTTCATATTCAATTTGTTTTATTTGTAAAACTCTAACAATGCTATATATGGTTATAGTGTGGGTTCCGAACTGCTTTAAAGATTAATGAAGTCCAGACTCTCGAAGGTCTGAAAGACCTCAAGAATTGTTTATAGAACATGCATTCATCACTTTATGACAAGTAGCGATTTAAAGGAATTACCTCTATTTCACCTATTGGGCCCCACCCCTTTGGCCATTCGGGGGTCAGAGTCACCATTTATGCAAAATCTGTTCCCCTGTTTCTGACCAAATTGGGTTCAAATCTATTCATAACTTGATGACTAATAGCGATTCAAAGGAATTACCTCTATTTCCCCCACTGGGCCCCGCCCTTTTGGCCCCTTTAGGGTCAGAGCCACCATTTATGCAAAATCTGTTCCCCTTCCCCCAAGGATGTTTCGGAACCAAATTGGGTTCAAATCCATTCATAACTTTATGACTAGTAGCGATTCAAAGGAATTACCTCTATTTCCCATATTTGGCCCCGCCCCTTTGGCCCCTCGGTGGTCAGAATCACCATTGATGCAAAATCTGTTCCCCTTCTCCCAAGGATGTTTCTGACCATATTGGGTTGAAATCCATTCATAACTTTATGACTAGTAGCGATTTAAAGGAATTACCTCTATTTCCCCTATTGGGCCCCGTCCCTTTGGCCCCTCAGGGGTCAGAGTCACCATTTATGCAAAATCTGTTCCCATTCTGCCAAGGATGTTTCTGGCCAAATTTGGTCAAAATCCAATAAGAACTTTATGACTAGTAGCGATTTGAAGCAAATGTTGACGGACGGACGGATGGACGGACGGACGACGGACGACGGACGCCGCGCCATGGCATAAGCTCACCGGACCTTCGGTCCAGGTGAGCTAATAATATAGCCGCTTAATTGATATCATGAAAAACACTCTAGACGTTTGAAATATAAAAATGTATCCTTTGTTCTTGGAAGCGTACCACATTCTTGGAAACGAAATATACCTGTAAGTAGTTTTATATATATAGTCACTTGATATGATGACAAACATTCTAGATGTTTCAGTTTTAAGGCCTGTCATATCGTATATGTATCAGCTAAGCAGTGAAGATAGTGAAGGAGCGGTTACTAACAATACAGCCATTGTTATATGTGGTCATATATTTCACGACAACAAATTTATTCATCTGTAAGGAGCTTAAAAAGGCAAAAAACTACCTGTACATCCACTACCACAACAAAGGATTCAGAATATTTAGAACGATAAAGCTAATCTTTTTTTGGTAAAGATGAAAATGTACCAGGTCGTGTCAGTGCAAAATGCACCTAAATTATCTAGAAATAAAAATCCATTATAGTTCTCAGAGGGATTAGCATATTGTTTGGTAAGATGCACCTGCAGATAGGAGGGATCTTTTTAATGTGCAAGGATCTATCTTAATGTGCAGACATACAGCAGGCAATATATATATATATATATGGCCATTGGTAAAATAAGTAAAATCCATAATATGGTTTGGTTTAATTTGGTATTGTTTACAATCTATTAAAGTCATAGGAACTATATATGATATTCATGTGAAAATTATATGTCTAGTTTTCAGTGAAAATGTTTTTTTCATTGTCATTATATTGTTATTAAGGAGATATTGACCCAACTCATATAGTGTACCAATAATAAATACCTACCAAGTTTCAACACAAAAAAAAATATCACATTTCTCTCAAAATATTCAAGGTCATGACAAAGACAGTTTAGTAGCTCATTGCAATGTCTCAATGTACGGGTCACGATATTCTGATATCAGAGTTACCTCCCTTTACTTCACTTTATCAGATGGTATAGTAATTATAGCTTGATAGCCGATGTGGACCAAGAATGGGTCATGGATGGATTGTAAAAGATACACAGGGCATTAGCAAATACAAATGGATAGAGTAGAGACAAAAATGAATTAAAGTACATAACACAGCTGTTTCGTCCTTCTAGAACTCGTCAGTGAATCTAAGGGCATAAACTGTTGATATCCTTGAAGAGAAAAACTCCAAATAAGTGTAAAGTAATATCAAAATCTGGATGTGAAGGTGCAAAAGACCCATGATTCAACAAATTTTATCATTTTCAATATTGAATTTCTGAAGAAAACAAATTACATGTATATTCCAAACTTTGTTCCTATTTAAAGTAATTAGAAATTGAAAATAAGGTTGATATTAGTGCTTTTAAATTAGTCACATTTACAAGACATTGTTTCAATCCAAAATATATGCCAGGTGTATAATTTTGAGTTAGGTTTTTTGAGGCTGAAAGGTCATATTTATTACTTAACAGGTCTTGCTAAAATTAATATATTTGACATCAAAGGATATGATGCATTAACTAATTTAAATTTTGGAATTTAAAAAATCAATTTTCTTGCCAACAAAGTTTCTTTCTGGCAATCATTGAAAACACACAGATTATATAAGGGGATTCTGGAGTACATTATGTCTAATATAGCTACATATCACATACATAAGTCTGAGTTTCCTCTCATTTGACTATAAGATTGACATGAATTAAATGTAACCCTAGTAAATACTAGCAGCAATATATACCGCTCGGCTAGAGAGATCTCCTCTTTAGCTTGATCAGTTGAGCGCAAGACTTGTAAACCAGAGGTCACAGGTTTGATCCCCAGCGGAGGCAGTGATTTAAATGAAAATATGAATTCCAAAGAATTTGACTATCTGCAATTCATTATTGTCTGTGTATTACGAAATACTTTTTTTTAGATATCAACTAACCAAATTACACCGAGTTGTTAAGTATTCGTGAAGGTATGTATGGTATGTATTTTATTTATGTAGTACAAAAATAAATTATAATATCCCATGCTGACAGAACACTGACTATAATCAATGTGACAAAAACCTTTAGCAAGAGGTATAGGGTCATGCTGGCGATTGACCAGTAACTAAAATTAAAAAAAAAAATTGTATGACTGTAAATTGAGTTGTAAAAAAACATTGGCCCTGGCCTAAATATGGCATGGTCTAAAATTGGCACTACGATAATTGGGTCATAGATTAAAGGAAGGTGCAGCAAAATACTGAACATCGTATTATCATCTTGGTATACTCTGCTACATACATGTGTAATACATATGTATTATGGTATACGTACAGTGCAGATAACGAAAGTACATATACGATCAATACTAATTTAGTAATTAGTATCATTTTTAATTTAAATGTTATCAAACCAAAAAAAATACATCCCGTTAAATTACTCTTTCTATGTGATAAAATTATATACAAAGAAACGAAATTATCAAAGAATTTGGCTGGAAAAGAGCAACAACCTTTTTCATCAATAAGACAGTGAAATATGGACAGTAGTAACCGGTCCTTGTCATTGGCAAGCACCTGCTCCCGACTGTATTTGGAATTAATCGTGACGAGGAAGGGACGTGTTTGGATGTTAACATATTTGCTTATATACTTACGAATATGCTCTTGGCCTACTCATCCTGATTTCCCGTCGTATGTTACAGAAAGCCGGTCACTTGTACTCCATTTCGTAAAATTATAATTTATCGATAACTTACTGTACACAGTGACATCTAGTGGATCTTTATCTTGTCGAAGCTTTGTTTTGAATTCCGTTCAATAAAACGCTCGAATGAACGTAATGTACCGCACACGTGAGCATGTGTCGAGCATTTTACAGAAATAAAAGCAAAATATTTAACAAAATGACAGTAACGTGACCTTAAAATAAAATGTTTATTGTTACATTTATGGTAAATTTATATCAGACGATAAATCGTAAATAAAAGTGACAAAATGCGGGTGTGGTCACAATCCGGAATATCACGGGGAAAATTAGACAACCTTTATAACTTCCGCTTGTTAAAAGACACGCGATGGGTACCGGTCCAGTTCTAAATTTGCTTTCATTTAGCTTCATATTGTTGATTTCAGTTGCATTCTTTTGTCCAAGAGATGTATCTGCTGATGGTGTATTGGGATGTGGCGGATTTGTTAGATCAGATGTTGACATTAACTTCTCATTGGTCGAGGTAGGTTACGCCCCCCCCCCCCCCTAAACACTGTCACTGTTTTACAAATTTGTTATGTACACACATAATATATATTCTTTGATCTCATATATGATATGTGTATCCCCCCTCACATCTGACTCGATTGAATATTTGGAAATAACCCCAGTCTGATGGTGAAATCAAAAATCATTGATGGTTTTGTCATCTGCATCTATAAAAGACTATAGGTCCTAATGCTTCGTTTCAGGCACATAGACTGACGCGTGAGCTTTTTATTAAAATTGCTAAAACTACAAATACGAAGATGTGCGTCCTTATAAATAAATTGTTTTATAGACCATCAAAGAAAAACCACCATTCTTGAAATTGTATGTTTGATATTTTATATACAATTCAAAACTTACAGGAAAGAATCAAATTCTTCTTCTTAAACAGACCAAGATTCCAAGGTTGGAGCGACAAATGTCTGTGACTGTTATGTACTAAGGGTGCTTAAAAGTATCCAAAATAATTCTACTGTTCAAAATCATGATATGTAGATCTAGAGGTACCATAGTGTTAAACTGTGATGTGTTGAGGATAGTGCAGACATGAAATCACATGAAAAAGACATCCGTAAAGTGTCAAAAGCTTATAACTTTTCTACTCTAGATTCTGAAAGATTACTGAATCAAATAAAAACAATACATGAAGCTGACCAATTGTAAACAAACAAAACTTTAGATACTGAAGGAAAGTAACTTGTTTCATGTGAATTTGTTGAAAGTATATCTGTAAGGAGTATCACTGGACATTCTGCCTACAGATGGATGAATGGACAACCCCATTCCAGTTAACATCTCACCCATAAGTAGTTCTAACTTCCAGACAGCCTTTTCTATGGAAACTGGAAAACATATTAATGGTGCCAGGCCTAGGCATTGAAGAATTTATACTATAGGGTAATATCCACCACACTAAATGTGGCAAAAATTGGAAGATCTTGGAGAACCTGCAGGACATCAAAAAGGACTTTGGGACCAAATTTTGTAAACTGTCTTCAAGGAGGAAAATTTCAAAAACAAACTGCATGGTCAACTATAATTCTAAAACAGGGCTGCCTTCCAAATAAACTGTCTTCATGGAGGAGAATTGCATTTAATAGACTGGTCAATCATACCTTCCTAGACAGGGTTTTACTTGTGATAGGAATTGTTTTCACTTTCAGAATCGTTAATCGGAAACTCAAAATCTATTGATTATTGATTATAATGGTTTTCTAAATTTAGCACAGACTTGACCTTTTATTTCATGTACCTCTTAAGAACATTAATTTCATGTCCTAGCCTTTGTTATCAATAGTTTTAATACTGAACACAAAGCATTTAATGGTTCTGAATATATTTAAATCTCTTTAATCGCTTGTAAATGTAAATGACCAATGAATATATCTGTCAAATTTAACATCAGCTACTTCTTGGTTCAGTATACGTAGTGTACAAACACTTTTAAGAAATTTCGGATTAATTGCCTTTTCAAAATCATCATCGATGATTTTTTTTTTTTTTTTTTTTTTCGACCAAATTTTTTCTCATTTTCTGTCATCGGCCCACCACTAGCTTTCACTGCATGTCTTCCAACCGTCTGAAGATTCTGATTATCCATCCACCGTAATATACTGTAAAAGTAATATACATATACATGTACTGTTAGCTGTAATATATCATAAGTAGCAGATGATAGTCTTAATTCCTTGTGATGTTAAAATGCGAAATTGAGTTGGCTTGGAGTTTCACACATGCTGAACATGTTTTTCTGCTGTTCAGATATGGTGATTATATTGGTAACACATGGATCCTTAAAGTTTGGGTGTGAGCTTATAAAATATGTCCGTATTTCTACATAACTGTATTAGACATTGGCAGGCTTAATGACAGGCATCGGATTCAACGCTTGTTGCTGGATAGATAATTTTATGTAAATATTTAATGATGTTTTAGGTGAAGCTGTATACACCTCATGGCAGCATCAAATACCAGACGGACTGTGCTCCGAACACCGGTTACTACCTCATACCTCTGTACGAAAAAGGAGATTTTGTCCTCAAGGTGGAGCCACCAGCAGGATGGAGTTTTGGTAATTACACAATTATTATAATTAAGAATTACTTGATTATTATGTTTGAGTTTTTTTTTTTATCAACCTCTTTCACCGAGACGGATGTTATTTAGGAAAAGGATTCAATGTATTCAGGGCTCAGCCAAATTTGTGATAGGGTTAAACGTTTGGTAATGACAGACGAAAAGAGAAATTTTGCAAAATAAGTTTGTTTTATCCTGTAATACCTGCTCAACTTTTGTATAAGGCTTTACTTTTTCTTCAAGTTTCAAGCAATACATTATGGCTCATCAGAATTTTATCATTCTGTTTACTCCTAACCTCAAAAATGTTTACCTGCATTAATATTATGTCAGGAAATTAAAAGCGGGGATATTAATTCCAGGAATTTGCTTGTTTTTATTAAAAAAAACATCAATTTTGAAGATGAACTCTGTAACACATCAGTGCTTTTTCTCACTGGTTTGGGAAAGGGCCTTTTTATCTCATTTTGGGAAGAAAATTGGTGAATTGGGAAAGATTATTTCAGGAGTAAACTGCAACTTTTGGGAATTTGGCTTAAATATGAAATAATTTCAATTGGAAATGGGGCCCAAAAAGCCCCCAGAAAAAAAGCCCTGCACATACAGAAAAAATTGTTAAAGTTTTATCTCTGTGAATTGAATATCCTTTCCCAAATTGTTTGCCTTCAAATCTTTTGTTGTTGATGCGTTAAACAACAGCTTCCTCCATGGAAAATGACAAAAATGTATATTTATTAATTGATTGACTGGAAACTGGTACCTAACTGTGATATTTGTTTGAATTGCCTTAATTTATTTTTCACAGAACCTGATAGTGTGCCCCTAAAAGTAGATGGTAGCACGGATCACTGCAGTCTTGGCAAGGACATCAACTTCCGTTTTACTGGCTTTTCTATAAATGGAAAGGTATTTATACCACTATACCACATACACACTATTAGGAATGCGTCGATCCAATGTACCTTTTTACCTGTCAGAAATTGCTTTTAAATATGCATATACATTAATTTGTAAATAAGTACATGTACATGTAAAATGTTTTTTCTTATTTGATAAAACTATGATTGGCACACATAATTTATGAAATTATTTTAATGAGAATTAAACATTGCAACTAAAACATATTTCTCAACAGTTTGGTCCACTGGAAATTTTTCATCAAGTATGATATATAATATATGTGCTTTGTATGTTGGCTGTTTGTAGGGAACTCAGAATTGTTAAGTTACTGTAAACGAACTTCTTTGGGCAAGCACAAATTTTGGCACAAAAGCTAAATGAAACGAGTTAGCCAAATTATGGATTAGCACACCGACAATGCTTGCAATATAAAACATTGTAGAAAAACTACCATGAGCACAGTCAAAATTTAGCGACATTCTTCCTGCACAAAATTGCTGAAATAAGATTGCCGCTTACGGTTGTTATTACTTTCACAGTACTACTAGTTGTTTCCAAGAGTGAAATTATTTGTTCCAGTAATTCCAAGCAACCACTAGAAATGAATTATGATGAATTTTAGGTTGAATAATATACAGTGAAATTATAAATAACCTTGTGTATGTCCGCTAGGTTGTGAGTAAAGGACAAGACAAAGGGCCCAGTGGGATCAATGTTATTTTGAGGAATCAAGGCTCCGGTGAAACACTGCGGACAGCTGTCACAGGAGAGGATGGAAAGTAGGTCATCTTAATCTGCATGTGAATCCTTTATTTTACCAGAACATTAATATAAGTTGTGCTTCAAAAAAAAAAAGAAGCATATCAGTGATATTGAATTTGTAAATGAGATTTATAAAGAAATTAGTCAAGTTATCATAATTCCTGCATTTTCAGCACTGTATCATCAGATAGTACAGTGTTCCTGTTAGAATTGACATTTGTCTAACATTTGTCCATCATCCATCCATTATCCATTCATCCTATCCTTAACCCTTTCGACCCTAAGAAACTTTAGTGGACTCTGCCATTCTTTCATAATTTGAAGTCCAATATGGTCAGTAGGGGTGAAAGGGTTAAACAGTCTTGTTTTTGCTATTTATTGAAATGTACTGGAAGGACCTTTCTCAAATTGTTATAAGGGGACTCGCACCACTGATCCTGAGTTGTATGTTTGTTATTTTAACAAAATGAGGCATATCATCTTGGATTTCGGCACGAAGATTGCGATCACTATTTCTACAGAAATTTTGCATGGATCTTTTTCAAGTGTCCTATTTTGGCACTCCTTAGTGCCTTGTTGTGTAAAAACAAGATAGCTGACAGGCGACCATCTTGCTTTTGAACAAATGGCGATTGTTAGTAATATATACGTTTTGTCATACCATGGAAAGTGCTAATATCCCCCGTGAGAATCTCGTTGGGTATTATTTATTAGCTCACCTGGTCCGAAGGACCAAGGTGAGCTTATGCCATACCGTGGCGTCCATCGTCGTCCGTCCGTCCGTCCGTCAACAATTGACTTATTTGACTTCTTCTTCATAACCCCTGATTGGAATTTGAACAAATTTGGTCAGAAGCATCCCTATGGGTAAGGGACTCAAAATTGTACAAATGATGGGGCTGACCCCCTGGGGGCCTCTGGGGCCGGGCCAAAAGTGGTCAATTTGGCGCTATTGATATAAACGACTTCTTCTCTGAAACCAAGCAATGGCTATTGCTCATATTTGCCTGGTAGCATCACTATGAGGTGGGGATTCAAAATTGTACAAATGATGGGGCTGACCCCCCAGGGGCCTCTGGGGCGGGGCCGGATGTGGTCAATCCGGCTATATTCATATAAACGACTTCTTCTCTGAAACCAAGCAATGGCTATCGCTCATATTTGCCTGGTAGCATCACTATGGGGTGGGGATTCAAAATTGTACAAATGATGGGGCTGACCCCCCAGGGGCCTGGGGGGTGGGGCCGAATGTAATCAATCCGACTATATTGATATAAACGACTTCTTCTCTGAAACCGAACAATGGCTATCGCTCATATTTGCCTGGTAGCATCACTATGGGGTGGGGATTCAAAATTGTACAAATGATGGGGCTGACCCCCTGGGGGCCTCTGGGGCAGGGCCAAAAGGGGTCAATTTGGCACTATTGATATAAACGACTTCTTCTCTGAAACCATGCAATGGCTGTCGCTCATATTTGCCAGGTAGCATATCACTATGGGATGGGGATTCAAAATTTTACAAATGATGGGGCTGATCCCCCAGGGGCCTGACTGGCGGAGCCAAATGTGGTCAATCGGGTTATATTCATATAATTGACCTCTTCTCCTGAACCAAGCAATGGATATCTCTCATATTTTACTGGTAGCATCACCTTGGGGTAGGAATTTAAAATTGTACAAATGACGGGCCGATCCCCCTGAGGGCTGAGCGGCGGGGCCAAAAGGGGTCAGTTTGCAGAATTGATATGAACGATTTCTGCTCTGAAACTAAGCAATGGTTATCGCTCATATTTGCCTGGAAGCATGATAGCATCCCTATGGGTTGGGGATTCAAAATTGTACAAATGGTGGGGCTGACCCCCCAGGGGCCTGAGGAGCGGGCCAAAAATGGCCAATTTGTTTGAACAACTTCTTCTCACATATTACTCACATTTGTATGGTAGCATGGTTATGGGGTGGGCATTCGAAATTGTAAAAATGTTAGGGTTGACCCGGGCCGCCAGGAGGCTGAGGGGTGGGGCCAAAAGGGGTCAATTTGGCTAAATTGATTTAAGCAACTTATTCTCTGAAACTTCGCAATGGTTTGACTGGTAGCATCCTATTGGGGTAGGGATTCAAAATTGCATAAAGGAAGGAGCTGACCCCCAAGGGGACAGAGGGCAGGGTCAAAAGGGGTCAATTGGTCTAAACAAGTTCTTCTCTGAAACTAAGCAATGGATATCACTCACATTTGTGTGGTAGCATCCCTATGGGGTCGCGCCAAAAGTCATTTCATTTCATGGATTAATGCACTTTTTGGCATTTTTGGTATTAAAATAAAACCAATGTACATGTACCTATATAAAATGCTTATGATATATATTGACATAGCAATACCAGCAACAAATATACTTAAGCATCATTCTTGTTTCATATCTCATGAAACCAGGTGAGCGATACAGGCCCTCTGGGCCTCTTGTTGAAGTTCATTATTCAATGAAATTGTTGCATGGGATATTAAGACATTAGTTTTGATGAAATCCATCACCTGGAGTCAGAGGGACACACTGAGTATATTATGTAGGTTGTATAAAAATGTTTGGTAATTACAGGTATACCTTTACTGGAGTTTTACCTGGAGAGTATGAAGTAAAGGCAACACAGTCAGAGGATCTCAACTTCCTACAGGTAAGTGTAACATATAATATACAGGAAATCTTACAGTGTCTTTATTAATACCAAATACATTTCGCGAGTGGAGCTAATATTTTGATATTTTTCACTCGTGAAATGTATTAGGAATTACTAAAGATAATGTAAGATATTCTGTTTACAGTATTACATTTTTATAGCAAAATATAACAGCTCGGCTTTTAATTTTCCCCATCTTCATTTGTAAGCAGTGTTTTAATTGGTCAAATCAGAAAGGTTATATTTTTCACTAGAAAATTATTCTATAAAAGTTATGATCTCAACTTCCTTCAGGTAAGTGCCACATGACGGCTTGTCACAATAAAACATCATGTGGCGTATGTATTATGTACACAGTCTGGGAAATATGTCTTGTAGATAAAACTACAGATCAAAAAAATTTTAATATGAATATTAACATATGTTTACCGAGTATATTTTTGGTCATAAAGCATTTTGATTGATAAAAGAGTCGAAAATACTAATGTCCTTCTTAATGGCCTCCCACAGTGAAATGAAATAACAAATATTCTTCTTTCTAACAGGCTGAGACCAAAGTGACCGTAACCAATGACAACGCCAACACAGGTGACAGTATCGTTATCGCTGGGTATAAGGTCAAGGTATGTCATTTATGATACAAATTCTTACAGTTGAATTGTTAGTCCCTTACCAGTGAAACCGAGGGAGACTATATAGGTTTCATCCCCATCCGTTTGTCCGTCCATTTGTCATTCCATCGACTCATTTTTCCGACCTTTTATCAGCCATATTATGTTGGCGAAAGTTGGTATGTAACACCAATATGAGTAGCTACAGATTAAATTCTAGTTTCAGGGTTTTTGGATCAAGGTCAAGGTCACAGTTACTATTTTTAGTGAGGGGTCGGTAGGGGACATGCATGTTCTGTTAATATTGCCCTTTATTCCTTCACATGGGTGGCAATAGCTCAGTCGGTTAGAGCATCAACCACGTAAACTCAGGTGAAGATCCAAGGTGTATGGTTCGATGCTCCCTACGTGTGTCGGTTTGTGTTTATCGGGAAGCTGAGAAACAGGCTGGTCTGTAATGTTGTGGTTGTGTCCTTGGGCATGATACTTAACCCAAATTGCTCTGGATGGCATACGAAAGGCCTCATGTATGATGTTCAGTGAGGTAGTCACCAGCTACTACAAGAGACCCCACCTAAAAATGACCGTGGCTGTTCACGGGGCAATAACCCAGCAAACAAACCAAATGTATCTGTAAATCATATAGTCAAATGAAAAGAAAAAAAGAATGTCTTTTTAAGGCCGTTTGTTAATTTTAGAGACACAGTCTGTTTTATTATCGGCAAGTTTTTTTACGAGAGAAACACTATGCACTGGTATTATATTTTCAGGGAGCAGTACAGAGTGAAGGAGAGCCAATCAAGGGAGTTAACTTTGTCCTGTTTTCTTCAAGTTTTAAGAAAGAGGTGAGACAGGATAAAAATAATGGTTGAGAATTTGAATTAAAAAAAAGAGTTTTTATATCAATATTGGTCAATTTGATATATCAAGTGAAACATTTGATTTGTTTCCATTCACGTTTGTTGTATAATAACAAATTATCAATGGAGTGACTTGGTTTCAAGGTCAATTACAGATAAACAGAGGTCAAAGCCTTTATCAGCTGCTGAAATCTGATATTTAATAGAACAATTTTTCAGATCTTTATCACAATTGATTACAGACCATATTTGATCCTTCAAAAATATTTATCAACGTAAATTTACAAAGAAATGTGTCAATGTAAACAAGAGATTTTCTGAGATTTTCATTTTTGTACTACATGGGTATGTGATTGATAAAGCACTTCAGTTTTTAAATGAAAACATGAATTCGTTTTATGATGTTTGTCGCTTAATGTTGATATTTGAATGTTCTGTAGGACATTACCGGCTGTGAGAAAGGCCCACTGAAAGGATTCACCGTAACAGACAACAACAATCCTCTTTGTTACACATCCTCCAAGGCAGACGGCAGCTTCACCTTTCCCGCTCTGCCTGTTGGGAATTTCTACATTGTATGTATCTTATCCTGTCAAGATCCCCTATATATGCCTCTATATATATATTTTTTTTTTACCATATGCTGTATTTGCTTTTTGCTCAAATCAGGGAGTTTCTTCATTTTAAAAGTATCTGCTTGAAAAAATGAAAAAAATCCTATTGTTTTAAAATCAAGAATTATTAAATGTTCATATATTTTTGAAATTTCAAAAAAGTCTTAATAATTTCCATATGAAAAATAAAGAATATAGATATGTAGATACTAAGAACTCAAAATGGAAATTGAAGTTGATAAACGCTAACGTTAAAGATATATGTTGACATTCTGAGTGTTGGTGCTTTATGTGAACATACCAAGTGAAAACAATAAACATTTGACCTTGAAAACACCAGGAATACAGTAATGTATGAAAACATTGTTTCATGTGCTGATTTTCCACACATTACAGCAGTTAGATATTAATACACTATATGCACAAATTTATGGAAATGAAGATATGGGAAAATCTCCAGTTGGAGAAATTCTCCAAGAACCCACATCCTGCTAAGTTCATGTGTGTGTTATAAATCATCTTCTAGGCTCCAGGAGGATTTCTAGATGATAAAGAGACCTCTTAAAAACTAAACACATAAGTCAAGAAGAGGAGCGACTCCTGAAGCAAGGTTCTAATTTCTTCTATAGCTGGTTAACAGAAAGTAGAATATATCAATGGAAACCTGGCTTTATAAGTTGTTCCTCTTTTTGATTCATTTGATATATATATAAAGAATTCTATTTCAGTGTTTCATTGTTTTTTAATTTCCTGTTTTGACAGGTTCCATTCTACAAAGGAGAACACATCAGATTTGATGTGTTACCAGGGCGACTGGACATACAGGTCCAGCATGGACCAGTCACTCTCAAGGTCAGTGACAAGTTCTACTCAAGGTCATGACTTTAAATATATGGTTTTACTATACAGTTGTAATTCAATGAATAGTCATTGTCTATAAAACACAAGCTTTGTTTGTTCATCTAGCCATTTTTTATACCAGTGTACATGTACAGTGTATACAGATTCCATTGT
Source organism: Pecten maximus (assembly GCF_902652985.1). NCBI lineage: Eukaryota > Metazoa > Mollusca > Bivalvia > Pectinida > Pectinidae > Pecten > Pecten maximus. The sequence goes on along the minus strand of NC_047024.1, from coordinate 21,324,690 downwards.
TTGTGATAGCTTTTATAGATTGTATTGAAGAATTGTATAAATGGGGCTATGCAACTTAATATCCGGAGTTTGATGAAATACTTTCTATAAAGTTGATATTTACAGTTAAATTGTGTTGTGTTTCAGTTGTCAAGACCAAATATTATATAAATAGAAGGCTTTACATATAGATATATTTCCATTCATTATACATGTACTGAATATGATGAAAAGTAGAATTGAAATATTTGAGTAAGAATGTTATATAGTGGTTTACAACTTGATACAGTATTGCCTTTCAACAATCCCAAATTTGATGTAATATAGATTTGAAATACATGAGTAAGAATATTATATGGAGATTGCTTTTCAATATCCTGAAATTGATGAATAACTTTATATAGAGTCAATATTGACAGTAGAATTGTGTTGTGTTTTAGGACATTTTCCAAGTGGAAGGATTCTCTGTCAGTGGGCGCGTCCTCAACAAGGCAGGGGTAAGTCTGATCTTCAACATGGTTTAAACTGCTACTGTCTGTAACTCTTCTTCACCACAAAAGTAAATTATTCTTGGATCTTCATCTTTTAAATATGGTTGTGATTGTTGCTGTCCAGGGAAAAACTATTGCTGATTTTAATGTTTGAATTTCTATTTTTCCCATGAATTGCATATTATAAAACAGATTACAAATTTGCATAGAAATGCGTTATTTGTATTACTATAAATAAACAACATATTTGTTATGAATGAGTTATGTATGTTTCATCGATTAAAATATATTCAGCTGACCTTTGTCTTTAATTATGACTTGACCTTGACCTTTAGGGAGCAGGCGTGTCAGGTGCGACAGTGTTGGTAGATGGGAAGGCAGTGTCACGGACCGATGCCAGTGGAATGTACCACCTGGAGAACATGAAGACTGGGACCTATCGTCTCCAAATCCAGACGGACAACATCTACTTTGATGATGTCAGTGTTAAAATTACACCAAACACACCAAACCTCCCGGACATCCTGGCCTCCGAGTAAGTCAAGGCTTCACAAAGTGATGAATTTGAATCTTTTTCTTTTGTTGTATATCTTACAACTATAAATTAAGTTGATCGTCATGACAATTTCGCTGTATATCCAAATACCACGTATCCGAAATTTAAACTATCATAGTTACAAAAATACACGTATTATGTTGGTCATCATGACAAAGTACCATGTAAGAGTTCCTGTTATGTTGGCCTCATAAGTTTCCATGTTGGTATGATATCACATATAAATGTACATTGGGGAACATCTGCATGACCAAAAAGATAAGCATCCCCTAAATTTGTGGTTCAGATACGAGATGTTTTTAAGTAATGCTTGTTGTAATTTTAATCTTTTGGTTGGTAGGTATTTATTTCAATAAGATCTTTATTGAAAATCTCAAAATCACACCTTGAATGAAGTTTTCTATTGTTTCCAGTGACATATTATCACTTATATTACAGTATAAATACGTATTGTGATGCATTCAAATTTTAAAGCATTAATTAAATTTAATGGATTAACGTAATGATAAATTGGCACATAAAATATATTCGCGGTGGACAAAAACACAGAAATTAAAATTATCACATAGTTTTAGCGCATTAAGTGCTAAAATAGGATATCTGCTGAAATATGTACAGTAATGCTATCAACTGGGAAACATGGGGCCGCGATGGTTGAGTGGTAAGGTGTCCCGACACTATATCACTAGTCCTCCACCTCTGGGTTGCAAGTTTGAAACCTACGTGGAGCATTTGCCTTGTACTGACCGTAAGCTGGTGGTTTTTCTCCGGGTACTCCGGCTTTCCTCCACCTCAAAAACCAGGCATGTCCTTAAATGACCCTGGCTGTTAATAGGACATTAAACAAAATAAACCAAACAGCTGTCAACTGGGCACTATGATGCTACTGCCTGTCTCTGATAAAACTTGTATCTTGCCAACATAAAACTGACTATAGTCAGTGAGACGAAACCTAGCAATAGAAGTCATGTAGGCGGTAAACCAGTAACTAATGCCTACAGAACACTGACTATAGTTGGTGAGACAAAACCTAACGATAGGCAGAGTCATGTAGGTGATAAATCAGTAACTAGCTTAAGCTGACAGAACACTGACTATAGTCAGTGAGACAACACCTGACGATAGTGGAAGTCATGTAGACGGTAAACCAGTAACTAATGCCTACAGAACACTTGACTATAGTTGGTGAGACAAAACCTAGCGATAGGCAGAGTCATGTATGTGGTAAATCAGTAACTAGCTTTATAGCTTAAGCCTACAGTGTTGAGACAAAACCTAGCAATAGGTGTAGGTAAGCGGTAAACCGGTAACTAACTAACACTGACATTACACTGACTTTACTCAGTGAGATGAAACCTAGGAATAGGCGTAGGTAAGCATTAAAATGGTAACTAACTATATCTGACAGAACACTGGCTATAGTTAGCGAGATGAAACCTAGCAATAGACATAGTCGTGTAAGCGGTAAATCTGTAACTAACTAACATTGACATAACACTGACTATAGTCAGCAAGACAAAACCTAGCAATAGGCGGAGTCATGTAATCTGTAAATCAGAAATTAACTAAATAAATAAAACTCTTATTGTGTATATACTACCTTGACTCTTCTGAGCGCTATGGAACCATTATAAATTCAAAAACATCAATTTATCATATGACTACCGTTATATACGGTGTCATAAACCCATCACATAAATTTTCTTTATGACACTAGTGTAATAACACCTTTCGCTACGCTGATTGGCTGGTTCCGTGAGAACTGTATTCATACGCGTGGGAACGACCTACTTCTTTTTACTACGACTCGTAAAAATGGCGACTAGTGCTTGTAAACTTTGAAAAAAAATCAACTGAACGACAAATTGGTCTATTAACATAACATATTGTACAATCAAAGATAAAATCCAAGATGTAAACATCCTAAGTTTTTTAATTATATTTATACTATATAAGATGTTAAATTAGGCCTGGCAAACATCTATTTTATGACCCCTAGTAACATATTTCAACTCCCGATAGAAAATTGCGGTTGCGTTGTCCGATGAGACATATCTAGTCTAGATTCTTTTCAAATAAACAAATAATAACATTATTTAATAAAATCCTCATGAAAAACGGCGATGTAGTTTGTTACAACTTGCCTTCAACGGTTACTCAGAATAACATGCTGACACTGTCGTCGACAAACACGTGTAATGTCAAAACAAACAACACTGCCAACAAATCGGCATCCAAAGTCGCTTTTCACGGCAGTCTGAACACAATGTTCAGTGGGAATATTCACGGTGGAACATTTCACATCTCCATAAACTCCCGCGAGGACGAGGATAAACACAAAGCAGTGAAAAGGCGCCGTACAATGGTTCTGTACGACAGCGACAGCGAATAGACATTTGTACAACGAAGCCTCCATTATCGCGCCAAGTGACGTCACGGCTTCGTCACATCAAAAACAGTCGCTCATGAACTTTCAAACTAAAATATTTTCCTCATTGTTTCAAACACCAAGGACAATTCATCTATTATAGATTAAATGAAAAAATGCTGAAATTTTGTTTTGAGACGTGTATTTAATAAAATGAATCCTTTTCAAGAGTCAGTTGTGTTAGAACTATTTCTTCTCTCGTCAATTAATAATTGACCTACTTCGAAGGTTCGGGTGATTTGGTTGAGATGTGACGATTCAAGGCAAAAGAGAAAATCAGTTTTTGATGGGGAACGATGAAAGAAAACGTCATATGATAAAAAGAATCTGTCATTCGTTTCCCTTCATATTAGATTTATGATACTCGTTTAGAATTTTTTATTTTTGCTCGCCAGAGGCTCGCAAAAATAAAAAATTCAAAACTCGTATCATAAATCTAATATGAAGGGAAACTCATGACAGATCCTCTATATCTCATACAGATTTTTCAACATTATAGCTGATAGATTTCGCTGTTATATGCTATATGTAAGAGTGCATTTCTGAGCTGGACTTTCTTGTTGAACAGTTTCAAGATGTGTGGTAAGATCGTGATCAGCCAACTCCCAGACACGTTGAGACAGGTCGCCAGTCATAGGCGAATCATCATCATCCCGCAGAACAAAAACATGGACGCTTCCTCTGCCAAGGCTGACGCTGAGGGAAACTTCTGTGCCAAGGTCAAACCTGGCAGTCATGTTGTACAGGTAACAACTCAGATTTTCTACTCTAAGTTTTTAAATCAATGTTTTCTACAATCAGATATTTCTGCTTGTTGCTAGATCCCATACATGAAATTTTATTTATTTTTTGTTCTAAAGATTTTATTTTACATCTTGTATGTGTTGTAGGTTCACTTGACTGAGGAAGAGAAAACAGCTGGACTGTCTATCGTCCCAAGCGAAAAGACTGTGACTATCACGGACAAACCAGTAATGGACGTCACCTTCTCACAGTTCCAGGCCAAGGTCACTGGCACAGTGATATGTCTTGGTAAGGTTAAGGTCAAGGTCATACACCAAGGTTATATGCCTTGGTTGGGTTCAGTATAAGGTCACAGACATAATTTTTTCTCAAGGTCTTTATGACATTGATACATCAGGAGTCAATGTCACTTAGGCACATACTCAGCTCAGATATAATATGTCTGCTTTTGTCAAGGTCAAGGTCACCATTGTAATGTATGATTTTTTTTTACCTTTTCAGCTGTCAAATAACTCCATTTTTTTACGATTTTTGGTGGTAATGTCTACAATAATCAACAAAGTGGTTATCCCCGGTAACCAGCTGCACCTCAAATAAGTTTGTGTTTCAGGATGCTAAGGCCAGGTTAATGTCACCATTGTTATTTACAAAAATGTTTGTCATCATCAAAGCATTCAAAGTCAATTATTAGTCCCTACCTATAAAACCAGGGGGCTATAGGTTCTTGTATGTATGTACATCATTCCTTGAGGGATTTTGATCGAACTTCACACAGTGATAAAGAACCATAATATCCGATGACAAGTTTGAGTTTCAGGGATTTTGGGTCAAGGTCACTGTTACTATATTTAGGAGGGCAGAAATTGCAGTTATAACAAGATTGATATTTTTTAACTGCATTTTCATTTCAATTTAGCAGTGATATTTATGAATGAAGTATATCATAAATGTAGATTTCCTTGTAGAATGGTAACCATAGCTGTATTGTATGTTTATTTCTGCTCACCCTTCAACAAACAATGATGAAATACTTTCCTTGTTTTCAGAAAAGTGTGGTCCTGTAGAAGTTTCCTTAGAAAGTGACAGACGAGGCGAAGTGAAACAGATAACACAGGTAAAGTTCAGAGGTCAAATAAGTACAGGACATAGAGGTCAAATAGATAAAGGTCAGGGAATTCAAGCACAGGCAAAGTTCAGAGATCAAATTGGCAAAGGTCAAACATAGATAAAGGTGATAGGTAAAGGGCAGATAATCCAAATATGGTAAAGTTCAGAGAGAAAAGACATAAAAGGTGAAGCGGTCAAACCTGTAAAGGTCAGAGAGGTTAAACATGCCGTGAAAAATTTCCACATAGGTCAAATACAGGTGAAGGTCAGAAAATATGTGAATTCCTAACTCAGTTATGACCCAAAGAGTGACAATGTGAAGGTCAAAGGTACATAAAGGTCAGAGAGGAAAAAGGTAAAGGTCAAGAGATCAAACCTGTAAAGATCAGAATGTAGTGGATTCAGGATAACACACATACTGTTCTTAGTTTTCCAACCCATGTTTACAGACTACATGTTTTTTATAGTCTCTTATCACGAATAAAGTTTACAGTAATAAAAAAAAAATCATGATCAACGTATTTCCCAGGTAAAAGAGGCCAGCAGAGGAGGAACCTTCCAGTTTGATAACGTCTTACCTGGAAAATACAAAGGTAAGTAGGATTCATTTATGTTAGTTTCTCATCAGCGATAAAAATGTAAGTATCAAATATCGCAGAGAAGGATGCTTACATTATCAATTACTGTAAACGTACATATTTTAGCGGTAATCATATTTTAGAGGTAATCATATTTTAGCATTTTTTTCGTGCTGGAAGCATTCTGCTGTTTGCCCGTATCGTAGTTTGTCTACATTGGTTTCTATGGCAATCATTATTTATGCACTAATTTATCATTCCGCTAATCTGTTTTAATTTTCGTTTTGCGTGTAAATTGAGCACACCAAAATAAGTACTTGTAGTGGTTTAGTAGCATGACTTATTTATTTTCTGGGCAATGGGTAAGCCAGATCATGTGATGGATGTTTAGAATTAAGTTTCTAGGCTTCATGTTAGACAAATTTGTAACACTGGTGTTGATTGTTTTGTAGTAACATTGCTACAGGACAGCTGGTGTTGGAAGGAGAAAACTTTGGAGGTCGAGGTGGCCAGTGCCGATCTGTCCGGGATTGAGTTCACACAGACCGGATATATACTCAAGTGTAGCATCTCCCACGAAATCAAACTGGTGAGTACATGTACTGTGGGGAGAGATATTATATAGGGATTTATATCGTATTGATCCTGTAAAAGGCCCAAGGGGCCAACCATTAACTTTTACTCAAATTGGGGGTGGGCTTATCGAAGGACAATGAAAAAGCATTTGTTTACAATTTTGCTGAAAGTCAAAAGACATGAATGGGTTTATACATGTTATTAGATAAATATGGTAATATTCAGATTAAAATTTAATCGTCCCATCGTACAGGACATTATGTAAAGATTTTTTATTTGCAAGCTATATTGGAGTGCAAGTCATATATATTTTAGATATGTTTAGTATGTAAGGCTGAATAAAAATAATTCCTTGAGTCATGTTCTCAAAATGGGAACCTTTACACATGTTTAACACAGATGATGTTAATCTTTCTATTGAAAGCATTAAGGTGTATGTAAATATTTTCATTGTCAGGAAAACCATAAAATATTTTTTAAATAAAGGATCTGCAGATTCTTTTATATACATTTATATATCAACACCTCACTTGAGAAGTTATATCTATGGTAAAGCTATCTTTGTATTTTTCCAGGATTTTGCTCATGAGAAGAAGGAGGGAAATGTTGGATCTTTCCAGTTAAACAAAGGGACTAACCGGTTCTGTCTGGCTCAGCCCGGCGTGTACCGCCTCACCCCCGACTCCTGTCACCAGTTTGACAAGGATGTGTTCACATATGACACGTAAGTCTCTCATCCAATCATGTATCACCACATGGTCAACTTGTGTCAGACGTTTGACAAGGATGTGTTCACATACGACACGTAAGTCTCTCATCCAATCATGTATCACCACATGGTCAACTTATGTCAGACGTTTGACAAGGATGTGTTCACGTACAACACTCAAGTCTCTCATCCAACCATGTATCACCACATGGTCAACTTGTGTCAAAAGTTGTGTAAGAAGTTTGACAAGGGTTGTATTCACTTACAATTCTTCAAGTTTCTCATCCGGACATATACTGCCAATTTTCCCATCTCAAAAGTCTCTGAAAAGTCAAATGATGGACACTTATCCAATACAAGCCTTCATTACCTCTCTCTTGACTTGTCAAAAGATTGATGATGATATCATAATAATAAACATCATCTCAGCAGTTTTGTTTAGCTGCATAATTGTCCTTTATTTTCCAGTTTCTTTAACCCTTTCACCCCTATTGGCCATATTGGACTTCAAATGATGAATGAATGGCAGAGTCCACTAAAGTTTCTTAGGGTTGAAAGGGTTAACGAATATGACCCCAGGACTCAAAAGTTTTGAATACTGCACAATAACCTTGGTTAACATAATGACCCTGCAAGTTATACAAAACAACAGTTACATATAATGAATTTAAGGTATGGTCCTATTTTACAGGTAAAAAAATCATGGTTCTGTTTTCCAGCTCAAACCCGGAGTTACTTACCCTGGCAGCAGTGCGACACCTGATAGAGGGCACTGTCATCACAGAGGAGTCTGCTGCAGACATCCAAGTCACTGTCAAGTGAGTGAATCACAGTATTTAGTTGAATTTAAACATTCAAAATCAGTATTTAGTTCACAGATTATTATACTGATTTCAAATTTTTTATTGAATTTAAGAATTTCTTGGTAAACACTATTGGGCTGAACAAAAATCAGATCAGATGCTAGTTGTTGTCACCATTGGACTTATATCTAAGGATATTGTTGATATTCATTGACAAAGTCTTTCATAATTCAACTTCAGCCTCTTCATTCCTATATTTAATGTTGTGCCACTTTGACCTCGGTAGCTCCACTTTGACCTTTGTTATTAAACTTTGACCTCAGTAGTTCCACTTTGACCTTTGTCGTTACATTTTGACTTATATGACTCTACTTTGACCTCTGTTGCACTTTGACCTCGGTAACTCTACTTTGACCTCAGTAACTCTACTTAGACCTCAGACTGTTGTTGCACTTTGACCTCAGTAGCTCCACTTTGACTTGTCTAACTCTACTTTGAACTCTGTTTTTGCACTTTGACCACGGTAACTCCACTTTGACCTGTCGTTACACTTTGACCTATGTAACTCCAATTTGACTTCTGTAATATGTCCTTTCAGCTCCCTAGTGGAACAAGATACAGTGAAAATCGGACCACTGACCACTGGAACAAAACCACCCAGTACAGAAAAGGGTGCCAAACCGGCCACCGGTCCATTTGTTTACAAGTTCACACACTGGGCAAGGTATGATAAGCAAACATCAATTTGGACAAAGTTTTTGTTCTGTAAATTTTTACCAAAGAAACTTTTGTACAATTATTAATAGTGAGAACAATAAACAAAATAAGAAACAACGATGATTAATTGTATGTACCTCTGTCATGATCTGTTCCCAGGTCAGGAGAGAGGTTAGAGGTCAGTGCCAAGTCCAAGGAGCTGCTGTTTAGTCCTAGTAAGGCAGAGGTGGTAGTCCATGGAGGTGAGTTATATCCTGCTGAATCAAATATAAACTGTTTGAGATTTGATTTAAAGATTCTTTTATCCCCTTCAGGGGAGGGCCAACAGGGTCAGAGAAAAATAATCAGTGAACCTTTTGGTGGTCAGACGGGAAATCTCCACCCAAAGTGGAAAATTCTTGCCAGATGATAAAAACCATGATCAAAACTTCATAATCCGAACAGACAGATTTAAAAATTATAATGGGTTTCCTATCAAATCTCTCATCTCCCTCTCACCTCCCTCTCAATCTATCTATCTTTCTCTCTCTCCTTCTTACTCTCTCTCAACTATCATGTATCTATATGAATATTTTTCCTCTTTTCTTAAGAGCCTATATTACCATAATGATCATAGTCGGTCTTGTTATTTGATCTTAACATTTATTGTAATTGCTATTATACCAGTAAACTAATTTATATAGCACATTTGTAAATCATATACGTAGGGAGATGGCTTCAAATAAGAGCATACTCTTGTTGCCAGATCCCTGAACTTAAATTGTTGTAATATTGACCCATATTTTGTAAATATTTGGGTAAAAAAATACTGTTTAAACCAAGTGGAAAATTCTTGAACTGACAAACATGAGGCATTTTGGTATGACTGGATTCAATTGTCAATGTGAAACGATAAAGTTGATGATGTAACATCATTGTTTTCTTGCTGTTAGTTCATTGATGTGAGTTGGGAATTCTCCTATCTCAACCCTAGATAAGGAAACTGTTACAGTGAAAGGGGGCATACATCTGTCCAGGGTAAGGGAAATATATGTCACGTTCTGTCAAATATTGCTATGATATAAATGAATGGGATTTTCATACCTAATGCTGGGAAAGGTTTGTAACAAATGTAAAAAAACCCACAAAAATCAGATTTCAATGAAACCTGATTTCAGTAAAAAAAAAATTCTTTCAGTTTGAAAAGTTTTTTTTTTTATTCATTACATAACGTTGTATATACTTATTAGTAGTTTTATCAGTGGATAAAAGAAATTGACTACTGATATTTGATTTTGACAGATACCTGTGCTGGGGAGGTGGTCAAGTTTACAGGAAAGCGAGGCGTTTTTATCAACGGTCAGATTAAACCAGCCCTGGCTGGGGTCAGTGTGACGGTCATTGCAATGGATGATTCCATGGACCCAATCGTCATAGAAACAGCAGAATCTGGAAAATTTAGGTAAAGAGAGAGGAAAACTGTCTGAGGGATAGGGAGAAACAGGGATTGGAAGGACAGGAGCCATGGGCCATAGGGACATTCAAATTATTAATGGTCCATGAAAATTTAAAAGACAAAGAGAAAATGGCCCACAATAATTTAAAAAACAGTGGTAAATGGCTCATACCTAGTCTCAGCCTTACCAATCCCTTGGGAATTTACACTAATCTCATTGTCACTTCCTGTTTAATTTGGTATTCTATTGAGGTACTGTACTGTTCACTGAAAAGCAACCATAATTTCTGTTTATTTGGCTAAATTGGATTTCGTTATTTGCGAAAGATCAAAAGGGATCAGACACATGTTGTACAAATTCATATCCGGACTCAAATCAGTAAAAAAGAGTTAATATCCATTTTCTGGTTGAAAAAATATTGTTCATCTTTTCTCTATAAGACATATTCAGTAGGATTAAACAGATCCAAATACAGAACAGTAATGTCTAATTATAGCAGTTCAGTTTCAATTTTGATAAAACTGAACAAATATGCTGTACCTTAAAATCTTGTGGCAGTAAAAGTTTACATTGACCTTTAACCTTGCAGTGTTGGCCCCCTACACAGTGGTAAGGAGTACAGTGTGTCAGCAGAGAAGACCGGCTATGTACTGGTCAAGGAGGATGGTCAGTCTGCCTCCTTCAAGGCCTACAAACTGGGCCAGGTCTCTGTACAGGTATGTTTGTCTGTTCATTCATTCATTCATTCATTCATTCATTCATTTGTTCCTTCCTTCCTTCATTCATTCATTCTTTCTTCATTCATTCTTCATTTATTTGTTCCTTCATTCATTCATTCATTCTTCATTTATTTGTTCCTTCATTCATTCATTCATTTATTTTTTCCTTCATTCATTCATTCATTTTTCATTCATTTGTTCATTCATTCATTCATTGAGATTAGATGGGACCTGTTCAAATTATTTCATAAAGGAGTGATATTGGAGCCATGAATTTAATCAAAACCAAGACTTTACAGAAAGTGTATTAGTTTAAAGTATTGCATTGTATTCGGCTTAAAGTGTATGGAACGGTCAGCTATAATATAACCTTACTTCGCGATTGCATATAGATTAAAGCTCCAACCACACAAATTAAGTTAGAATTGATCAACATTAAGTGTAATTAACTTGACAAGAGAAGCCACAGGGATGAAATAGTGATATTCTTAAAACCAAAATTTTCCTTTTTTTAAAATCAGAGAAATTAAACAATGTGTGTTGAATGTGTTGCTGACAAAGCCATTTTGTGTTAAAGGTGCTGAATGAGAAAGGTGAGCCCCTATCAAACGTCCTGTTATCACTGAGCGGAGAGAAGCAGTACCGCAGTAACAACGTCACCAGTGAAGATGGCACCATCAACTTTATTGGACTGGTAAGACTACACAGTGACATATCATAACAGCTTCAATAACTGTCTGTATTTATGATTTTTTTTTCTATGATTTTCAACGAAGTAACAAGTATATCATCATATATTGTAGTACTTACAATGGTACCAACCATGTACTGATGTTATAATGGTACCACCCATATACATATGTTATAATGGTACCACCCATATACATATGTTATAATGGTACCACCCACGTACAAATGTTATAATGGTACCACCCATGTACTGATGTTATAATGGTACCACCCATATACATATGTTATAATGGTACCACCAATGTACAAATGTTATAATGGTACCACCCATGTACAAATGTTATAATGGTACCACCCATGTACAAATGTTATAATGGTACCACCCATGTACAAATGTTATAATGGTACCACCCATGTACTGATGTTATAATGGTACCACCCATGTACACATGTTATAATGGTACCACCCATATACATATGTTATAATGGTACCACCCATGTACAAATGTTATAATGGTACCACCATGTACATATGTTATAATGGTACCACCCATGTACAAATGTTATAATGGTATCACCCATGTACAAATGTTATAATGGTACCACCCACGTACAAATGTTATAATGGTACCACCCACGTACAAATGTTATAATGGTATCACCCATGTACACATGTTATAATGGTACCACCCATGTACTGATGTTATAATGGTACCACCCATGTACAAATGTTATAATGGTACCACCCATGTACAAATGTTATAATGGTACCACCCATGTACTGATGTTATAATGGTACCACCCATGTACAAATGTTATAATGGTACCACCCATGTACAAATGTTATAATGGTACCACCCATGTACTGATGTTATAATGGTACCACCCATGTACACATGTTATAATGGTACCACCCATATACATATGTTATAATGGTACCACCCATGTACAAATGTTATAATGGTACCACCATGTACATATGTTATAATGGTACCACCCATGTACAAATGTTATAATGGTATCACCCATGTACAAATGTTATAATGGTACCACCCACGTACAAATGTTATAATGGTACCACCCACGTACAAATGTTATAATGGTATCACCCATGTACACATGTTATAATGGTACCACCCATGTACTGATGTTATAATGGTACCACCCATGTACAAATGTTATAATGGTACCACCCATGTACAAATGTTATAATGGTACCACCCATGTACTGATGTTATAATGGTACCACCCATGTACAAATGTTATAATGGTACCACCCATGTACAAATGTTATAATGGTACCACCCACGTACAAATGTTATAATGGTACCACCCATGTACAGATGTTATAATGGTACCACCCATGTACAAATGTTATAATGGTACCACCCACGTACAAATGTTATAATGGTACCACCCATGTACAAATGTTATAATGGTACCACCCACGTACAAATGTTATAATGGTACCACTCATATACATATGTTATAATGGTACCACCCATATACATATGTTATAATGGTACCACCCACGTACAAATGTTATAATGGTACCACCCATGTACAAATGTTATAATGGTACCACCATGTACATATGTTATAATGGTACCACCCATGTACAGATGTTATAATGGTACCACCCATATACATATGTTATAATGGTACCACCCACGTACAAATGTTATAATGGTACCACCCATGTACAAATGTTATAATGGTACCACCATGTACATATGTTATAATGGTACCACCCACGTACAAATGTTATAATGGTACCACCCATGTATAAATGTTATAATGGTACCACCCATGTACAGATGTTATAATGGTACCACCCATGTACAAATGTTATAATGGTACAACCCATGTACTGATGTTATAATGGTACCACCCATGTACAAATGTTATAATGGTACAACCCACGTACAAATGCTATAATGGTACCACCCATGTACTGATGTTATAATGGTACCACCCATGTACAAATGTTATAATGGTACCACCCATGTACAAATGTTATAATGGTACCACCCATGTACTGATGTTATAATGGTACCACCCATGTACACATGTTATAATGGTACCACCCATATACATATGTTATAATGGTACCACCCATGTACAAATGTTATAATGGTACCACCATGTACATATGTTATAATGGTACCACCCATGTACAAATGTTATAATGGTATCACCCATGTACAAATGTTATAATGGTACCACCCACGTACAAATGTTATAATGGTACCACCCACGTACAAATGTTATAATGGTATCACCCATGTACACATGTTATAATGGTACCACCCATGTACTGATGTTATAATGGTACCACCCATGTACAAATGTTATAATGGTACCACCCATGTACAAATGTTATAATGGTACCACCCATGTACTGATGTTATAATGGTACCACCCATGTACAAATGTTATAATGGTACCACCCATGTACAAATGTTATAATGGTACCACCCACGTACAAATGTTATAATGGTACCACCCATGTACAGATGTTATAATGGTACCACCCATGTACAAATGTTATAATGGTACCACCCACGTACAAATGTTATAATGGTACCACCCATGTACAAATGTTATAATGGTACCACCCACGTACAAATGTTATAATGGTACCACTCATATACATATGTTATAATGGTACCACTCATATACATATGTTATAATGGTACCACCCACGTACAAATGTTATAATGGTACCACCCATGTACAAATGTTATAATGGTACCACCATGTACATATGTTATAATGGTACCACCCATGTACAGATGTTATAATGGTACCACCCATATACATATGTTATAATGGTACCACCCACGTACAAATGTTATAATGGTACCACCCATGTACAAATGTTATAATGGTACCACCATGTACATATGTTATAATGGTACCACCCACGTACAAATGTTATAATGGTACCACCCATGTACAAATGTTATAATGGTACCACCCACGTACAAATGTTATAATGGTACCACCCATATACATATGTTATAATGGTACCACCCATATACATATGTTATAATGGTACCACCCACGTACAAATGTTATAATGGTACCACCCATGTACAAATGTTTGATGGTACCACCATGTACATATGTTATAATGGTACCACCATGTACAAATGCTATAATGGTACCACCCATGTACAAATGTTATAATGGTATCACCCATGTACAGATGTTATAATGGTATCACCCATGTACAGATGTTATAATGGTACAACCCATGTACTGATGTTATAATGGTACCACCCATGTACAAATGTTATAATGGTACAACCCACGTACAAATGCTATAATGGTATCACCCATGTACAGATGTTATAATGGTACAACCCATGTATAAATGTTATAATGGTACCACCCATGTACAGATGTTATAATGGTACCACCCATGTACAAATGTTATAATGGTACCACCCATGTACAGATGTTATAATGGTACCACCCATGTACAAATGTTATAATGGTACAACCCACGTACAAATGCTATAATGGTATCACCCATGTACAGATGTTATAATGGTACAACCCATGTATAAATGTTATAATGGTACCACCCATGTACAGATGTTATAATGGTACCACCCATGTACAAATGTTATAATGGTATCACCCACGTACAAATGTTATAATGGTACCACCCATGTACAGATGTTATAATGGTACCACCCATATACACATGTTATAATGGTACCACCCATATACACATGTTATAATGGTACCACCCATATACATATGTTATAATGGTACCACCCACGTACAAATGTTATAATGGTACCACTCATATACATATGTTATAATGGTACCACCCATATACATATGTTATAATGGTACCACCCACGTACAAATGTTATAATGGTACCACCCATGTACAAATGTTATAATGGTACCACCATGTACATATGTTATAATGGTACCACCCATGTACAGATGTTATAATGGTACCACCCATATACATATGTTATAATGGTACCACCCACGTACAAATGTTATAATGGTACCACCCATGTACAAATGTTATAATGGTACCACCATGTACATATGTTATAATGGTACCACCCACGTACAAATGTTATAATGGTACCACCCATGTACAAATGTTATAATGGTACCACCCACGTACAAATGTTATAATGGTACCACCCATATACATATGTTATAATGGTACCACCCATATACATATGTTATAATGGTACCACCCACGTACAAATGTTATAATGGTACCACCCATGTACAAATGTTTGATGGTACCACCATGTACATATGTTATAATGGTACCACCATGTACAAATGCTATAATGGTACCACCCATGTACAAATGTTATAATGGTATCACCCATGTACAGATGTTATAATGGTATCACCCATGTACAGATGTTATAATGGTACAACCCATGTACTGATGTTATAATGGTACCACCCATGTACAAATGTTATAATGGTACAACCCACGTACAAATGCTATAATGGTATCACCCATGTACAGATGTTATAATGGTACAACCCATGTATAAATGTTATAATGGTACCACCCATGTACAGATGTTATAATGGTACCACCCATGTACAAATGTTATAATGGTACAACCCATGTACTGATGTTATAATGGTACCACCCATGTACAAATGTTATAATGGTACAACCCACGTACAAATGCTATAATGGTATCACCCATGTACAGATGTTATAATGGTACAACCCATGTATAAATGTTATAATGGTACCACCCATGTACAGATGTTATAATGGTACCACCCATGTACAAATGTTATAATGGTATCACCCACGTACAAATGTTATAATGGTACCACCCATGTACAGATGTTATAATGGTACCACCCATATACACATGTTATAATGGTACCACCCATATACACATGTTATAATGGTACCACCCATATACATATGTTATAATGGTACCACCCATATACATATGTTATAATGGTACCACCCATATACACATGTTATAATGGTACCACCCATGTACAGATGTTATAATGGTACAACCCATGTATATATTAAACTCTATGGATATCAACTTCTTTACATGTATATATGTATAGTAAACCGCAAATATATAACTGCAAATATGTCCTTTATATAAATGCAAATTGTGCACATATTACATCATTCAGTAGATTATAACTATGCCAGGAAATTCAAATCTTCGGATGAACAATCAATATTCCATTAATACATACATGCATTTTAACAGCTTTGATGTAGATAATAACATCCTTACAAGTATGCTTGTATAATAAATACGTTGTATTACGGATCAACTTTTTCTCTGGAGATATCATAGGTATACATGAATTAGTGCTTTGTGTCTAACGACTTAGGGGCCGCAGTGGCCGAGTGGTTAAGGTGTCCCGACACTTTATCACTAGCCCTCCACCTCTGGGTCGGTAGTTTGAAACCTACTTGGGGCAGTTGCCAGGTACTGACCGTAGGCTTGTGGTTTTTCTCCAGGTACTCCGGCTTTCCTCCACCTCCAAAACCTGGCACGTCCTTAAATGACCCTGGCTGTTAATAGGACGTTAAACAAAAACAAACCAAACCAACGATTAATGTGCGAAAATAAGACCTCCACTAATATAACTTTGTTTACAGTAATTCTCTAAAAGTGCTCACATGACTTTTGTGATATTAAATACTGTATATAGTAATACCTTAACAATATGTCGTTAGATAATATAATAGCAATTTCATAAACCTTCTATTACCTTTATACAGAGCCCAGGTGACTACTTCCTGCGGCCCATGATGAAGGAGTACAAGTTTGCCCCGTCCTCTCAAACTATCGAGGTGCTGGAAGGTACGACCAAGAAAATCACCATCAAGGGACTCCGTGTGGCGTATAGGTAGGCTGAACAGTAAACACTGTCTTTACATTGGATATAAAAAAATTATATTTACATAAAATGATATGCCTCTTCTGACAGTTAATTTCTTGTTGTTTCTGAAATTGCCATGATTTTGTTACATCTCATTTATAGAATTGTTATAGTTTAGCAGAAATATTTGCTTTGTAACTTTGCTTTATTTGTTCATTTGCTGGGATACTTTGAATTTGATAGTGTTTTGGGTAACATTTGTTTGATAGTTT
The DNA here is from genome assembly GCF_902652985.1 of Pecten maximus. Taxonomy (NCBI): domain Eukaryota; kingdom Metazoa; phylum Mollusca; class Bivalvia; order Pectinida; family Pectinidae; genus Pecten; species Pecten maximus. Next base: position 21,307,011 of record NC_047024.1, on the reverse strand, counting down.
AGTTTGACAATATAAAGTTAGCAATATCTGGTCACTTTCATTTGACATATAATGTGTTAATTCTGTATAAAAACATATATGATGTTTCTTTCAGTTTCTATAGTAAATTTATTTGACAGGTGTTATAGTAATCTTTACATTTGACAGTTATGGTAACTATTATTTGACAGTTGCTATGGTAACTTTGACATTTGCTATGGTAACCTTAATTTGAGATTTGCTTTGGTAAGTTTTATTTGACAGTTGCTATGGTAAACTTTACATTTGACAATTATGGTAACCATTATTTGACAGTTGCTAATGTAACCTTAATTTGACAGTTGCTATGGTAACATTAATTTGATAGTTGCTATGGTAACCTTTATTTGACAGTTGCTATGGTAACCTTTATTTGACAGCTGCTACAAGGAAGTATGATAACCTTTATTTGACAGTTGCTATGGTAACCTTTATTTGAGATTTGCTATGGTAACCTTTATTTTACAGTTGCTATGGTAACCTTTATTTTACAGTTGCTATGGTAACCTTTATTTTACAGTTGCTATGATAACCTTTATTTTACAGTTGCTATGGTAACCTTTATTTGACAGCTACTATGATAACCTTTATTTGACAGCTGCTACAAGGAAGTATGATAACCTTTATTTGACAGCTGCTATGGTAACCTTTATTTGATAGTTGCTATGGTAATCTTTATTTGACAGTTGCTATGGCTCAGTGACATCCTTGAATGGAGAACCAGAACAAGGCATCATAGTGGAGGCTGTGGGCACAGATACGTGTGGTAATTTCCAGGAGGAGAGCAAGACAGAGCCTGATGGTTCATACAGGATACGGGGTCTACAGGTAGGTCATACATGGAGGTCATACAGGATACAGGGTCTACAGGTAGGTCATAAATGGAGGTCATACAGGATAAGGGGTCTACAGGTAGGTCATACATGGAGGTCATACAGGGTACAGGGTCTACAAGTAGGTCACACATAGGTCATACCGGGTACAAGGTCTACAAGTAGGTCACACATAGGTGATACAGGATACGGGGTCTACAGGTAGGTCATACATAGGTCATACAGGATACAGGGTCTACAGGTAGGTCATACATGGAGGTCATACAGGATGTGGGGTCTACAGGTAGGTCATAAATGGAGGTCATACAGGATGTGGGGACTACAGGTAGGTCATACATGGAGGTCATACAGGATGTGGGGTCTACAGGTAGGTCATACATGGAGGTCATACAGGATGTGGGGTCTACAGGTAGGTCATACATATGTCATACATGATGTGGGGACTGCGGATGTCATACATAGAGGTCATACAGGAAGCGGGGACTACAGGTAGGTCACACATTGAGGTCATACAGGATATGGGGACTACAGGTAGGTTACACATGGAGGTTACAAGATATGGAAACTACAGATAGGTCACACGTAGAGGTCATACAGGATGTGGAGACTACAGGTAGGTCATTCATGGAGTTCATACATGCCTTGCCATAGGGCTGTAAGGTTGATTTTCTCATCTGATGAGAGATCTCCAAAAACAGTTCAATGGTCGTGTATGTTAACACAAATTTTCAAGGTGGAGATGTTTGGTTAAAGTATAAGTCAATGATACCATAGATTAATAGTTCAGTACAAATTGTTTTGACTTGTAAAGAATTAGAAATGATTGATGAAAAAAATAGACTGTAAGAGTCGCTGTGTCATTTACTAGAATCTATGTATTTTTTTATTTTTTTTTCAGCCAAATTGTACCTACAGCGTTCACCTGAAGAGTGATGTGAACCGACATATCGAAAGAGCGGCGCCCAAATCACAGGAAATCACAGTAAGATTAATGAAAGCCTCGCACATCAGTTGTGTGATCAGGTTCTAAACAAAGCTTTGTCCATTGACTTTTATGGTAGTGTAGATTAAAAGACTTGTCTATATTCTGATTACAATCTCACACACTTCATACCTCAGTAAATGTATGTTTCAAGGTTCATTTATCTGATAAAGGTGACAGAATTTATAGTAGTTAGTGAAACTTATAACAATGAAATTTAACATCTTTTCACTATAAATTGTAACAGAAATTCAAAATTTATTGTCGTCTTGTGTGTAGGTGTTGGACAAAGACTTCACTGACATGTCAATCATAACATTACATCATGTGAACCAATTATTTATTGTTGTCTTGTGTTTAGGTGTTGGACAACGACTTCACTGACGTGGCCATCATCGCGTTCCGTCGTGTGAACCAGATGGATATCAGTGGCAACGTCATCACACAGGAGGAACACCTTCCCAGTCTCAAGGTCAGGGGACATAACTCTGTCTTAATTGAAGTTTACAGTAAACCACAATACTTTTTTTTTTTTAAACATGATAATCCATATTGTTTTGTATAATTATGACAAGGCCCTGATAAATATTTACTTATTCCTTTCCTAAGACTATAATTTGTCGTTTTCCAACAAAAATGCTAATTTTTGAGAAAATTTTAAAGTCATATGTAGCACAATATTTAAATTGGTCTAGTTAAAGTAAAATATTGTTTTAAGTGTTAAAATGAATGCATTGAAACTGGAATTTTCATGATAATTACTATTTTAAAGCTTCAAAACAGAAATGGAAAAATACTCAAAATAAACTGAAATTTTTAATTACTGTAAAAGTGGATATTTTCGCGCATTGAAATTTTCGCCTAGTCAGCCTCCAAACTGTTTGCGGTGTGGATATTTTCGCGCTGTCAGTCATGATGAAAATATATTTTCGCGCTGCAATATCATTTGCCATGTACATAAATTAAGATTATTTTCGGTAAACTCCATTGAAAGCTCGTGACAATCGGTCCAGTAAATATACCAAACATTGATCAATAGACACGTTTAGGTTAATTGGTTGTAAGTGTGATCATTGCATTATGTCTGTGTGACAGAAAAAAAACATTAATATATATCAGATATTTTAGCATGAAAATTTCCATGCCGCGAACATTTTCACTTTTACAGTATTGATGATTTAATAAAAGATTTTTATCCAGAACTTGTTAATACCCTGAACAAGACATACATGTATTGATGGTGCAAGTTCTGGTATACTTTCATGGTTTATGGTAATTAATTTATGCAAATGAAGGATCTTGTTTATGTTACACAGGTGAAACTATTCCGAGACGAGACTCCAGATTCACCCATCCATACTGTCAGTCTGGGAACAGTGACTTTCTTTTTCCTTCCCTCTCTGACAATTGACAATGAGGTCAGTATATTTTGATATTTTTCATCTGGTGTATTTCAAAAATTGAGTTGCAAATTATGGAAAATCTTCTAACCCCTATTGAGATCTCAATACTATAATGTAGGGGATTTTCTAGTATATTTTCACCAATGGATGTTGCAGTTACCTTAGTTTTAGCATCTAAACCCACACACAAATGATGTCTGATTCAGAAAGTTACTGTAAAACTATCTGATAATGATATATTAAAGATCTGTGTCACTTGTAGATATTTTCTCTTAAGAGTTAATCAAAAGTAGAAAGGTTCAAACCACAACCGTTTTCATTTGAGTAGGAAAAGTAGGAAGAAAAAAATTGATAATTGGACTTTTATTAATTATGATTTTCATTAAATGAATTTTCTTCTTTTTTTCAGAAATACACCCTTAAATTGGAAAGTTCCCTTTCCAAGGCCTCTTTTGACTTTACGTTGCCAGTTGTCAACTTTGTGGCGAATACATCATATCAACACCACAGTATCAAGTTCAGCCCTGTGGTAAGTTTAATTATCAAACTAATGCATGAAAAAAACTGTAAATTATGGCTACAGTTTAACTTACCCTCCTTATCGAGGGCAAATTTATCAGGATAGTGAATATTATTGATGCTTAGAATTTAACAGTAATCACATGATCAGGTGGTGAAATAAAACCCTAGGTAGATATTACTGGTATCCATTTATCCAATTTTGAAGTGGAGCCTGCGGTTCAAAACGTCAGAGCTTTGAAATTAAAATCTTTTATGGTTTCATTTATCTTGTTTTGTTCTTAAAATTTAGTTGATGACTACATAAAAATACACTGTATAATAATAATGAGTTAAAGCAAAGGATTGAATTTTAACATAAAATCTCCAGTTTTCTAAGACTCCCAACTTGAGTTCTGCATTTTTTCAAGTTGTTACCGGCTACCTGAAGTAATTCTTATATGTCTTCAATTCCAAAAGTTTTAGAATAAAAAAAGTCAAGAAAACTAATTACACTTGTGGAAATGTACATTGTAGATGTCAATATTATTGTAGAAACATCCTCACACTGATTATTACTGTTTGCAGCGAAAATCTTTTGACCAGGAGTTCATTCAAGGGACATCACTCTTCCTTCCCTTTTCATTGCTGCTGGCAGCTGCAGTCTATAACTACCAAAAAGTAAGTGTAAAATGGGAAGCCTGAAGAAGTGATTTCTACTGTTTTTGCTCATTTAAATGTTCAACAGTTAGAAATAGAAAGGACCTGGGACCTGATCACTTACGTCAACATTCTAGTGTAACTCTTTTGAAACAGTGGCCGAGTGGTTAAGGTCAACAATCTAGTGTAACTCTTTTGAAACATTGGTCTAGTGGTTAAGGTGTCGTGACACTTTATCACTAGACCTCTACCTCTGGGTCGCTAATTCGAAGCCCACGTGGGGCAGTTGTCTGGTAATGACCTACTCCTATAACATAAGAGGCCGCTGGTCGGCTCTTTTTCTATCGGATATTATTTTGCCGACTGTGTCGGCGCCTGTCAAAAGTATCTCGCCTTGTAAAACCTCTAACATTGTTGGAGTAGTAATGACTGTAAGTTGGTGGTTTTTCTCTGGGTACTTTCCTCCATCTCCAAAACCTGGCATGTCCTTAAATGACTGTGGCTGTTAATATGACGTAAAACAAAATAAATCAAATTAACCAAATATTTTGAAATATAAAACATAAATACTTCTGGACCTGTAGAACGATATTGAAAAGGTCTTTGCAAAAACTTTCTAGAAAGCAAAATTAAATCACTCTGTCCATCCTTACTTCATCAAACAACACCTCTGGTGGAACCTGTCAAACCAGTTTCACATTTTCAACTGCTTGAATAGAGCCCATGATTTTTTTCTTTTTTTAATATGTGTTCATTTAATAGCCATTTCTGAAATATTGATCATGAATTAAATTTGATTTAAGTTGAGATATAGAGACATTTTCGCAAAGTATACCTTATCGACTTTGACACAGGGACCTGGACTATATTAATTCAAACACAGGAAATCAGCAGTATAAATTATAAACTTTATTTATTTTACAAGTGCAAAAAAAGCTATATCAACTTATATTGGCCTGGATGGAAGCGTGTAGGGGTTTTTGTGTTGGAGGAAACTGGAGCACACTTGGAGAAAACCCTCAAGGTCGTGTGACCAGATATCTTTTCACATGTGATTGGGGAATCACACCCCCAAATCCCTAGGTGAAAGACAAGTGTTTTAACACTGTGCCACCAGGCCACTCAGGAGGAAATTGGCTACACCTCCGCTAGTTGATAAAACACTTTCTCTCTGCATTGATATCCTGTGTAATACCGGAACATAAATATTTACTTCCTCAAAGCACATTTCAGGAAATAAACATTGAGTTTCCAGGATACATGACTAATAAAATTATTCAACTCTGTACATGTGGCATAGCTGTGAGTACCACTTTCCATTGTTAACTTCCTGTGTGACTTTCTAGGTCTGTGATGGTTCCCTTCATGTTTCAGTTATTTCCCTACTTAATGCGTATGTGGTCCCAAGTCCAAGCCATGTTGGCGGCCGGTCAGACCGAGGCATCAGTTTCTGGGGCAGGGGATGCTGGATCCGGGTCGGACCCTCAGATGAAGAAAAAGATGAAAGCACGAAAGACATGATGATACGGTTGTTTGTAGATCTGAAATAATTCTGTAAGATAACTGTTTCTAGGATAAGATAATTTTCTCTAGATCTAGAGGATGATTTTATGGGGTTTTATCTACAGTTTAGTTGTAGGTGTAATGATGTAATGGTTCAAATCCTTCTCCAGAAATAAAATAAAAGAACAATGAATAAAGAAATCCTTTGCCTGTTAGATAATATGAACAAAACCAGGTCAAATTTAAATCAAATGAACTTTTATTTACAACCTTATTTACATAAATAACTCTTGTAGTGGGTAAAAAATCTTACCTGGAATTTTAAAAAACAAAAAAATAGCAAAAAAATTCTACATATTTAAGTGGTAATTTTATTTTGGCTGTTTTCGCTCTTAAAGCATTTAGTCAAAATCATTCTGAAGTTTTATCAACTTTTTTTTAATATCAGTTTGATGCCAGACCAATATAAAAAAAGGTCAATAAATCATTACAATATTTCAGAATATTAAATCATTTAGTCCAAATTATTCTGACATTTCATCTTCCTTTTTTGATATATGTCTGATATATGAAAAAAGTTAGATGGAATGGCAGAATAGTTCGGAATATTAAAGCATTCTGCTAAATCATGGTTATGCTCATTACATATTCTGTATTTTACTTGCTACAGAAAGTTTTTTGGGTGCGGCAATTCATCCTTGCTCAAAAGTGTTTAAGTCAACTTATGCAGTAAAATTTGAGTACACTAAAATAAAGACGTTTACAGTATCTGTAATTGATCTCAGTGTTTCAAGTCTGTTTGGAAATTTTCATTCTTGATTTCTAAATTGATTTGTAGAGTCGTATTGAAGTCTCTTATGTTGTTGAGTGATATGCCACTGTGAGAACGTAGAGTATATCTTTTTACAAATTTTTTTTCGTGGATACAAGATGCTATCTTTCTACAGCAAATTAAATGAAGTATTTTATTATGTGTTTGTACTATTAGTGGTGTGAGATTCCATGGCTCTCTGGAGTTCCCTAGGATTTCATTTATCCCCACCTTGTCTCTTCATGGCCTCTCCTGTTAACCCCTTATAATCTCCTGCAGGACCCTAAACAACTCCCTTGTACCTTCTAGCCCCTCAATGACCCCTCTTTCCCTCCAGGTACACCCTCATCCCTTCCATGGCTCCTTGTCTCTTCCTTCTGATTCCCTTCTGGACCCTCAGTCATTTATTGCATTCTCAGTACCCATGCTGCCTTTCATGAGATCCCCTTGCCCTCTCCAATGAAATTCCCTGATTTTCTTCATGCCCCAGATCCCCCCCTCAAGAACCCCTTGATGTTCTTCATGCCCCCTAATATCCCCCTGGACCCCCTTCATGCCCCCGATCACCCAACCCTGATAGCCCCTTAACCCCTTGAACCTTTCCATGACCCCGACAACCTAACCCCCTGAACCTTTCAATACCCTTGACAACCCCTTAACCCCCTGAACCTTTCCATACCCCTCTTAACCCCTTCAACCTTTCCACACCCCTAACAACCCCTGAACCCCCTGAACCTTTCCAAACCCCTTACAACCCCTTAACCCCCCGAACCTTTCAATACCCTTGACAACCCCTTAACCCCCTGAACCTTTCCATACCCCTCTTAACCCCTTCAACCTTTCCATACCCTGACAACCCCTTAACCCCCTAAACCTTTCCATACCCCTGACAACCCCTTAACCCCCTGAACCTTTCCATACCCCTGACAACCTAACCCCCCTGAACCTCTCCATACCCCTGACAACCTAACCCCCCTGAACCTCTCCATACCCCTGACAACCTAACCCCCCTGAACCTCTCCATACCCCTGACAACCCTAACCCCCCTGAACCTCTCCATACCTGACACCACCCCTGACCCTCAACCTGACACCTAACCCCCCTGAACCTCTCCATACCCCTGACAACCTAACCCCCCTGAACCTCTCCATACCCCTGACAACCCCAACCCCCCTGAACCTCTCCATACCCTGACAACCTAACCCCCCTGAACCTCTCCATACCCCTGACAACCTAACCCCCCTGAACCTCTCCATACCCCTGACAACCTAACCCCCCTGAACCTCTCCATACCCCTGACAACCTAACCCCCCTGAACCTCTCCATACCCTGACAACCTAACCCCCCTGAACCTTTCAATACCCCTGACAACCTAACCCCCCTGAACCTCTCCATACCCCTGACAAACCTAACCCCCCTGAACCTCTCCATACCCCTGACAACCTAACCCCCCCCTGAACCTCTCCATACCCCTGACAACCTAACCCCCCTGAACCCTCTCCATACCCCTGACAACCTAACCCCCCTGAACCTCTCCATACCCCTGACAACCCTACTGAAACCCTTAGACATTGTTGCACTACCTATAAATCCATGAAATTTAAGATACAAATAAAAGTATATATGTCCATCAGTATATGTATGTATGTATGTTGTTATTGAGTGAATGATTCAGAGTATACACACCAAGTGTGATATTGTCGATTTTCTGTCATCCAAATATTTCAAGTGGTTCCTGTGTTCCCACTTATAGCGGAGGGTACATAATCATCCCTTTGTGTGTCGGTATAAAGATGATCACATTTGCCTCCGATAACAGATGTAGTTTGTACATACAACCAACCAGACCAACAGATTTGTGGTTTTCAGTTAATGCTTAAAGAGTAAAAATTCTCACTTGACCAATTTGTGGTTTAAGGATATTACATTTCAAACCCTGCACGATTTAAACTATTTTGGCATTTGTTTTAAACAAAAGAGGAAGTCATATTTTTTTAAAAAAAATTTTTTTTTAGAAAGATTTATACCATGTTTTGAGCCCAAATTTGAAGACATATTTTATATATAGAGACGTAATATAGGCAGTCAATTAAAAAAAATGTTAGGAGATAAAAATGTTCATTGATTATTAAGTAGATGTCTTCAAGTGGAATTTCGTTTAAACTGTTGTCCCTCAAAGTGTTACAGTGACTACAAGTCTATTTACCCATTAGACAGAAATAGGAGAGTGATATTTTTCACTAGTGAAAAATATGAAAAATATCACTTTTATAGAAGGAATAATTTTTGATATTTCACTGGTAAAAATGTAATAAACCCTAGTATTTAATCCGACACTCTCAACTCTACCATTTATATTGTAGTCATCAATGAATCATGTGTTACCAAGAATTTTGTATTATAAATACACTTGTGTGGGCTCAGTAATTTTTCATTGAAAGTTTTCTTCTCACCATGAACTGTATCTGAAATGAAAATGTTTTTTTGTTTTTATTGAGATTTTTTTACTCTGACGTTAAATCTAATTGGAGCTTTCCAGAAATTAGAAGAAAAAATCAATACATGGTTGGGGCTGAAGAAAATGCAGCTTGATTTACGGTGCAGTTTGAATAAAATCTCTTCTTTTGGTAGTTCCTGTTTGGCAAACCTTGGCCTAGTTTCATCAATAATCTTGAAGTAAGGAAATTCATTAACGTAATGTAGAGATATAATGCTTTAGTCATTGCTTAGGACTTTAGAAGATTTTCCTGTGAGGTCACAGGTTCTACATTACTTGGGAACTAGTCTAAAATAAATCCACCTTCAAAATCCAAGTGTTAGGTTCTCGATAAGTTATGGGAGATCCATGTGAACGCAACTCATGGAATTTGGAGGATGAATTAAATCTTGATTAAAAGAAAGCAGAGATGTGAGATTTATAATTTATATACCGGTATTTTACCTCCGCAAAAAGAAAATTTTAAATGCAATATAACTAGATCATGTGTAAGAAAGTAATTAATTTTAATTAAAAAGTAATTATAGATGAAGGAGTTCACTGGGCAATGTGTCCTCACAGAATCTTTTTATGTACACATACCTACCAAAGCTCCTCTCAAATTATTGAACAAAACTTGCATAATTTGGTTTTCATTCTTTTCTCGTGAGTAGAACTGTTTGTGTGTGGTATGGTGTAAGAATATATAGATATTGTAGGTATTTAATTATTTCACATTCCTATCGTAATCAGTTTTTTTTTCAATATTCAAGTTTTCAGGGAATTTGGCATACTTAAATGTTACATTTTCAAGGGGTTTTGTTTTTCATTCTTTTCGAGCAGAAAGCGAAACCATACAAAAAAAATGGTTACATTTGAAATGAATCAAATGAGAATTGTTTGTGTATGTAATAACAGGGGCCTGTTCTTGTATGTAGACAAATTGGTCTGGGTTTTTTTGTTTTTTTGTTATGTAATATTTCAGACATATATCTAGATGAACCTACATGCAGATATTAATACAGGCCTTGAAAGTATTTTTCGAGTCTTGTATGAAAACATTATAAAAATCACCAGGTCCGTCTTTATTACATAAATGAACAACTCTGGTCCAGCCGATCAACAAAAAATGGCACAGACTGTCAATAAAGATGCTGTTAGATTAAGAAATGTTTATTACCGTATTCTACACTATAAGTGCAAGAGTACTTAGAATGAATTTAAAAGTGGTGCGCTTTATAAAACCATTTTCAGGAAAACGTTACCATATGAAATCAAGGTTGAACAAACAGCAAAATATATCTTCAAAGAAAAAGTGTCTATATGCAGCATATGGCTTCTCTGGGCCATCTTTTTTAAAGAATTATCAGAATATTACTTACCTGTCGAAAAGGTAAACAACCTTTGTACATCCATCCTTCTCTCCCAGCAAAAAAGGCGGGTGATGCACTTAAAGAGACGGTTGCGATTAAAGTGTTAAATACGGTACATTTTTTACAAGATTTGTACAAGATTGTTTACTGAAAATTTGACAAAAACCCTATTTAATGCACGTGTATGTTTGTATGTCTATTTATACAGTATATTGCGGAGATATTATGGGATGTTGTGAGGCTGATGGGTGTTAATATGTATGACAAGTGAAGAGGGTTACATTCAGAACCTAAAACATTCACTACCTGTTCGAGTTGAACGGGTACAATGTGGAGTGTCTACATTTATAATTCTGGTTCTGAACGTAACCCTGGTCTGTGTTTGTGTGGTTTGACCCGATGATAAGTACGAGGTGGTTGAAATGTGGAAGATCATACTTTTATACCTGAATGAAAAGATTTGTGAATTTGTAATAAAATGAAATGTCCTTACTTCATGTTTCTGTGATATTTGCCTGGTTTCTAACGTGAGCATTCAAGCTGCATACAAACTTATGCTGTAGTTTTTGTCGTCCATGGTTACTCATCAATTATCCTAAAATTTATTTTGTATCCATCTTGGGTTAAAAGATTATAAACAAAGTATTGAAGTTTGCCCTCAGGCTAGAAGTGCTTTATTGTAAGGATTATCAAATTTTGTTCGAATATATGACCTTCACCTTCACTATAAATTCAAGGTCAAATAATTCAAATGGGTTAAATATTAATTTGGTATGTAGCTTGCTAGGGTGAATGGATACCACAACAACAAAGAAATACTGACATAACAATGGAACCATAATTCAAACTCTTAATTAATTAAATGAGGATAGAATGTAAACAAAAATATAGATTTGAATGGAGACTCGTTAAACGTCCAAGGAGGATAAGACCACGGGTTCCAGTAGTGTAAGCGTGGTGTGTTTCATCGATGACATCCGCTATAAAAATCCAGGTCAAAGACTGGTTATTAAAGTCACAATCTCAACCACTAGGCATACCTACAAGGCTACAAGCATCAAACATGTCTGACTTCATACCACAAAAGGAAATAGAATATTTCCAAATGACATCACGATGTGGATCATCAAACTTTCTTGTGAATATACTATCTTGAGTGACGAAAAACCTAGGTAAGCGTTGAAAATAGCCATGCAATACACGAAACACTCCAATTCCAGCTTGAAATGGCGAAAAATTTGATCCACGCTTGCGTTCAGAAGATCTACATTGTCAACCCCAAAACTCCCTACTTCCTTTCTTGTAACTTTCATAATCAATCAACATATCCACCATGAAATATAGAAGCCGCGTTCACAAAGAATAATGGATGGACAGACTAACGGAGGGCAGCCAAAACGGCCGAGGAGTAAAGCATATAACTGATATCTGATCCACTTATACATGCAATCATGAAGGCTTATTTCTAGTAAAATCCAACATAATGTAAAAAAAAAAACAAGAAACAAGAAATATCTTTGAAAAAGATAAACGGCATAGTTTTAATGCTGGTGGTTATAATGTAAAACTGCTGGTGAAATAAATTAACGAACTAATTAATAAATGCGCAGTTTCTGCACGGATAACAAAATTATATCAGTTTGAATCATTTTTCGTGATAATAAGACTGCATTTGAATCAGGAATATGATTTTATTAATGTGTCATTTGAATAGATACATCCACTTATTCAGCTGCGTATTTGCGTATAGGCAGCTACGCGCCTGAATACGACTGCATTTCAATCAGGAATATAATTTTATTAATAATTTTAAAATTGAAAAGATGCATCCACTTATTCAGCTTACATTCAATCTTAATTTTGTTTCGTCTTTAACTGCATATCTGCATTTTGCATTTACCGCTACATTGACCAATCACATACTTCATCTTGACCAGTAACGCCACCTGTCGCGTCATATCCGGGTCCAAAAGAAAATTATACGTCTATGCCGAACAAGATATTAGCACCTTCGGATACATTATTGAAAGTTAGATATAGTAGACCAAATGTAGACTACTGAGTACTGTTTCGTCCTTCTGGGACCTGTCAGTGATGCTAAGGGCCTATTTAGAGTTGATATCTTGGAGTCAACTGAGAGAGCTCAAAATAGAACATGTCAAAATCTTAGGTGTGAAGTAAGATAAAATAATGAATTTCACAATTTCGAATCATTTTTGGCAACGCCATGACCAATACGGAACGACGTAAACCATGGCAAAAGCAATCCAAAACAAACTCTCAGGTGACCAAACAAATCAGCGATGCCGTCTGCCAGGAAGTTTGCCGTTCCATCATATTTTCCTTTTATTTTTATGCTTGTGCGATTTCATGGTCTAGGCCATATAGTGTTACCATTGGCCGTTATTCCGTCATAATTTCGTTTCCGCTCATTTACGAGATACAGCATCTTCGGAGACCCACGATTGTTGCCGGGGTCATAAGTGTAGCGTACCGAAGAGTATTCAACCGTGGGTCTCCGACAATGGAGATACTATAGATACAACCTTAATTTGGTTTATAGATGTATAATGATAATATGCAGGTTAAGTTCTGATTTGGTTACACAATCAATCATTTTTTTCCAGGGTTATAGACATTTAACTTTAAGAATTTTAATTAAAAATTTACGAACACAATAGGGCCTTGACTAACTCCAGTGAGAATTAAAAAAACAAACAACAAAAACAACAAAAAATGTAATAATTTTATATTTTCAACTGCATTTAGGGTAATCTAGCTTGCCCACCTCAATATATTAAGAACACGCCGCTATTAAGACCGCTTTCACTCCGACCCCAGATGGTCTTAATAGAGAGGTTTCACCAAAATAATAAAATCTCCTTATCGAGGGAGCACTTTCTATGACAATAATCACGTTTGCAATTATTAGTATTATCTTTTCAAATGCCATTTACTTAGGCAGCTAACCATCCTTGGTGAGCCAATACCTCAGACCTGTCCTGAACAGTCATGCACACACCTCTTAACAATGTTAATAAACACTGAAAAGTTCCAAACTTTTCTTCGGTTACCGGCATGATATTGTGTCTCCAGACATATCTAGGCCTAGCTGTATGTAGACCACGCGTAATACTTCTAACCACACTATCTGCATTCTGTAATCACAAGATATTAATGTACTGTCTCAAAATTGAATATGCTGATCTAGTCCCAAGGAAGAACACAATGAGGATTTTTTTCCGTAATTTTAAAAGATTCGGTTGTAAAAACCAAAGATGGTAGAATGTTGATCAGCCTCATTATCATATACAACTAAAAGTACAAGGACCAAGAGGAACATTATAGTATTTCTCATGAAATAACGATAGCAGGTATTGTTCACAGATGAAGGGCGATTTGAATAATCCACCATGTGAGATTGTAGGTTAAGAATTCTGCTCTTTTATGATCTACATCGGAACGCCAGTATTTGCTAAAGTATCCCATTTTGGAATCTGTCGCCGCCTAGGTCAACATTTAGGCCCTAAACATCACTGACAATTCCCATACTGCATGCTATCAGAACATTGTATTATATTTTCTTTGGAAAAACCGTCCGTAAAAAAACAAAAAACAAAAAAAACACAACAAAAAGAAGAAAAAAAATCAACAAAAGAATGCTTTTGCAAGAACAAAGTGCAGAGACACAGAAGAGCAAATGTAAATTACTTTGCAGCCGTTTGTCCTTCTAAAGATTATTTTTATCACGCTATCTTCCCCATTCAGTCTTGCTTACGAAAGAAAATAAATGAATCCGCCACTCCTGTCTCTACACACCGGAATACGTCATAACTTAGTTAAGATATATGCATGTATCGTTTCGTTGTTTCGCTCCGAAATATCTATTGTTATCAGCGCTACAAAAAGTTGGGCGGGGGAACAAAAAGACTCGCATCAGCTACCATGATTGAGCGACGCTAATGCAAAACGTATTGTAATTGCACGTGTATTTCACCTAGGCGCCCGGTGTTCGATTCCCCGACTACGATGATAAGGTTTGGGATCATCTACCCGGGTACTCCGGTTTCCTCCCACGGTTATACCCTCACGCGCTTCCATTTGGGCCAACGAGCGTGATTAATATAAGTTTATATAACTTGTTTCGCAATTGTTGTAAAATGCATAAAATTCATTTTGCAATTGCAGAGATTCAATAAAAAGAACGATAACCAAGTTTGGTCATCTGTAAAGTCTTTATGACGTCATAATGGACCATCACCACGCGATATTTCCCGGTCATTGTCCTGTTGCTAGCGACACGAAGAGGTTGAGCTGTACAGAGCACACAGATTCTGATTTCATATTTATCTCATCATCGACAAAGATTGTTGATATTTACATCATTGCGAATTAACTGAGGGTAAGTAAAAGACAACTGATTAATTTAAATAAATCAGTTGCACTAAGATACATTATTTATATTTAGTGAGATATGTGGAAGTGTGGTGGGCTCAAGTTCTTTATTAATTTAGAGTCATCTGACTTATCAGGTTCACGATTTAATACGATAGATAATGGATGCAGGCTGTAAGCAAAAGTAATATATAAAATGTTTACACTATAATGATATTCTTTGTGGTGTGCAATGAAACATGTCCTTAATAATGTACATGTTATGTACATGTATATACAATTATAAATAAGTAATAATAAATCTGTTGGCATCTCCCCAGTGACTGTCCAATACAATTTCAGAATGTTTAATATCCTCATGTATAACATTTTGCGGCAAGTTGTTCCATGAATCTACTACGCGGAAACTAAAATAGTTGTTTTCCGTATGTCAAAGTTACATCGTTTTTTTTTTAATATCTTTTAGGAGTGTCCCCTTGTCCTACTATGTTTATCCATTTGAAATATATTTGCGGTGACCCGTTCATCATAGAAATTATTAACGATTTTAAATACATTGATTAGGTCCCTTCTATTCCCTCGGTGTGCCAAGGTTGGCAGTTTTAGTCTCTACAAACGTTCAGGGTACTTTAAGTGTTTGAAACTCGGTATGAGTTTTGTAGCCCTCCTTTAGACATTCTCTATAAGTTCAATATTCCAGGTGGGGTCTTACTAGTGCCTTCAATAGAAGTTTGAAATTTTTCCCATCTAGATATGTAAATGTTCTTCTAATCAGTCCTAGAATACTATTAGCTTTATTTACTCCTAAAGTTGCATACGGGTTCTAAAATTTATATCTTCATCCGCCGTTACTCCAATGTCCTTTTCAGATGTTATGTTCTCGAGTTCTATTTGTTCATCCATTGCTCCCGACGTGTAATTAAATCTTTTCCCTTTGCAGTTAATTGATAATACTTTACATGTGTTAGGAGGTAATCTGAGTAGCCATTTTGCTGACCATTGTTCAAGTTTATTAAAATCGTTTTGCAAAGTGTCTTTATCATTGCTTTCCCTTATTTCTCGGTATAACTTTGTATCGTCCGCAAAAAGGGGATATTTAGATTTTAGGTAAATCATTATTATATACTACAAACAAAATTGGTCCAAGAACGCTTCCTTGAGGAATGCCGTTTACTACAGGGTATGTCTTTGATGATTTACCATTGACTAAAACTCTTTGACATCTGTTACTGAGGAAATCCCTTATCCAGTTGGTGACCTCGTCACTAACTCCATATCCTGCGAGTTTCCTTAGTAGTCTACGATGTGGAACTTTTTGTCAAACGCTTTCATGAATTCCATGTATACAACATTCTTCTAAAACCATTAGTAGCTGCAATTGTGTCGATCTCCCGAAGACATATCCAAATTGTTTACTACTGAGTAGATTATTTCTGTTCATATGATTCACCATGCTCTCCCTTACTAGTTTTTCCATTGTCTTTGCTACTATACTGGTAGTTTTTCTATTGTCTTCCCTACTATGCTGGTAGTTTTTCTATTGTCTTTGCTACTATGCTGGTAGTTTTTCTATTGCCTTTGCTACTATGCTGGTAGTTTTTCTATTGTCTTTCCTACTATGCTGGTTAAACTGACTAGTCTGTAACTTCATGCCTCTGATTTTTAGCCCCTTTTTTTAAATGGCTGTGATATTGGCCTCTTTCACAATATTTACAATATCAAAATACATGAACGTACAAATGAACTACGTGTAAATTACATGTATGTAAGTCTTACAGCGGTCAATGGGTATCAACATCCTCGCACAAGCAAGCAACTCATCCCTTATAAGATTAATTTTGTACGGAAGGGAGATCTCATTTCAACCATATTTATGCTACATTACGCATCCTTAAGCAGTGGGACTTTATCATTCATAGTGTTCTATATGGTGATGTTTCAGATTATGGAGGATACACGACTAAAAGAGATTGCAAAACATTTGGTCACTGACGTCATCCAGAAAGCCACGGAATATGTCCGGGCAGAAAGGGAAGAAATGGCGGAAATGACCAGCCAACTGGACAAGGGTGTTGACGACATAGTTCAACTGACCATCGGACAGTCCATCACGGCCATTCGTAGTGGGCAAATATCACCAACTGACCACAAGGTGGCAGAAATGACGGGTCAACTGGATAAGGATGTTGACGATATAGTTCAACTGACCATCGGACAGTCCATCACGGCCATTCGTAGTGGGCAAATATCACCAACTGACCACAAGATGGCAGAAATGGCGTGTGAACTGGATAAGGATGTTGACAATATAGTTCAACTGACCATCGGACAGTCCATCACGGCCATTCGTAGTGGTCAGATATCACCGACTGACCAGAAGATGGCCGAAATGACGGGCCAACTGGATAAGGATGTGGACGATATTGTAAGTGGAACCATTGGGCGGTCAATCACAACCATCCGTAGTGGTCAAACGTCACCAACTGACCACAAGATGAGAAGCAGGGAGATAACGGCAGAGGCGACAGAGCCAAGAACCGGAAATGACGCCGGATTACAAAAGGCAAAAACCTACCCAAGTGGCAAAGGTATACTTGTATAAAAAATTATGTAGCTCAGTAGATAATTTCAAGATTGCAATATTAACTTTTCAGTAAAAAGATAAATCTATTGGTGCTTAAAAAAATTTAATTACTATTTGAAAGAAATATGCAAAATGATTGCCATGTATATTTCCTATCTCTACGGTTTGTCGTCTGTGGTATACTGGTTTGTTGTGTTTATCCGCAATAGAGATTCGATCTGTTTCGTGTCTGATTCCACTGATGTCTTTAAAGAAATGGGCATATATCATCAATTTTGTTGTTTATGTTTTCTTAGATCACGAAACCGGGGTTCCGCCGATCATCACTCAGAATAAAGCTGCAGGCAAAGTGAAGAAAACATTTTTCGAACGTCAGCTGGACAGACTTCTCGGGGTAAGTTAATTTTTGGAGAACATTACTGTATACAGAATGTATGTTTTAAGTGTGACGGAGAGGGACTGGAAATGTTATACTTTTATCTTACTTGAGGTTATTTTTATATTTTAGAGAGAAAAGAAAAATGAAAAGAAGTTGAAAACAGGTAAGCGTAAATATATTTTGTATATATTTAATTTGATAGCATTCGTGAAATACAATTTCAATTAAAGCTTTACATTTATAGATATTTATCTAAATAATTATCAAGAGATTTTGGTGTACATATGTATCTCTTTTAATTGAATTTATTTTGATGTCATCGTTCATTAAATTCTAGCAATAATGGTATTTTTCGCCCTTTTAAACAGAATTTCACGAAAGCACCCCTAGTGGAGGAAGTAGGAAACGTCCAACAAAGGCCCATAACAAAAGGGATTGGATCCTTAAAAACATCCTTTGCTGTTTTGTCCGCCAGACGGCGACAGTGGAGCCCATTGATGACTAAACAGAAGATTTGTGTAACGAAAAGTTACTAACACATTGGATATTTCAAAACTTGGCATTCGTAGCAAAATGTCAGAGGAAATCGGAGAAGACAGCGATATACGGTATCAGGCGAACAACAAGGAGTTGTAAACTTTATATCTGAAAGGCTACGAGGAAATATTGTCAAAAAGAGATAAAAATACGAAACTAAACCCAATCACGTTCCTCGATCTTGTACAACATTGATGATACTGTCATACACATACGTTTAAAACACAGTATGGCTATTTCAGTTTGTTTTAAAAGTTAATATTAGAAAATAAAAGCGGTAGATAAAATTTCTGTACATTATCGTTTTTATTTGATACAATTGTACTTTTGAGAATGTTGTACACGTGACCAACTGGACAAGATAAATGTTCTCGTCAGGGTTCAGCCTCAAGGTCACATGTCATAGGTCAAGGACATATTCTCCGAGTTTATTGATACATGATAACTGTTTGACGTGTCAAACAACTTTTTCGTGGCTATCGTTCTTTTTATTTGTCTCGATTATTTTAACAAATCACATCAATAATAATAATTCCATCCAACAGCCTGATATATGCTGTATTATAATATACTAATGTCAGGACTGGAATATTTGCTAAAGTTTTTGATCGTGTATATATCACATCGGGGAATTATTGTTGAATTACTATTATATGGTTTTACTTGCGAATTTCTGAAGTGGCTTGAAAATTATCTTTATAATCGTAAGCAGAAAGTCTTTATAAATAAAAACTCATTCTCAGCTCTAGGTTCGATTGAAGCAGGGGTACCTCAAGGCTCGATTTTAGGGCCTCTTCTATTTCTGATCTATATAAACGACATAGCCGATA
This sequence comes from Pecten maximus, assembly GCF_902652985.1. Taxonomy (NCBI): domain Eukaryota; kingdom Metazoa; phylum Mollusca; class Bivalvia; order Pectinida; family Pectinidae; genus Pecten; species Pecten maximus. The sequence goes on along the minus strand of NC_047024.1, from coordinate 21,287,729 downwards.
TTCTTGAATCGGTTTCTCGACGGTTTTCTAATGATACTTCTCTTTAAATTTCTTCCTTTTCATGTCAAGAGATAGATCGAGTACTTAACAGAGATCTCGAAGCATTAAACATGGTTAGATACTTTTTTCTTTTTTGTTTTTGTTTTTTTGTGTTTTTTTTGTGTGTGTTTTTTTGTTGTTGTTGAAAACTGATGTGTACGCAACTGCGTATTTGCGTATAGGCAGCTACGCGCCTGAATACGACTGCATTTCAATCAGGAATATAATTTTATTCATAATTTTAAAATTGAAAAGATGCATCCACTTATTCAGCTTACATTCAATCTTAACTTTGTTCCGTTTTTAACTTCATATCTGCATTTTGCATTTACCACTACAGTGACCAATCACATACTTCATCTTGACCAGTAACGCCACCTGTCGCGTCATTTCCGGGGACAAAAGAATATTATACGGTTATGCCGAAAAATGTGACAAAGGTAAATGAGAACTACTGTACGCGTGAATGAGAACTCTGCATTCACCTTAAAGCCGCATACTCCCAAATAACCCAAAATTCTAGTTGCACACTTTTATTAACGGCAATCCAAGATGCTCATTCACATTAAAATGGTCACTGGCCTGGACGTTTGACGGGGGAAATCCTTGCGACATCAGTGTATAAAAACAACTCGCCGCATTTATTTTTATCGCGAAATTTGTCATGGAACCGAGAACGAGAACTTACCTAATAATGCTTTCATTTAAACATATTAGCAAAATATTCTCGTAATAACTTACAAACATACAACTTTAAATACTTAATTTTAAAATATAGCAACAATGAATATAATATGTATCGATAAAATTCAGATCGTTCAAGTTGACAATTTTGGAAAAAGCTAACCAGCTATCCAATAAACGTCCGGCGAAATCCGAATTCGAGTCTATTCCTTTTTCTTCTCTTGTGAAGTTTTAACGATTCAGTTCTTTTCCTAAGGAATCCTGAGATTTTGCCGATTTCAGTCCCTTTAGCGTTTCCTTTTTTTTTTTACCGAATCTGTCTTGGAAAGCCCACGCTTTCGGCGTTCCGCAGTTTTAATGTTGACTGATAACCGGCCCGTTGCTTTGTGGGACTAATTTGCATAGAAACTTGGTCCGTCGGACCCAGTTATTATTTTTGGGACTGTATACTTTCATAAATACACATTGTACACATTTCCCTAAAGTTTTTGATTCGGAATGATTTGTTAGGTATTGATCAAGTCTGAAAACTGTAAAGAGGTCAACATGTAAACATTTTTATATATTTCTTTGTGAGTATGGGGCTTTAATCAATAGTTCTAGAACTACAGATAAACTAAACCACTCTTTTGGAGGTCATCATGCACTTCAGGAAAAACCTCAGGAAACATGCGCCCGGAAGACAGGCAAAACGAGCAGAAGGAAAGCGCCGGGACCCCGCTTACAAGTGTTATACAAATATTTCAAACTTTAATCAAACAACAAATATTAAGCGACAATGTCATACCAATATGAAAAAGTATCTAAATACTAAGTATTTCATAAGAACACAGAAGATTTGGGGTAAACTTATGATCCACACAAAAAAGAGGAAGTCAGGGGAAGTTGGAGGATGTCTTTTTTTTTCTTTAAATAATTCCAAAACTGAATTTTCACACATAATAGAAATTAAAAATAACTACATTCATATCTATAAAGTTTCCAGGATGGCGTCATCAACTTCCAGGAACTAATTCCAAAACCCCCGGTATGTAACATGCAAGGCATGGGGAAGAGCGAAGCACACGAGTCAGTGTAACGTCATTGTAAAGGGGAATATCATTTTTGTAGTAGTTTGAATTTTCTGACGATCTTACTACGTAGATAAATCACCACAAGGCAGCTTTGAAGGCGATATTAACATCAGAACCCTTCGGATGACGTATATAGGTGTGTGAGATATATACACACACTGAAGTAGCGGTGCATTAGGCCTAATTTCCGGGACGAAAATTGTTCAACTCCAAGCAGACGATGCTTTCGATATGTTGAATTCGACACTTATCATTGGAACATGTTGCCGGTAAAGAGTGAAGATTCCGGCACTTGTGACGCTCTTGTAGTCGGGATTACCTTAGTGTTGCAGGGGCTGAGCCTGGGCCCACAAGCAATCAAAAGCTATGTGGATTTAGCACTTAGGTAACTTTGGCCCCACAGTTGCCATAATGACTTGACTTTAAACATATTTATTGTCCAAAAAAAGGCACAAAGGATTTGGCACAAGTTATGACAACTTATGAAGCCATCTCCTATCAACAAAACATTTTACACAATTGATGACATATACATTTACAAAGTCAAAGTTTAAATAAGTCAATTTTACATAATTATGCAAATAGTGATATAAAGATAGACTTGCATGTTTAAAATCTCTTGCTGGATTTGATGATTTAATGACCCTTGAACTTAATTGGCATAATGTTATTATCATTACATATTACATGTATTATAACCCAGTTATGTGTGAATCTTTATCGTACAAAAATAATGCATGTCTGTAAATAGACAATTGTTCTCGTGGGCCAACCTATTTTCTTTGAGTCTTCCGTTTTGGAATCCGTCGCCGACAAGGTATCACCATTTAGGCCCTGAGCATCAATGGCGAGTCCTACATAACATATATTATATTAGAACCTTATATTTGGTTTTCTCTGGGAAATTTGTGGTTATACAATTAAGTAACAATTCATGCTAATACACTGTAAAGGTATTTGGTACGTTGAAAGAACAAAGTGCGGAGATTCTTCAAGAGTTGAGAGCTGGACACCAGTAGAGCAAGCAGGGATTTTTAACATGCGATTTTCCCCATTCAGTTCTGCTCACGAGAGGAAATAAATGAAACGGTTTCTCCCGTCTCTACAAATCGAAATATGTCATAACTAAATTGTAAGGACCGAGTGTGGTGACTATTGGGAATGCGAAAAAAACGTTTCTTACCAGAAGGAAAAGACGATAATTATAATTATTTCGGGGAAAATAACCAAAAAGACTCGTATCAGCCATCATAATTGAGCGACGCTAATGTAAAGCGTACTGTTATTGCAATTTCGGGTGGTCGGGTGGCACAGTGGTAACCCACTTGAAGTTTATCTACGCGGCCGGGGTTCGAATCCCGACCGGACTTGAAAAGGTATGGGGTCACCTGCCCGACATGGGTTTTCTCTTGGAACTCCAGGTTCCTCCCACGATAAGACCCACGCGCGCTTCCAATCTTGGCCAACTAGCGTGATTAATATAAGTTGATATAACTTATGTCGTAATTGTTGTAAAGTAAAAAAAGTTTACATTGCAATTGCAGACGTTCAATAGAAAGAACGATAATAACATTAGGTCGCCTACAAAGCCTTTATGACGTCATAATGGACCATCATCACGCGAGATTTCCCGGTCATTGTCCTGTTGCTAGCGACACAAAGAAGTTGAGCTGTACAGAGCAAACAAATTTTGATTTGATATTTATCTCATCATCGACATAAATTGTTGGTATTTACATGATAGCGGATTAACTGAGGGTAAGTAAAGTGCAACTGGTTAATTTAAATGAATACGACACATTATCTATATTTAGTGAGATAAATGTAGCTGAACTGGACTGAATGCCAGTGGCCAGGTAGTCCATATGGTCAGATCGTCCGTCTAGAGTTCAAAGGCCCTGAGTTCGAGTCCTGGTCTAGTCGTCACATTTTCCCTCTCCTATTACAATTGGCGTCCAACATCAATTGGAGTGGTCAACGGCACCAAATCTGTATAAAGGAAGGAGTAATGAAAAATAGCCTGCCCGCGTTGGGGCTCGAACATACGACCTTACGCTCTCAAGTCAAATATCCTATAATTGGGCTAAAGGGATTTTTCCGTTAGTCTGAGCTATTACACAAGTGTGGGTTCAAGTTCTTTACTAACTTAGCGTCTTCTGACTAATCAGGTTTACACACAAACCAATTCTCATAATATTGACAATATCAAAATGATATATGAAAGAAAAACATAACTACATGTACGTGCAGATTTCATGTATGTAAGCAGCACTGCGGCCAACAGGTATCAACATTCTCGCACAAACCATCACCTCATCCCTTCCCAGACGCCATATCGTCTAGACCAAGGGCAAAGTCCTCATTCGGAACCAATTTCTTCTTAACTCTGAAACCATCCACAATCCAGGTTGTTATAGCTACAACGAGATCTATAAATTCACTAAAACTTATGATTGGCGTGATAAATAGTACTAGCGTTAGATACATGGATGTAGAATAATCAAAAATGCTTCGTCCGCACTGGGACTCCAACTAGTAACTTCTCGCTCCTTACTTTAGAGTTATCGAATATGTAAAAACGTTAACATTCGAAACTTAATAACTGGAGAGTACAAACAAGAATTGTCCGGAAAAGATTTAATATGTAATAAATGTAGACAAACTTAGTATCATATTGGTGGAAATATGATAACAAAATTATTGAAATTGGACAGATTAAAAAATAGTTTATAGACAATATTTATCTTTCTATACTTCCTGTGAGCTAGGGACACAGAAGAGCTCTCTGTGTGTAAAAATATACAGCCAAGTCACGGATATTAATTCCATCATCTTCACAAACCCGCGGATTTATTTGGAAAAGAAAACAATTCCAATGTCGTTAGTTGTTATCGGAAATGAATGGTAGGGAGTAAATATTTTCATCACTGAGGCTATATTGTGGGTTTTCTTAACTTGGTTTGGACTGGCATCAAAATGAACGTTTTTAAGTTCGTCATGTCATTTATATGCTTCAAGGGTTACAGTACACGCAAAGCATTGCGTTTCTCCTGAAAATGTATTACGTAGAAAGGATTACATGCATGTTAAACTAGAAGCTGAAATTAAGATATTCTAAAATATTTTCTTTTATTTGATTTCTGAATTTTGACCCCTACTTCTTTACAAATACATGCGCATTTTATGTAATTGATAATTACAAGATGTATATTTCAATATGATGCTTGCACTGCTGTTGGGGTTGTAAGAATTGTACTTTTTTGGTTGTCAATCCAGTTAAAGATTATTCTTTGGGCATTTAAGCCTACATAATAATAGTATCAAAAACATAATTGGAGAGTGATATCTCATTAAACGTATGTATGGCACGGAGAGTAACGTTTAAGATACACCGTTAACATTTGCAATCCAAGTTTAACTGATACTGATAGACGTGTTCTCCTTGGTACCTGATTGTACAGTTATATTTAGTTAATCTACCACTTGTTTAAGCTTGATACAACACCATTAGAAACCCACACGCACACATACACGCGCTCGTGCACATGCACACTATTTACGTATATTTACCATTGTATGGCACTGCCACTATGTATATAACCCTACCAATTCAGTTGCGAGTTCACCAGCTTATGAACTGCCAACTGAAATTTGAATTTGAAAATTAAAAAAAAAAAAATAAAATCGCACGACAAATAAAAAATCGCAGATGGTAAATATATAAGCAAGCGCGCTTCATGGAATTTGCCTCTGTCCAGTTGGCATTCATATTGACTATGAATGCCAACTGAAAGCCGTTCAATGCTTAAATGAAAGAATGTTTTGTTTTCGTGGTCAGTATACAATATGTACTTCAACGGGACATTACTGTCATTTGGTGCCATGCAGGTAGTGTGTAAGAATTGTACCTGGTGTCCCTCCCCATTGCATGATCGTAAGAGGCGATTAAATATTGGATTGTATCTTTTTTTCTCTTTCTAAACAACTTCATTCTTCCAAATGTCTCTCTTGACAATGCCTCACTTTTGGCCTTAAGTTAAGCGTGTGCCCCTTTGAGGGAGGCTTCGGGTTCTGTCCCTTGGCCGAAACATACCAGCCTATAAAAATGGTAGTTGCTGCTCCTGTTTAACGCTCAGCAGTTTAGGGAGATGGACGACTGGTTCGCCCGTTGTCAGTATAATATGACCGGGTGGGGTGCCCTGCCAGATTTCTTCGTCAGTATGATTCAGTGAGATATCACTATAAAGTAGATATCAGTGGCTCGCTATCACAAGCAGAGATAAACACGAACATACTGCAGCCTCCTAAAACACACGTACACTACATGTACACATCTCGCGCGCGGGGGTTTCCTTTCTTTTTAAATGACCACAGCTGTTGTTAAACAATGCAAAACGGAGCTGACAGCGGGAGATTCCATTTTTATTATAAGCAGCTGAACTCGATCATTCACAGCGTTTTATTATTATTACAGATTATGGAGGATATACAACTTAAAGAGATTGCAAAACATTTGGTCACTGACGTCATACAGAAAGCCACGGAATATGTCCGGACAGAAAGGGAAGAAATGGGGGAGATGACGGGCCAACTGGACAAGGGTGTGGACGACATAGTTCAATTGACCATCGGACAGTCCATCACGGCCATTCGTAGTGGGCAAACATCACCGACTGACCACAAGATGGCAGAAATGACGGGGATACTGGATAAAGATGTGGACGATATTGTAGGTAGAACCATTAGCCAGTCTATCACGGCCATTCGTAGTGGTCAAACATCGCCAACTGACCTCAGGATGGCCGAAATAACAGGCCAACTGGACAAGGATGTGGACGATATTGTAGGAAGAACCATTGGGCGGTCAATCACAGCCATCCGTAGTGGTCAAACGTCACCAACTGACCACAAGATGGCCGAAATGACGGGCCAACTGGACAAAGATGTGGACGATATTGTAGAAAGAACCATTGGGCGGTCATTCACAGCCATCCGTAGTGGTCAAACATCCCCAACTTACCACAAGGTGAGAGGCAGTGAGATACAGGCAGAGGCAACAGAACCAAGAACCGGAAATGACGCTGGGTTACAAAAGGCAAAAACCTACCCAACTGGCAAAGGTATACTTATATAATGATTATGTAAATCAGATGGTAATATCAATAATACAGTATTAAGCTTTTCAGTAAAAACATATGAAACTGATAATGCTTAAAAATTAACTAAACATTTTTTGAAAAAAATATGTTTTTAAAAATCTTTCTTTATGGTTTGTCGTCTGTGGTATATACAAAATGTATATTGTGTATCGTTAGGGCCAAATTTCCAATATCGCTCCTCCGAACTAAACGCGAAGGAGGGAAGGAGCGAAAACACGATGACGAAGGAGCGGAGAAGCGAAGAAGCGAAGCTCCTTTGCCATCGTGTTTTTGCTCCTTCGCTCCTTCGTCATCGTGTTTTCGCTCCCTCGCTCCTTCGCCATCGTGTTTTCTCTCCTTCGTCATCGTGTTTTCGCTCCTTCCCTCCATAGCGTTTAGGTCGGAGGAGCGATATTGGAAATTTGGCCCTAACGGAACACCATATATATCGGTTTTTTTGTGTTTATCTACTATATTTGTCAAAGTTATAAATTAATGTAATGTGTTTGACGATTAGATCTGTTTCGTGTCTGATATCACTGATATCTATTTTTTTTTAAATATTATCAATTTTGTTGTTTTTGTTTTCTTAGATCACAAAACAGTGGTTCTGCCAATCGTCACTCAGAATAAAGCTGCAGACAAAGTGAAGAAGACATTTTTCGAACGTCATCTGGACAGACTTCTCGGGGTAAGTTAATTTTTGGAGATCATTACCGTGTAAATTATGTATGTTTTCAGTGTGACGGAGAGGGACTGGAAATATTATATATTTATCTTACTAACGTTTATTTTTATATTTTAGAGAGAAAAGAAAAATGAAAAGAAGTTGAAAACTGGTAAGCAAATATTTTACTAAATTTGATAGCATTCGTACAAATAACAAAATTTCATTTATAACTTTACTTTTATAGATATTTTCTTCCATTTCTTTTAAATATCAACTTTGACGTCATTGTTCATTATATCCTAGTAATAATGATATATTTCTTTGCCATTTTAAGCAGAACTTCATGACAGCGCCCCTAGTGGAGGAAGTAGGAAACGTCCATCAAAGGCCCATAACAAAAGGGATTGGATCCTTAAAAACATCTTGTGTTGTTTTGTCCGCCAGACGGCGACAGTGGAGCCAATCGATCACTAAATAAATGAGATGTAACTGAGGGCACGGAACTAACACATATTAAATCGTCTGCTGTATGTTGAGATACGTGTAAAATGCTGATAATTATTAATTACACATTTCATATAACAGACATGTTCTTATATACGAATTCGTTACACAATGTAACAACTAATTGTATTTAAGAAAAAAACATGCAAAACTAAATATAATTCCGTTCCTCTTGTATAACATTGATTATATCGTTTTAAACACAATATGGTTATCGAAATTTGTTTTAAAAGTTGATACTATGAAATAAAGGAGGTATAGAAAACATTTTTGCATATCATCGTTTTTATTTGATACTTTTGAGAATGTCGCACACCCGACCAACAGGATAAGATAAATGTCCTCGTCGGGGTTGAACCTTAAGGTCAAATGTAATAGGTCAAGGAAAGTCTGGGGAATACGAGACTATGATAATTGCGGTTCATGCTTACAATTGGGGAGGGATTAGTAACAGCCCTGGAGAGCGGTGAACTAGTCTACATGAAAAGGTAAAGTAAGAGTTACCTCCTACATACCTACCTGGAAATGAAATAACTTTTAATTTATCTCAGTAATTTACTTTAAACTTTTGAAACAATTAACATGTAAATGTTAAGAATACACAGAAGGATTGAATTATATTTGTTAACAAGAAACGGTTGTAGCGATATAAAAATATGTAAAGAAGATTTGAACAAAATAAATTTTCTTTGGTATCAAAAGACTCATTTTTGCAAGTAAGAATATGGTTTTATATTCAAACATATGTGAAAATAGGTACCACTGTGTAATCAAAGTTTTCCTTAGTCCCTGTTGGCCTTACCGAATGCTTGACCGATCGGAGATTCCTACTTTGGAAGGATTGCACCCTCTGATCGGAGGTTCCTACTTTGGTAGGATTGCACCCTCTGATTGGAGGTTCCTACTTTGGAAGGATTGCACCCTCTGATTGGAAGTTCCTACTTTGGTAGGATTACACCCTCTGATTGGAGGTTCTTACACGTACTTTGGTAGGATTACACCCTCTGATCGGAGGTTCCTACTATGGTAGGATTGCACCCTCTGATCGGAGGTTCCTACTTTGGTAGGATTGCACCCTCTGATCGGAGGTTCCTACTTTGGTAGGATTGCATCCTCTGATCGGAGGTTCCTACTTTGGTAGGATTGCACCCTCTGATTGGAGGTTCCTACTATGGTAGGATTGCACCCTCTGATCGGAGGTTCTTACTTTGGTAGGATTACACCCTCTGATCGGAGGTTCCTACTTTGGTAGGATTGCACCCTCTGATTGGAGGTTCCTACTTTGGTAGGATTGCACCCTCTGATCGGAGGTCCCTACTTTGGTAGGATTACACCCTCTGATTGGAGGTTCCTACTTTGGTAGGATTGCAACCTCTGATACGAGGTTCCTACTTTGGTAGGATGACACTCTCTGATTGGAGGTTCCTACTTTGGTAGGATTACACCCTCTGATCGGAGGTTCCTACTTTGGAAGGATTGCACCCTCTGATTAGAGGTTCCTACTTTGGACGGATTGCACCCTCTGATCGGAGGTTCCTACTTTGGACGGATTGCACCCTCTGATCGGAGGTTCCTACTTTGGTAGGATTGCATCCTCTGATCGGAGGTTCCTACTTTGGTAGGATTGCACCCTCTGATTGGAGGTTCCTACTTTGGTAGGATTGCATCCTCTGATCGGAGGTTCTTACACGTACTTTGGTAGGATTACACCCTCTGATCGGAGGTTCCTACTTTGGACGGATTGCACCCTCTGATCGGAGGTTCCTACTTTGGTAGGATTGCATCCTCTGATCGGAGGTTCCTACTTTGGAAGGATTGCACCCTCTGATTGGAAGTTCCTACTTTGGTAGGATTGCACCCTCTGATCGGAGGTTCCTACTTTGGACGGATTGCACCCTCTGATCGGAGGTTCCTACTTTGGTAGGATTGCATCCTCTGATCGGAGGTTCCTACTTTGGTAGGATTGCATCCTCTGATTGGAGGTTCCTACTTTGGTAGGATTGCATCCTCTGATCGGAGGTTCCTACTATGGTAGGATTGCACCCTCTGATCGGAGGTTCCTACTTTGGTAGGATTGCATCCTCTGATTGGAGGTTCCTACTTTGGTAGGATTGCATCCTCTGATCGGAGGTTCCTACTTTGGTAGGATTACACCCTCTGATCGGAGGTTCCTACTTTGGTAGGATTACACCCTCTGATTGGAGGTTCCTACTTTGGTAGGATTACACCCTCTGATTAATTGGAGGTGGTTCCCTAATTAGTAGGATTACTCCCTCTGGATACTCTTTGTTTTTTTGTTGTTTTTTTTATTTCGTTGGAGATTCACTGAAAGGGAAATTTTTTTTTAATTTCTTTTGATGATGTAATAAAGATGAAGCTGTATTTGTGAATTTCCGTGTCACATCCAAATTTTGTCTAAACAACACACATTAATATGTTAAAGGTCATCTCTTGGTTCAATGATTGAATCAGCACGCCTGTTTGAGAGCCGGATTACTTGTTTGATGGTATGAGTATCCACAACCGGAAGAGCTCACTAAATCAAGACGACCTATAACAAATGAGGGCACGAGACTTAGTGAATCTCGTCGTTTCCCACACATACTATGGACACAGGACCTCGTCAATTTTACCTTAACATATAAATGTTCAAGCACAGGAACTTGACATAGGCTGGATCGAATGTATAAAAATACATATACTGTACTACATACCGACCGTGGGGTTAGAATTATGTGCCACGCTCCTGCGTTGTCTCATCGGCTTTGGGGAAAGTACTCTACATATATGTAAAATCTGTCACCTTCTCCTTTTTCAAAAACTAGTATTTTGTGTATAACTAAATATTATAGCGACAATCAGCCTCTTTTATCCCGAATTTTTTCTTCTCTTTGTTAAATGTTTGTAGTAATGTTATAATCACAGCAGACTTACGTTTTTCATGTACGTATATTCTATGAATCGAAGTTGAATCGCAAGCTGCTTAATTAGTTGTTCATTTACAATTTTTATTCTTTATAATGCCTATAACATAGGGACTTGGTAAAGGTTAACAACCCTCACGGTGTGTATATATACCAAACGTGTGAAACGAAAATAAAATGAGATCTGTGACAGGTCCCTGTGTCTAAAAGAAGTATTAAATATGGACATATTTGTGTACATTGTTTACTAGTCACCAATTAGTTACCAGTCACAATCGAGAACTATCGGCATGTTCCGTAAATGAACGGAAAGTACCGACGTTTCCCGATTACGTATATCTGTGAATATTTAAAAACACATTCGCAAAACTCAATGATTGGCAATTGTATAGATATTCCTATCGGATCGAGATGTGTGAGAGATGTAATCATAGATTGTTTTTAAATTCTTGTATAAAAAAAACGTCAGCTAAAATATAGAATCGTTTGTAGTTTCTACTGGTTCACAAACCCCTGTGCTTAGTTTGGTTTATGAATGGTTCTTGAATGAGTGGGCGTGTGCGTAAACCCAAATAAGGTCACGTGCTCGAACGAGTAGGCGTGTAACCCTCAAGGGCGCGTGTTTAGTATAAATCACTTAACTTTTACTTCTTTGTATAACTTCCTCATATTTGTAAACACTTTTTGTAGTTTTCTTTTCAAGTAAAAATTTTTTTTCGAAACAATTCTATATAGAATGTGATCTGTATAAAATTTGAAGTGTCGCGTATTTTTAAGACTCGATTTTTAGTAAAATTCATTATTTATCTTAAATCATATTGTGTCTGATTTGGATTTATTTGCTTGCTTCATTTTTTGTACTGTTTTTTTGTTTTGTTTTGTTTGTGTTTTTGTTTTTGTTTTTTTGTTTTTGTTTTTTAATTTACATTTAGCTCGCCGACACGAAGTCCAGGGGAGCTATCGCAATACCTCGGCTGTAACATCGGCGTCGGTGTCTATTCACAGTTAGGTTAAAGTAATTTTTATATATAATGACAAGAACTTTCTATAGTACTACATTTGCGGACCTGCTGACCTTGATCGTGACCCTTGATCAACTTTAAAAAAAAACTTAACCTTGACCACAGTTTGCAAACTTACGAGATAAGGCTTTCATATTTTACATATGTGTTCCTTGTCACAAGACCTATCTTTTATATGTGTGTTCTTCAGTTACGGACCTGCTGATCTTGATCTTGACCTTTGACCTACTTAAAAAACTGATGCTGAATTTCAACCCACTCGGCGAGTTATGTGGTCTTCTGTAAACTCTTGTTGAGCTTTACTATCGCGATAAAAACTTTGATTAAGGTGATAAAATAGTGAGTTTTCATTGTCATAAAGTTAGAAGCCAAGATACTAGGTTGAATTATTGAATATTATAAACGGGTTCATGTCAAACGTTACTATGCTCTCGCTATTTGTTTGCTGGGTTTCTCGCACGACAAGACATTTTACTCTAATTGATCTGCATGGCATGCGACGTGCATCCTGTATGTTGTTCAGTGAGGTACTCACCAACTACTACAAGGAGACTGCTCACGTGACAATTAACCAATCAAACAAATCGCGAGAACAGAAAAAAATATTTTACGCCAGTGTAAGTTCCATAGCTGAAATATCGATAACTCAGTAGAAATCCTAAATATGCGCACGTGACTACGATTAGATGAAGATTTCTCTATTTTCATTAAAAACACAAAAGTCTTTAGAAACAATACAATGTATAAGTAAAACACACCATTGTCCACAGAACTTGTCAGATATAGTTATTGGAGTTTAATACTAACGTATATACAAGGTACAGTGTATATATAAAAGGGTTTGCCAGAAATGAAGACCAAAGCTATAATTTAGAAATTCATTTAGAACAGAGATTTCTGAGATTTTTTTACGTTTAAGTTTTATCTATTTAAAAAAAAAAAAATATTTTAGAAGATTTCAAATATTCATTCGTTCAAAATAGAACTCACCAAGATTTTCCTTTCAGTATATATAAAGTTCTGAATTTCCTAAACTGTAAAAGAACGGATCACCTTGTACAAACGTCATATCCGTGATATTTTCCCATATTCAATTTCTATAAGTAATCAATGATTACATATTCTTAATTAACAAATGATGTACATATTTTCTTATCGCTCACAACCTTCAAGATATCAAAAAATATATAATTCTTCCTTAAAATTTTTATGATACACATGTACATATTTTGTTGTCTATATCAATCGGGAACCGTCGGCAGTTTCCGTAAACAAGAAAATTTTCCGACGGTTCCCGATTGGTGTCTATATACATGTATCAAATTTCCACTTTCGATTGAATTGATACTTCAATATTGCTCAAATCCACAAGGAGAAAATATTTTCCTGTTATCAATCATAACCACTGTTATGTAATGCGTTTTAATACATTTGACCTGTGAATATAATGCGCTTGTATTTCTGTGGATTTTTTCCCTGGCTTGGCACTTCTCCCCATTAATAATCCAATTATTTATCATAATTATGCTGTTTGATAGTAGTCAATATCATAAAAGTGGTTATACTTTTCCTAAAGTTGAGTAAATATTTACAAAATTTCAAGTGACCCCTTTTACTATGTCACTTTTCATAAAACCCTCAAATTCACACCCATACAGAAGGATATCATAAATTCAATATTTTCTCCCGACCATATCATGTCAATAGAACGGTAGAGTTGTCTCCCCTGTTTCAAAACTGCCTCAGTAGGCCTATGCGAATTAAGAAGACGCTAAACCCTACAGCGAGGGAAGAAAGATAATTAATTATAATGGTGTATTTTCTCTCTCATTTGTATGTTGACATTTTATTGTTCATCTTGAGTACTTTGCCGGTTTTTTTGTTGTTTTTTAAAATGTCGCTTTGGAGAGTTTTGTCTTTTCAATATGTCGCTTTGGTATTATAAACGGTGCCCTCCATTATTATAAGATCTCCAGCACACAACTGTAAGAAGACCCAAACCATATAAAACACAGGAAGAAAGAGAAAAATATAATGGTATATTCTCCCTCTCATTTGTATGTTGATATTTTGTTGTTCATCTTGAGTACTTTGTCTGTTGTTTTTTTTTTTAAATCGCTTTGGAGAATTCTTTTCTTTTCGATGTGTCGCTTTGATATTATAAACGGTGCCCTCCATTATTATAAGATTTCCAGCACACAGCTGTATGTTTCGAATTATCAATTTAAATTGAGAAAAAAATTAGTGAAGCTTTTAGCGCTAATATATCAACAAATCAATGCATTATTTTGTATTATGCATTTTCTCGGAATAATGATCAGTGGCAATTCCGCTATGAGATGGCGCAATGGAAATGGTTAAAGACTGAAATGTAACGAAATATAAAATGTAAAATATAAATGTAAAATATAAAATGAAAAATATAAAATGAAAAATATATAATACAAAATAATAAAATATATAAAGTATATATAAGATATAAAATAACAAAAAAAATGTAATATATATGTATATAATATAAAATAAGATATAAAATTAAAGATATGAATATAAAATTTAAATAAAAAAAGTTATGAATATCACATACAAACTGTTTCACAACTATAAAAATGAAACATTTTGAACAGTTGGATGTGAGATTTGAAGAAAAAAAGTTCCATTCATTATTACTTATGATCGATAACAATACTGTGTAGGAATTGGCGGGCTGGATTGATCAAACTACTGTTAAACAACGAGTATTATTGCTGTAACAAAATCTACAGATATTATACTGGTGTTGTGTATTCCGGGATACATTATTTGCTTTGAAAATAAAAAATGGCCGCTACCTCTAGTTAGTCATCGACAATGAAATTTAATTACCATCAATTACACACATGGGGACAGTAGGGGAGCTCTGAAGGAGAACAGAAAATTATCAAATATCCTTGGGCCCCTCTCAATTGATCCATGATATCTGATCTAATGAAAATCAATGCTGAATATAAGAGTTAACAATATTTTATTTATTGTATTCTGATTAACAATCAGGTCTATCGGAGTCCCCGCGAAATAGGACAGTTTACAAAAACAAAGTAAAATACATCTAATATTCATGTACGAAAATATTGTGCAATACCACAGAGTCGAATTACTAATTTAGTCCGTGGGAGTACCTAGCAAAGCTCATCCGTGAAAACAATTGATTACGAAATTTATCTATTTTGATTCTTACTTCAAATGGCTTTAATCTCATCTCCATTTATCGAAGTTCAACATTGAACCATCGAGGAATACGGTTATAAAAACAGACTACTATCAATCAATTAAGAAAACCTTGGTTAAAAAGTGGCACCTGTTTTGCTGCGGTCCAAGGGAGATAATCGCATTAAACCTTGTCATGTGTTGTGACGTCAGAGTATAAAGTGCAAAGTATTTTACCGGACTGAACGTACATGTGAGAGGACTGTGTGTATTCGATGGATTTACAATAAAAACAAAAGACTAAGACAAAACCTATGGATGTATTGGCCGACGAGCAGATTTTACATGCTGAGTTAGGTAAGTTTAACTTTTAATCTGAAGTATGTCAAGCGAGTTGTCAAAAGTTGTTTTCGGCTTATATGCGAGCGTGACGGCTATATCATAGCATGGCCCACTTGTCAACTCGTCGTGTTTATTTTGGATGAAGATAACACTTTATTTTCGTAGTAAATTCTATCATTGATTTATCGTTACTTAAAGAGAATAACACGACATTATCATAACGAATCGTTTACACACATATTAATGGTGTGTACAATGTTTTTCATAAGTGATTATAATTAAATTGATTAGCAGACTAACAGCGGGATATGGGTGACCTTATTTAATTAGGCCTGTAGTATGTATATAATGGGGGCGATATGTGATCCCAATGTCGGGCAGTTTAGGCGACTTACTCATTCATATACACACAGCCTTTCCTTCAGTCAATAATTAAAATAATATGCTACGTTTCTGTATAAAATGTCACAGGTCAACTTGGTACGCTTGTATTGGAAGTTTTTTTTCTTTAATTTTCTGACAGTATCCTGTTTCGTGAAAAACATTTCCATAAAAAAAATTAAATCCTACAAAATGCATTTTAAGTAAGATGTGATTCATTATCCATAGTAAACATAAGGTAAATAAAATTAAAATTTAAGTTTTAAAAAAAAATAACCATTTAATTTGTCTTAAGAAATATTACTTAAAATATTCAGTATATATAGCTATATGTAATGTAGGATGTATAACAATGAAACAATGTATTAATTTTGTTTACATTGTTACTAAATTTTCTTTTTTTTTCCTGAGGGAGAAACTACATGTACCAGCTGATTTTTTTTTTTATGTTACAGAAACATAAATGTATGTATAGTAATCTGTTGTTAATATTAAATATCTAATAGGCATACTAAGCATATATCTAAATAAAGTATATAATAAGCATAATAAGCATATCTGTGTAATGAATTAATTAATTAATTAATTTGAACAAAAAATAAGATATATTGATATTGGTGTACTTTCAAAATATAAGGAAACTAAACTCAGACTAGTTCTAATATTTTTTTTTTTTTTTTTTTTTTTTTTTACACTTTTTTGATATAAGTTATTTTTATATGACTGGTAAATATGGGATTATTACATTATAGGAGAAAAATATTTAAAGGTATTCCATTCTTTGCATTATTAATTGATGTAAATAAAAACTAAAATAATAAAATTTTTAAAAAATCAGGGAAAAGGTTGTTTTAAATTTCTCTATTGTCATAATTCTGTTATTTTCAATTCATGCATTTTGTATTAACCACAATTAAAAAAGATCTAGGTAAGTCATTTTCTGAATGAAGAACAAAAACAAATATTTATGAAATATGAAGAAGTCATAAATTTAAAACATCCTGTTCACTTTATTATGATGATTAAGCCAAATTGTATACTGTTGTTGATCTTATTCTTGATAGTTATTATCTTCTCGGCTATCAGCGTGATAACACCCTCTACATAAATTGTGTTACATACACACATACACACCCTCACATGCACGTGTAATGATGCCTATATCAGCACTGCTGTGATTGGCTGAAAATTCCATTTGTTTTAATAACTCATTTCAATATCACCAAAAACCAACATGGTAAGAGGCAGAAAGGGGAAATACTGCCAATTTATATTTGATATCATTCTGACAAAATTATGTTCACATGAATGAATGTGGATGTTTACAACCCCCACCTGGAAATAATTGATAGGGGATCCGGATAATCTTGTGAAATTGTAAAATCGTCCAGTTTTACATTTATTCATAAATTAATTTGTAGGTCTTTCTGAGTTCCATTTCTTTATTTTTAAGAATTTATTGAATACAGTGCTAACACAGATTCTTCTTAAAATTTCCAAAGTTTAAAAAAATCAATTAGAAAATGTTTTTATCATTTATATGCATCCTTCCAATAGTCCCAGGGGGCAAACACTTTGACTATTAGATGGGTAATGGGCATATAATTATTACAGAGCTCTAAAACTGCATGGATGGATTTATTCATAGCCTTTTCACAATTTGATTTTATTTGAATTATTCATTAAGAATGAGTAGGAAATGGTCCTGAAAAACTACAAATTTATTCAAATGTGACTGTTGTCCTAATTAAGTAAGGATTTGTTGAGTAATCTCATGGAGGCTTTGACAATTTTTTTAACATATATACATTACACAGGTTCTGGTAACGAATTGATGTAGAAAACATATAGCAGATCTCATACCTACAATTCAGTGTTTATACAGGTGTCCATATTACACAGGGAAGCATATGTATAGATATATACAGGTGTCCATATTATACAGAGAAGCATATGTATAGATATATACAGGTGTCCATATTATACAGAGAAGCATATGTATAGATATATATAGGTGTCCATATTATACAGGGAAGCATATGTATAGATATATACAGGTGTCCATATTATACAGGGAAGCATATGTATATATTTATACAGGTGTCCATATTATACAGGGAAGCATATGTATATATTTATACAGGTGTCCATATTATACAGGGAAGTATATGTATAGATTTATACAGGTGTCCATATTATACAGGGAAGTATATTTATAGATATATACAGGTGTCCATATTATACAGGGACTCATATGTATAGATATATACAGGTGTCCATATTATACATGTGTCCATATTATACAGGGAAGCATATGTATAGATATATACAGGTGTCCATATTATACAGGGAATCATATGTATATATATATATACAATTGTCCATATTATACAGGTGTCCATATTATACAGGGAAGCATATGTATAGATATATACAGGTGTCCATAGTATACAGGGAGGTATATGTATAGATATATACAGGTGTCCATATTATACAGGGAATCATATGTGTATATATATATACAGGTGTCCATATTATACAGGGAATCATATGTATAGAAGGTGTCCATATTATACAGGGACTCATATTTATAGATATATACAAGTGTCCATATTATACAGGGAAGTATATGTATAGATATATACAGGTGTCCATATTATACAGGGAAGTATATGTATAGATATATACAGGTGTCCATATTATACAGGGAATCATATGTATAGAAGGTGTCCATATTATACAGGGACTCATATTTATAGATATATACAAGTGTCCATATTATACAGGGAAGTATATGTATAGATATATACAGGTGTCCGTATTATACAGGGAAGTATATGTATAGATATATACAGGTGTCCATATTATACAGGGAAGTATATGTATATATTTATACAGGTGTCCATATTATACAGGGAAGTATTTAGATTTATACAGGTGTCCATATTATACAGGGAATCATATGTATAGATATATACAGGTGTCCATATTATACAGGGAAGTATATGTATAGATATAAGTTTATAGTATATAGGTCTATTTATACAAGTGTCCATATTATACAGGGAAGCTTACTGATAGATATATACAGGTGTCCATATTATACAAGGAAGCTTATTGATAGATATAAGATATAATATTCTATAGGTTTATTTATACAGGTGTCCATATTATACAGGGAAGCTTGTCTAGGTATAAGTACATCATCAATAGGTATGTTATACAGGTGTTCATCATACATGGAAGCTTATAAATATATAGGTATATATTATACAGGTTGTCTGATTATTGAGTGAATCTGTCAATTCTGTATTAATTCTGGATTATACAGGTTGTCCGATTATCAAGTGAATCTGTCAATTCTGTATTAATTCTGGATTATACAGGTTGTCCGATTATTGAGTGAATCTGTCAATTCTGTATTAATTCTGGATTATACAGGTTGTCCGATTATCGAGTGAATCTGTCAATTCTGTATTAATTCTGGATTATACAGGTTGTCCGATTATCGAGTGAATCTGTAAATTCTGTATTAATTCTGGATTATACAGGTTGTCCGATTATCGAGTGAATCTGTCAATTCTGTATTAATTCTGGATTATACAGGTTGTCCGATTATCAAGTGAATCTGTCAATTCTGTATTAATTCTAGATTATACAGGTTGTCCGATTATTGAGTGAATCTGTCAATTCTGTATTAATTCTGGATTATACAGGTTGTGCGATTATCAAGTGAATCTGTCAATTCTGTATTAATTCTGGATTATACAGGTAGTCCGATTATCAAGTGAATCTGTCAATTCTGTATTAATTCTAGATTATACAGGTTGTCCGATTATCAAGTGAATCTGTCAATTCTGTATTGATTCTGGATTATACAGGTTGTCCGATTATCAAGTGAATCTGTCAATTCTGTATTAATTCTGGATTATACAGGTTGTCCGATTATTGAGTGAATCTGTCAATTCTGTATTAATTCTAGATTATACAGGTTGTCCGATTATCAAGTGAATCTGTCAATTCTGTATTAATTCTGGATTATACAGGTTGTCCGATTATCAAGTGAATCTGTCAATTCTGTATTAATTCTGGATTATACAGGTTGTCCGATTATCAAGTGAATCTGTCAATTCTGTATTAATTCTGGATTATACAGGTAGTCCGATTATCAAGTGAATCTGTCAATTCTGTATTAATTCTAGATTATACAGGTTGTCCGATTATCAAGTGAATCTGTCAATTCTGTATTAATTCTGGATTATACAGGTTGTCCGATTATCGAGTGAATCTGTCAATTCTGTATTAATTCTGGATTATACAGGTTGTCCGATTATCGAGTGAATCTGTCAATTCTGTATTAATTCTGGATTATGCAGGTTGTCCGATTATCGAGTGAATCTGTCAATTCTGTATTAATTCTAGATTATACAGGTTGTCCGATTATCGAGTGAATCTGTCAATTCTGTATTAATTCTGGATTATACAGGTTGTCCGATTATCAAGTGAATCTGTCAATTCTGTATTAATTCTGGATTATACAGGTTGTCCGATTATCAAGTGAATCTGTCAATTCTGTATTAATTCTGGATTATACAGGTAGTCCGATTATCAAGTGAATCTGTCAATTCTGTATTAATTCTGGATTATACAGGTAGTCCGATTATCAAGTGAATCTGTCAATTCTGTATTAATTCTGGATTATACAGGTTGTCTGATTATCAAGTGAATCTGTCAATTCTGTATTAATTCTGGATTATACAGGTAGTCCGATTATCAAGTGAATCTGTCAATTCTGTATTAATTCTGGATTATACAGGTTGTCTGATTATCAAGTGAATCTGTCAATTCTGTATTAATTCTGGATTATACAGGTTGTCCGATTATCGAGTGAATCTGTCAATTCTGTATTAATTCTGGATTATACAGGTTGTCCGATTATCGAGTGAATCTGTCAATTCTGTATTAATTCTGGATTATACAGGTTGTCCGATTATCAAGTGAATCTGTCAATTCTGTATTAATTCTGGATTATACAGGTTGTCCGATTATCAAGTGAATCTGTCAATTCTGTATTAATTCTGGATTATACAGGTAGTCCGATTATCAAGTGAATCTGTCAATTCTGTATTAATTCTAGATTATACAGGTTGTCCGATTATCAAGTGAATCTGTCAATTCTGTATTAATTCTGGATTATACAGGTTGTCCGATTATCAAGTGAATCTGTCAATTCTGTATTAATTCTAGATTATACAGGTTGTCCGATTATCAAGTGAATCTGTCAATTCTGTATTAATTCTGGATTATACAGGTAGTCCGATTATCAAGTGAATCTGTCAATTCTGTATTAATTCTGGATTATACAGGTTGTCTGATTATCAAGTGAATCTGTCAATTCTGTATTAATTCTGGATTATACAGGTTGTCCGATTATCAAGTGAATCTGTCAATTCTGTATTAATTCTGGATTATACAGGTTGTCCGATTATCAAGTGAATCTGTCAATTCTGTATTAATTCTGGATTATACAGGTTGTCCGATTATCAAGTGAATCTGTCAATTCTGTATTAATTCTGGATTATACAGGTTGTCCGATTATCAAGTGAATCTGTCAATTCTGTATTAATTCTTGATTGTACAAGTTCTCAGAATTTTCAAGTGTACATGTTGTCTTAGTGTCAACTGATCATCACAATTAAGTGTGGTCCGATTATCAAGTGAATCTTGTTATTCTGGAATATACAGGTTGTCTTATTATCAAGGTAACCTGATTACGATAGGAGAGTCTGGATTATACAGTTTTCAGATTATACAGGACTTAAGTAATTTATACAAGCAACAAAATTGAGGAGGTTAATAAACTGTTGATCTAAACAGTTTTAATTACTATTAATATTTAGTAATTGAAAGTATTTCAATTAAAAAAATCAACAGGTTTTTGCTAATCTTGAACCGCTAACTTTTTACACAAGTATAATTTATGGTAATGATATCTCATGTGAATTGTAAAGGGGAAATATTGCTAAAAAGAATATTTTTTCTGAAAGTTGATGCTTGAGATGTTGTAGCTGGTAACAGGGTCATTCAGAACTTTAAGATCATATTTGAGATGTCTGGAGGATGTTTTTGATAAATCGTCAGATACATCTGTAACCTTGTGTTACTCAACAGCTAGGATGCACTTGGGAGGAAAAGGGACTCATCACTTCCGACTAAAAGTACTACATATTCAAATTGATATTGTTACTCATGTTGTATGATGGTGTATTATGACAGTGTATAAGAAAGGAGCCACAGGATCGTGGAGTTTTATAATATATGTGCTATTACATTGTCATCATAATTACCGTCCTAGAAAATATTTCATGGGGTGAAAAAAACACTTAGCAGGATATATAGAGAAATATAAGCTGTATTTTGGCGAGGGTAAAGAAAGCCAAAAGTGGCGAGCCTTGGCGAACCACTTTTGTCTTTCTGTCCCGAGCCAAAAATACAGCTTATATTTTAAGACACTGACCATATGTATTTTATTTATCCTGCAAGTCATCAAAAATAATTATTTTGAAGTGAAACGATATCAATAATAATCCAAATATGTTCGCCCTTTTAAACGTTGTTTCACTTGGAAGTATGCTAATCGAATTAATGAACATGCTAAGATTCCAAAATACAGCTGTTTTCTGTCACGGCCGTATACAGCAAAATATGTACTGTAGGTGTATTCCGACAATGCGGTGGCATTTGCAGGATAAAGGACTATCTAAACAGGATCACTCGATGTCATAAAATGTGAATATCATCGTCTGAACTGTTTATTGTAATGCAATTCAATCAATTTGTCAGGGAATTCCGATTGTATCAAATATTACCGATATCAAATGTAAAAATGAGGGGGTATGGTATTAGACCGAAGTAGTAAAACTTAAAAAATAAGTACATGTATATATGGACACAATAGATTGTCCCTCAAAGTTTTCTTTGATACAAACTCGTGCTGCGTCCACAACATCATCATTTGTTGGGTGGACTGGTGGCGTCATGGTAACGCACTCGCTTTCAATTAGGTGAGCAGGGTTTGGTTCTCTGATTGGACGTAGTTGTGGTCTGGCAGCTCATTGGTAACTCATCATTCGTCTTTCTGGGGTTCAATTCCTTGATCGGGTTTAAAGATATGTCGTTGTTGTAATATAAGTTTATACTAGTGATGGGAATCTGTTTCGCTTTTAGAATTGATAATGGGAAACTCGAAATTGATCAATTAATGCTTGAAATCGATTTTCTAAATTTAGCACAGAATTGCCCTTTTGTAGAAAACTTGTGTTCATCTCAAGTACATTTATAACATGTCTTAGCCTTTGTTGTCAAAATTTTTAGTACTGAACATAAATAAAGAATTTAATGATTGTAAATATATTTCATTCTCCTTAATCGCTTGTAAACGTCTAATGACATAAACTGCTTTTTGGTTTGGTAATTAACATTATGAAAATATGCCTAGCCAAACATTTTCCGAATACTTCCAAAAATCTGATTAATTGCCTTTTTCAAAATGGTCATTGATGATTATTTATTTTTTTTACTGATTTTTGAATATTTTCGATCATTGGCCCAACACTTGTTTATACATCATTATAGAAAACTGTTGTTATGAAGCATCTAATCCCAATATCGGCATGCGCATAGCAAAATAGTTTAGGTGGTGGCTGCTTGTACTGTACAGATGTCAGTAGCTTAAATATTGTTGCCTAACAATACAATTCTTAATTTATCTAATGTAAATCTTATGACAAGAAAATTGAGGGTTTATGAGACACACCTATATTTTTACTTGTCGTTGAAAGAGTTATACATTTGGTTGGATTGTACGGGCCATTTGGGCCTCTGAAGATGAAGATTAATTTGACACACTTGTTTAATAAAAAAAACTTGGTGTTTGAAAGTGACTGGTACCAATATTTTAATTCGTTTGTTATTTATTGAAATGACTATGGAAATTAAATCATAAGTCAAATATCAAGGTCATAAGTCAAAGGTTAAAGGTGATTATATCATGGTCATATTTGTTGCTATATTTAGTGATTATAAAGTGAACTAGATGTAGATAGGTTCAGATTAGATACATAAATTTCAGTAAATTATGATAATGGCGATGACAAAATTCCTGTAGGAGACATCAGCTGTTCGAGAAGAAAATGAAACATCAATCATTTTTCTAGACTGTCTGGTGTCAAGCCCTTAATTCTTAGTTTTATTCAGCTTTTATTGTAAGCATTACTACAAGACAGGTTTAAAAAAAAAATAAATAAATAAATATTTTTGTGGTTGTTCAAATGATAAAGAAGAGGATTAAAAATGCATGTGTTTTCATTGAGGACATGAAATATTAACTTTTTGTGTCATGAAACTTTTACTAAACAGTATTAGATACACAAGCGATTTAATTGTAGTGGTTGACTGAAGAGATGGATGTAATTTATATGGTGTTTTACCTTTATATGTACTTACAAGACATGTCATATACCTTTAAGAAAATGTACATTAGCTATTTTCTTGAATTTCTACACTGTTGACATCTATATATAGATATAACATTCTTAATTATTGATTAAAAGCTCTCCATCCTTTAACTGTAGAATGCTTGTCATTCCTTTTTTAAGGCAGACTCAAATTTAAGTCTTTAAACGATTTGAAAGATTTAGAATGGGCAAATTTTCTGTTACAAAAATGCAAACAAAACATCGAACTTACTAGTGACACTTGAGCTTGTTGTGGTTCTTTCCTGTTTTTTATGTATGGTTTTGTTTTTGTGGTTAATATCTTATCTGATCCATAAAAGTAATGTCCCTACAGGTAGGGCGTAAGAATTGTACCTGCTGCCCCTACTGCATGATCGTAAGAGATGACTAAACCCGAGATCTTAGATGATCTCTTCTACTCTTGCTATCGACTTCATTCTCCCTAATGTCTCCCTTGGTATTGCCTTACTTTTGGCCCCTGTGAGGAACTGGCTTTGGGTTCTGTCCCTTAGCTGAGACATACCAGAGTCTATAAAATGGTAGTTGCTACTCCAGCATTGTGGGAATAGGACAACTGGTTCACCTGAGGCGCGTTCAGGGTGGCGAGCGATCACTTCTTCAGGGTGGCGAGCGCTCGCTTCTGAAGAGACATGTACGCGCTTGCGAGTGCATGGTATCAACCCACCGAACTGTTCACCAGAAAAACCAAGATGGTGTCCAATATATTGAACATGGAGAAACTGACATTAAAAAACAATTACGTTATCAGCTCATCATATGTGTTTTTTGTTACGGACTTAATCAGTGGCCGCTGTGATTCCGTAAGAAGGATTTATTGTTAAAAATAACGACATTCATGCACTATAAGTTATTTTTTTCACTAGAACGTGTTTAAAGTCAGCATCAGAACAGTGCTACCTCACGTTAGAACAACACTACTTCACTATGAAGAGCACTACCTCACTATCATGAAGTCGGCATCAGAACAGCGCTTAATCACAAGGAGACAGACACCAACATACCATGCCAAAGCCTCCTAAAACACACATTCACCACACACATGCATTTCGCATACAGGGGAGGCTATCCTTAAATGCCCTGAGTTGTTGATAGAACATTAAACAATAATGAAAAAATCATTGTCATTGGAGATATGTACAAACAGACTTAGGAAATATTGACAAAAATACTCTACTTTCACAAGTGTCATTGTTATCCCTGAAAACTTTAGGACGAGGTCGAGAAGGGGGAGTCTACATGACACTTTGGTGAAACATTTACTGGCTGTTTCGATTCCTACCGCGACTTGTAGGTGGGGTTTTCAGCATCTCAGGGTTGATCCCTGGTCCTAATACAGCCGTGTTATCATGTTTATTGTTATGACGTCACTCGTCGAATCAGGGTAGCTTGACGCAGTCAGGGCGAGGGGGTGTTCTTATGAATTCGGTCACGTACTTTCTGTCTAAACTCTCCTAATAAATGTGGGTAGCTTATCCCTCACCTCCATGCTGGTGTTATCACGTCTTGCACAGGGATCTTTTTCGTGCAAGGTGGACTGTTCTCACACGGGACATCCCATCCGAAGAACTAAATGTTAGAGGTTATTGGTTAGAATTCAGCCAGTGCATCAATTTGTATTTCCTAGGTAAGATGCTAGCTGCTTCCTACCAACTCTGCTATAAGGGGAATTTCTTTTTAGCTCTGTCTGTAGAATGTTACTAAGTTGGGGATCCTGGGTTTGATTCTAGCAGGAGGCGTGACAATATATATTCTGTAGTGTCCAAGTACGTAGGATTCATACTCGTTTGTAGAGTAATGATAGGATACTGCCAACTATGCACATTTACTAACGATTTCAAGGTAATTAGGCCAATGTCTGACGAGAGAAGGCATTTGTCATAAATCAGGCATGGCCCAGATTTATTGCACGCTGTGAATACTTGGGAATGACAAATAAATTGGATAAAGATGTGTATTTGAGATTATAACTAGAGACTGTTTAACTACTTGTCTGTACCCTTTTAGACGTTTCAATTGAGGGCGATGAATTGTGTTTTTACCTGAACTTGCATGCTGTCTTTTGCAATTGTTTGGTTTGAGCGATTAATTGGTCTATAGAGCTTGCATGCGGACCCCCATAATGCCGTCAGTCAGGGGCGAGTAATTATACATGTACCAATTGTCCCCGAGGGCACCCACTGTGTTAACGGCAAGGTCTGAGTGTTCCGTATAACTTACCTGTGGACTGTGTTTTACATGTGATTAGAAAATAATAGCATTTAGGCTCACCTGTCAATAAAAACAGAGATACATTGATCCCATCAAGGTCTGGAGAGGTAACTGTCATTGTTAAGGGAGTTGATTGTTTTATAGTGATTATTACATAAATACCAAAAGTCAATATCTACTGTTATTGGTGTCCAACTTCCCCTGGCTGTTGGCAGAGAAAAATTCAATTTCCTATCCTTTACAAATTTTGTGATTTATGTATACTCAGAAATGTAATGCTAGTTTATATGTGTCAAACTTCCCCCTGGCTATTGTTATGATTACAAAAATTCAGTTTCTCATTCCTTTCAAATTAAGTGATTTATGTATAATCTCAAATCCAATGTTTATATTTATGTGTTAATCATGTACAGTTTAACACAAGAATGCCAGATATTTTTGCAATTACTAAGTTTTTGTCAATTGCCAGCTGCTACTTGAAGTTACTTATTGGCCTGTAACTCTCGATCACTCTAGTGATCTGGAAATTTAGCTAAAACAAATGTATGGAGAGATGAAGAGACAAAAAATAGACCCCATACCAGCAATATTTTAGATTTCCCAAAAATTATGTAGCAAGGAATTCCGTTGGTTGATCAGAAAAAAATATGAATGTAAATTAAAACATTAACATGCCAAATTATTTAGGGCACTCTTTTTTTCTAAATTCTGATGGATTAAAATCTGGGAAATAAAATATCATTGGAGATTTACTGGGTTCAAACGAAACCCTGTGATCAATAAAATTACCTATGCTACAAATGTGTGTACCAATAAAACCTTATCCCAAAATATAGATACTAAGGTTTTATTCATGAATGTATCTAGTAATGCAGGAATAACATAATTAATCTATTCCATTCATTTGTACAAGAAGTATTCATGTGAAGAATTTCCTAAAAAAATTTTTTTATGTCTCATCTGTGAAGAATCCATTTTTTTCTGTACATAATGGATTTATTTCACGATAATTGTGGTGATATCTGTGTTGAACAACAAAGCTACCTAAGGGACAAGGCAAAAGTGTCCTTTATAGAGAGGTGTCCTTTATATAGAGGTTCAACGAGTTATGTCCCTTGTAAACGAAGAAATAAACCAAAATCTGATTACAGTACACTATATATCTCCTGATTTATTATATTTAAACACTAAAACAAATGAATGAAAGACAAAAGATTAAAGATAAATGCTTAATTAATTTTCAATCTT
This sequence comes from Pecten maximus, assembly GCF_902652985.1. Lineage (NCBI taxonomy): Eukaryota > Metazoa > Mollusca > Bivalvia > Pectinida > Pectinidae > Pecten > Pecten maximus. Next base: position 21,259,773 of record NC_047024.1, on the reverse strand, counting down.
TTATCTGACACAAAAATTGAAGTTGATAGTTTTAATAATTCATATTAAGGCTATATATTCAAAAAAATTCTTCACAATATCATACTATACTGAATATCTATTTATTTGTTCAGTTGTTAACCTTGAAGAGTCCATAAAGGAGACTATCCATGTTCAACCATACGGGCAAAAAACAGTCTCATTTCTCCTTATTCTGCAATAATAAAAGGGTAGTGTTTCCTATAAGAACGAGATTGATATCAGCACGAAACGTTTTTAAACTTTTGTGTGAGCGTGCACCCCGTACTCAGAAGGTCATTTGCAATGTATTACCGGGTCGTACAGTTACGACCTCTCAATACCTAAAATCCCATCACTGGGTATGGGTACCCAATGACCTTTTGACCTTGACCCATTTTGATGGAGACTTACATAATCAGTTTTACAAATCTAGACATTAATCATGTAGCTTGTTAACCTGTTAGAAAAACATAGATCTGTTGACTTGATGGATTTTCTGCAATATTTGTAGCTATGTCTCATATTTCTCCGTCAACTTTCTTTTTTTTTCATTGTGAGAATGCTGCTTTGGATGCAGCTAATGCAATTTGTTTATATAGCTTGTGTTATGTTTTGAACATGTAAGCCCAATTCTAATATTTTTTTTTATGAATTTCAGTTTTTCCTGCATTTGTATTTGAAAAAACGTTAATAAACAGAATGAAATTTTATTTTTTAGGTTATGCAAGTAAAATTTCAGTTTTTGGTTTTTCCTGTAAAATTATGAACCAAAAATTTGAAAAATAAGCTGTAATATCTAGTTACAACAGTTTACTACCAACATATAACGATATATTGGTTTTCTATACTAGCCCACCCCCCTACTTAAATGTCTGGCTATAACTACAGTGTACAGTGCTAACCTGTTATGTCCCCATTAACAAAGTCATTAACCCATTAGTGTCTCAGATTTGTGTGGAAAAAAAACATATTACAGGTCTTGTAACCAATCAGACTTAAACACCGACAACTTACGTTCATTTTGAGAAAAATTATAATTTCATCATGTCAAAATATATTAAGATTTCTGAGTCTTGGTATGTTTTATTGTGGTTAGTTCAAAACAGAGCAAATTACACACAAATTTTATCATAGATTCAAATTGGTGAAAAAATGATTTTTTTATAAATAGTTTAGTTGTGAATTTATTGTCAAGCTGTCAATACTTTGAAGGACAGACCTGGTTTACTTTGTAATAAAGACGTAACAGGCTCATACACCATATTCTCCTTAACATCTCCTGGTTCTATTGATTAAAGCCCTACCAACTCCGACCACAAAGAACGCAAATTAAGACTATTTTGTTTTTGTGATTACAAAGCTGATCAGGTTTCATTGATTATCAATATTTTTAATTGATCCAGAATCTTGAAAATTGATGCAGAAATGGGTGACTTCATTGTGTCTAAGTTTTTATCAGGGAGTGGTAATTATCATTGAAGCTTATAGTGCTAGGATCAAATGGCAGGGGAGGGTGGAGTACTTGCAATTATTCTGACATCTTACAAAGAAAAAAGTGTAAAAGTCTAGATCTGTACAGTATAAGGGATCACTCTTTTGATTGTTGCTGTGTTTGACAAAAATCTGTGTTGAATAGTGTCCAGAAATATTACATTTTCTGACATTATTTTAAGTATTTTTCCCAATGAAATATTTCTTGTGGATAGTAATACTCATGTATTGCGTTCTTAATTTTTGAGTGATCTCCTTTCAGAGTAATTTCTCTTTGAGTTATCTCCCATAATTTTTTTTACTTATCTGCCTTTATAATTATGTCCCTTTTTGTTATATCCCATATTTTTTTAGCTATCTCCCTCTGTAGTTATCTCCCTTAGTGTTTATATCATTTAATGTTTTAGTGATCTCCTCCTTAGAGTTATCTCCCTTACAATTATCTCCCATGTTTTTTTAGTAATCTCTAACAGTTATCTCCCATTATTTTTTTACTTTTCTCTCTTAGATTCATCTTCATTTAATAAGGAATCTGTTGAAGACTGTGGTGAATCATGAATGTACATGTACATATGGTATATGGTAATGTGAGTTTCTTCAAAGTCCATAATTGAAGAACATTTCTTGTATCTGTGGGCGGTTTTCAAGCGAATTAATGGAAGGTGTTTAGGTTATACCTAGAAGTAATATATCTAACAGACTGAAGGACATTTACGGTAGTGGTTATTCAACACTATTTTTGTCACTGAATGGCTGATGTTGCCGTTGAGGCAGAAGATCGGAAGTTTGTTTTAAGTCAACATCAGCGTTGTTCAAAATCCAGGAAATAATTACAGTTAGTTGACTAGGTACTAGCCAACGGCAGTTAAAGGCAGCGCATGACAGTAGTGTCAGTGAGGGTGGGGCATGTTGGGTAGTGAACACATCTACAATCGAATGGACAGCATCGTAATAACAGATCTATGAGCACTGGGAGACACTGATTTTGTTTGACACGTTACACAAATCATTCTACTTTCTACAAAGGAAACAGTAAATTATCCCGCTCAATAACATCTGGCTGTGGGCTAGCCTTAATGATTACTGTAATTCATTGGAGTATCAACTACTATCTCTAATAGCTTTTTGTTTATTCAGACCAAATGTTAGTTAACTGTAAACTAACTAGCTTCATTTAGATAAAGAAAAATACTTGAAGAAATGCATCTCTCGGTCATTTCCCTTTTATATCTAAGATGTCAAAACTGTATGTGTCACAGGTATTTTTTATGTCCCTGAGGCAGGGATTGAAAAAGCCAAGTCTAGGTAAGGGCTATTTACAACTGTTTTTTTTCTTTTTTTGCCATTTTCTCTTTGTCTGTTTACGACTTTTGAATTTCTATTGGCCATTGTGAATTTTTTTATGGACCTATGGCCAATGGCCCCTGTCCTTCCCCTTCCTCCTTAGGGGGATGTGTGACTATTATTGTAATGGTTTCTAGATTCCATAATTAATCAAATTAGAAATCATGTAGATAACCCTTCCACTTTACTTTGGGTTTAAATTAAACAATGGTGAGCTTGCTAAAGGATAAATAGGAGTGTGAGGTATATGATATTGCCTTTAGCACATTTTTTCCAACTCACGTTCAAAGATGTATGATACAGGCTGTACAGACCTCTTATTACGATAAGTCAAGACGTATGATACAGGCCCTACATACCTCTTACTACAGAAGGTCAAGATGAATGATACAGGCCCTACAGACCTTGTATTATAATAGGTCAAGACAAATGATACAGGCCCTGCATACCTCTTATTATAATAGGTCAAGACCAATGACACAGGTCCTTTAGACCTCTTAATACAATAGGTAGGGCACATTTAATTGGTTAAGGTTAGGAAAATATGTGTTTTTAAGACATGAACATAAAGCTCAATGCTGTATAAAGCTTCTGGTTATCAGATAAAAAATGCAATAGATTAGATGGAGATTCAAACTAAAAAAAAGCCAGTTTGGACAAAATACCTCTGTTACCCAAACCACTAACTATACATTGTTCATATTGAAGATATCTGTCATAATTACATTTTTTTTAAATGTATAAAAATAACTAATCCTAACTGATATTTAAAAGCCCTTTATATTGAAGCTTTTGTAATTTTGTCTATTCAGGTTCTTTAAATGGGATAAAAATACACTGCATCAAAAACATGAGACTGAAAATTATGTCAATAACACCAGACTTTTATATTCTAAAGGTCAGAAGATACCTAAAACCAGACTGTTGTTATGAATAATGTTTTAAAATGACAACCATAAAAAGAGTATAAACACCGGTTAAAAAACCTCTGATGGATATATCAATATTTAGACTACAGTTATTACAAGCGTTTGTGTAAGCTTGACTGCATACCTATAGAGTAGAGATAGGGATAGTGGTGTAGGATTGTAATACAGCACTACAGGGTCTGTTTACACTCTAGGTTTGATACAAGTTTATCCATCTAATTTACTGTTAGATTTAACTTTTGAGTAACACCATCAAAGGTCAAAGGGCATGTTTCTTTGGTTTTTGAGCAAATTTAAGTATTAATACTGTATTTAACCTGTATGAATTCCCTAGGGGTGTAATACATGAACTGTGATGCAAAGTAAGGGTTTGGATTATTGAAGGGCAAAGGATTAGCAATTGTGAAAAAAGCTTTTTCACTGAACTGCAATAGACATTGGTGGCCTTATTTCCTGGCATGGGCTTATTACCAGACATGGGCTTATTGCCTGGCATGTTCTTATTACCAGGCATGTGCTTATTACCAGGTATGGGCTTATTGCCTGGCATGTGCTTATTACCAGACATGGACTTATTACCAGACATGTTCTTATTACCAGACATGGGCTTATTACCAGACATGGGCTTATTACCAGACATTGGTTTATTGCCAGACATGGGCTTATCACCAGACATGAGCTTATTGCCAGGCATGGGCTTATTGCCTATGGCTTATTGGATGTGAACAACATTGAATTCTAACTCAAACTCAAGTAATTAAGATCAAAATATCAACGAAAGAAAATTATATCACCAGATCTAGACTGTTCCATTAGGTATAAGGTAAATACCTTCTGCTTCATCACAACACTTGTCAATTAAGTTCATAATGAGGACCTCAAACTTCACATCATGCCTAGAAATGGAATATTCCCAAATGGGACCATAATTATAACCATGAATCCCCACTACACACACACCTTTCAAGTCTTAAACAGCCTTTATCCTTCCTAACTAATTAAGTATTGCTAAAGCCATCAATTAAACAAAATGGATTCACATTTTATTCAACAATGTAAAAAAGCAACACTTTATGGCATTGAAATGTTAAAAGATAATATAAAGCACATAAAGCTAGATGTCAAGGTCAAAGAGTTGAGAAACTTCCCTGCATACATACATATTGCTGTGTGGTTTAGTAAATTATGATGAAGTGAAAAATTCTTAACAGAAAAAGTAAAATCAGTACCTGTTATGGGATTAATATATTAGTACATGAAAAGTCATAAATATTCTACTTTATAGACAAAAACTGCCCAACAGTTCCTAATCTACGAAAAAGATAGGACTTTCTTCCTTAAGGTGGATAATGCCTCAGGGCTCTCTACTGTATCTCTAGTAAAGAAGAGCTCCAATTAAATTTGTTAGCCTTACTGGGAATACAGTCTCAAAATGTTCTTACGCCCTTAATGGGCCAGTAATTTATTCTTTATACAGATATGCAGGAGAAGTAATAAATTATGTAGGAGAATAGCTTCTGAAGTTTGTATTCAGTAGATCTAGAGAAGCGACGGGACAATCTACCTTAATAGATCAGTGATGTAATAGCTTGTAAAATGTATGTATGTCCTGTTAGTCTTACAGGTAGGGGTTGGGGGTTTTATCTATTACAGACAGGGGGGGGGGATCTGTTTAGTAATGCATGATGTAGTTCATCGATTAAGGCACCATGAAATGATGATGTACTGTCTGTATGTAATAAAGAATTCCACTGCATGTCTGAGAAATCGTACACATTGTCCCGCATCCTTCATGCTTGTTATCTGTCCATTATCTGTACGACACAGAGTTTATCTGTGTCCGTAGGATAATTAGGACGTGATTAGGATATCATTGTACCTCGTGTGATCCACCGGATCACCGGTAGTGATACGAAATTACAGGTTCGTGGACATGTAATGGGAGGCCCCCTGCTGTCCCTAGCTTTCTTGTTTGTCACCTGAAGTAGCTGTTTTGTAAACTAATCGTTTGATAAAAAACATTTTCTTTGTTGTTGAATGTCATCTGGAGTTTATATATGTTGTAGATCACTCATGATTTTGAGATTTACAGAAGTGCAACAGCATATATTACACTACTGTACATGTGTCATACATATCAGTAAAGATCCCACAAATCCAAGGCCTGTTATTGAGCCTATATTACAGTGACCATTGTCTTGTAATAGTCTTATATCTGTTGAAATTCTCTTAAGATATCATTAATTATTAATCTATCATCAATGACAAGTTATTACGACTTTTATACGTTCACAATTTTATGGTCTGGCGTTTTTATACCCTTGGATGTCATTCCGTCACATTTCTGTTTCCACTCATGTCATTAACAGATACAGAAACAATAGACCTGTAATTTGGTATGTAGTTTTATATTGATAAAATGCAGGTCAAGTTCTGATTTGGTTATGGTCAAATATTTTTCAAGAGTAATGACCATTTAACTTTTAAGAATTTTAATTAAAATTTTCACAAAAACAGTAAGACCAAAATTGGAGAGCCTTGACTAACTCCAGTTGGAATTTTTTAAAAAGTCACAGAAAAAGTTCATGCCTGATGTATAGAATCTCTTGAATGGAGGAACACTGTATATGATAATATCTGGGGTGCAGGACACTTTAAGTGACTTCAACTCAAATGAAATAGGAACCAAGCTTAAGCCATCTGGTAATTTAAATAAATATATATGGGGAATTCTAACGATCCTCGGTCTACCAATACCTGATTTGTTCTGAACATACATGAGCACACCTCTTAACAAAGCCAATAATATTAAAATGTTCTAGAATTTACTTTGGTTATACCAGCTGGGGAACTTGTGTTGCTTAAAGGACAAATCTAGTTAATTGTAATTGGCCTCGATCTAAAGCATGGCATGTTTCCATAATTTAACTATACTTTATTGGGAGGGGAGGCATATAGTGTTACCCATGTCTGTCCTGTCCAATCCCGATGCAATGTAACTAGCTAATCATCAGGAACTGCTGATGTGATCCTCACCAAACTGTGTTTTGGGGTGCCAAGTGCAAGTGGAGGCATTCATGCCTTACAGACATTTTCTAGTTTTACTTTAAAGGAAGATTGCTAAAAGACCTCTGCTGAAGAAAGAGGATCTGATACACTATAATAACATATACATGTAGCTTATATAGGATAGAGGGTGCTGCACCGTGATATACAATCTTACAGATTTCACTTTTGACTTATATTACCTAGAAAATTTGAGAAATTTGAAAAATGTCTTTAATTTGTATGCATTGTTATTAATCTTTAATATAACATACTCAGTATCTTAATAATATGCAGCCAACAAACATATTAATTGGAGGATAATAAAATGTTAATTATTAAACAAGACACGCCTTACCAATGAAATGAATATTTTACAGGAGTACATTACTATTTAAGAGCATTGCTTTCTTTTGTTGGTAAGTATCATTGTCAGAAAATAATCGATAAAACTGTTTTAGACTTTGAAATGGAACTCTTGTCTGTTCGAGTACATTGTGACGGTTGCTAAGTGACCAGTCTGTGTTATGATGCCATTTGGTGATGGGATGTCACGCAGTATACTATATAATACTAAAATAAACCTATCATGTCGCTCCTTGACATGTGTACCAGACTGTGAAAAACTACAATTCTTGTTCAAAGTGTGTCAAGCTTTACTATGAAATATTACATGCCAATTAGTCATATATCTATGATTTGTTTTCCATGTTCTGTGTTTTTAATTAACGTGAGTATCTTTTAACATTCAAAATCAAATAAAGCGAACACTTATTTTTTAATGATTTTCTGATATTTTTTGTTTGTTGACATTTTACAATTACTGATTCATCACGGAAACTTCATTATCACAGACAAAGAGTGTCGCAATCGAGCTCGAGCCACAAATCCCATTTGATTATGTACAGTATATATATACAAGCTCCGGCCTGGTGGATAATGGTGTCTGACTTCCTTGTTGTCTGTTTTCCTGGTTTAAATATACATTCTCTTGAAAAATGTTTTCTGAAATTTTAACCTGTAAACCAACACCTCATTAGAGCAGATCTTTTGATGTAAATTTCATTTCATTCAAATAAGAATAGCTGCCATTTTCGAAACAGGCATTGATAAATATGGTACTAAATGTTTATACTAGGGGAGGGGGCTGGTTCGAGGATAAATATGGTACTAAATGTTTTTACTAGGGGAGGGGGCTGGTTTGAGGATAAATATGGTACTAAATGTTTACACTAGGGGAGGGGGCTGGTTTGAGGATAAATATGGTACTAAATGTTTTTACTAGGGAAGGGGCTGGTTTGAGGATAAATATGGTACTAAATGTTTATACTAGATGAGGGGGGCTGATTGGAGGATAAATATGGTACTAAATGTTTTTACTAGGGGAGGGGCTGGTTTGAGGATAAATATGGTACTAAATGTTTACACTAGATGAGGGGGCTGGTTTGAGGATAGATATGGTACTAAATGTTTTTACTAGGGGAGGGGGCTGATTGGAGGATAAATATGGTACTAATTGTTTTTACTAGGGAAGGGGCTGGTTTGAGGATAAATATGGTACTAAATGTTTACACTAGATGAGGGGGCTGGTTTGAGGATAGATATGGTACTAAATGTTTTTACTAGGGGAGGGGGCTGGTTGGAGGATAAATATGGTACTAAATGTTTATGCTAGATGAGGGGGGCTGGTTTGAGGATAAATATGGTACTAAATGTTTACACTAGATGAGGGGGCTGGTTTGAGGATAGATATGGTACTAAATGTTTACACTAGATGAGGGGGCTGGTTGGAGGATAAATATGGTACTAAATGTTTACACTAGATGAGGGGCTGGTTTGAGGATAAATATGGTACTAAATGTTTACACTAGGGGAGGGGGCTGGTTTGAGGATAAATATGGCACTAAACATTTACACTAGGGGAGGGGGCTGGTTTGAGGATAAATATGGTACTAAACATTTACACTAGGGGAGGGGGCTGGTTTGAGGATAAATATGGTACTAAACATTTACACTAGGGGAGGGGGCTGGTTTGAGGATAAATATGGTACTAAACATTTACACTAGGGGAGGGGGCTGGTTTGAGGATAAATATGGTACTAAACATTTACACTAGGGGAGGGGGCTGGTTTGAGGATAGATATGGTACAGTGTACTAAATTTTTATATTAGGGAAGGGACTTATTTGAGGATGAAGATATACAATGTATATACATTGGAGCCAAATACAGGAACAATATCTGACACCAGAATTATAGGGTATATTTTACACTGTGTGACCCAACCTCAGGATTCTTCTGTGGTTTGTTGAAAGAATGTTAATCTGATGTTGAGATCTTACTGGTTCAAGTTTCATGAAGATGGGATTCACAATGGCCTTGAACTTCACCCAAGGTCAAATACAGGTTTATATGTATAAAACCTGTAATACCACTGCCTCTCTTTAATTTCAATGCCATGGATATCTACCAACAGTGTATTAAAAAAACCCATATCATGCTTTACTTTGACAGCTAATATTTAAACAACTGTACCAGAAGTAGATTTGTTAAAATGTCAGCTGTATACATGAGCTGTCATTTAGCGTCGCGACAGGTATCAGATCAGAATAAGCCAAATGCAGGTGTGTTGGTACTCTAAGATGACATACAAAGATACCCAATCAAGTGTTGGCAGTGTAGTTAGTAGTGAATTTCATCTGTACACTAATTGTGTTATATAAATAATTTGTCTTCTGTAGACAAATTGTGTTGTAGAATATTATAGAAATAATCGGTCTTCTGTAGACTAATTGTGTTGTAGAACTAATCCTTCTGTAGACTAATTGTGTTGTAGAACTAATCCTTGTGTAGACTAATTGTGTTGTAGAACTAATCCTTGTGTAGACTAATTGTGTTGTAGAACTAATCCTTCTGTAGACTAATTGTGTTGTAGAACTAATCCTTGTGTAGACTAATTGTGTTGTAGAACTAATCCTTGTGTAGACTAATTGTGTTGTAGAACTAATCCTTGTGTAGACTAATTGTGTTGTAGAACTAATCCTTCTGTAGACTAATTGTGTTGTAGAACTAATCATCCTTCTGTAGACTAATTGTGTTGTAGAACTAATCCTTCTGTAGACTAATTGTGTTGTAGAACTAATCCTTGTGTAGACTAATTGTGTTGTAGAACTAATCCTTCTGTAGACTAATTGTGTTGTAGAACTAATCATCCTTCTGTAGACTAATTGTGTTGTAGAACTAATCATCCTTCTGTAGACTAATTGTGTTGTAGAACTAATCCTTCTGTAGACTAATTGTGTTGTAGAACTAATCCTTCTGTAGACTAATTGTGTTGTAGAACTAATCCTTCTGTAGACTAATTGTGTTGTAGAACTAATCCTTCTATAGACTAATTGTGTTGTAGAACTAATCCTTCTGTAGACTAATTGTGTTGTAGAACTAATCATCCTTCTGTAGACTAATTGTGTTGTAGAACTAATCCTTCTGTAGACTAATTGTGTTGTAGAACTAAACCTTCTGTAGACTAATTGTGTGGTAGAACTAATCCTTCTGTAGACTAACTGTGTTGTAGAACTAATCCTTGTGTAGACTAATTGTGTTGTAGAACTAATCATCCTTCTGTAGACTAATTGTGTTGTAGAACTAATCATCCTTCTGTAGACTAATTGTGTTGTAGAACTAATCATCCTTCTGTAGACTAATTGTGTTGTAGAACTAATCATCCTTCTGTAGACTAATTGTGTTGTAGAACTAATCATCCTTCTGTAGACTAATTGTGTTGTAGAACTAATCCTTGTGTAGACTAATTATTCATTATTCGAAAAGTTTTTTGATGTGATATTTACATTTCATGATGAAACGTCTTTAATGATTCTTGTTGTTTTTAAAATTTTGACATATAAAACAAGTCCCATGACAGAGAAATTTGATTTATGATTATCTGGTTACAGGACCAATTAAAGCTTCTTGTAAACACGATCTTATAATTATATATACACGTTTAGTAAGTTTTACGCCAACAATGTACATGTATGTAGCTAAAAACTGAAATATACGTTATATAGGCCATTTACAGCTGAAAGTAGCCTACATGTTGTTGAGAGATTTTCTCGGTCACTTGAGGGACAAAGGCCTGTTGTTATTTGACAGACTGATATTGTAGGTATATACTCCAGTTATATCACATATAGAGGGTTGTAAACAAATACCCTAACTAGGCATTTGTACAGTCCATACACTGTCCACTCAAGTAGCACTAAACATGATAGGGGTCATCATTGATCTTGGATTTATAGTGCACTAGCTGACTCTAGATGACCACATAATGTACAACTGACCATAGGCCTGGCCTTGTCTGCAACTGACCATAGACCTGGCCTTGTCGAGATGACCACATAATATACAACTGACCATAGACTTGGCCTTGTCTGCAACTGACCATAGATATGGCCTTGCCTGCAACTGACCATAGACCTGGCCTTGTCTGCAACTGACCATAGACCTGGCCTTGTCAAGATGACCACATAATATACAACTGACCATAGAACTGGCCTTGTTTGTCGAGATGACCACATAATATACAACTGACCATAGAACTGGCCTTGATTGTCAAGATGACCACATAATGTACAACTGACCATATGCATAGAACTGGTCTTGTTTGTCAAGATGACCACATAATGTACAAGTGACCATAGAACTGGCCTTGTTGAGATGACCACATAATGTACAAGTGACCATAGAACTGGTCTTGTAGAGATGACCACATAATGTACAAGTGACCATAGAACTGGTCTTGTAGAGATGACCACATAATGTACAACTGACCATATGCATAGAACTGGTCTTGTTTGTCAAGATGACCACATAATGTACAAGTGACATAGAACTGACCATAGAACTGGCCTTGTCGAGATGACCACATAATGTACAACTGACCATAGACCTGACCTTGTTTGTTGAGATGACCACACAATGTACAACTGACCATAGAACTGGCCTTGTCAAAATGACCACATAATGTAAAACTGACCATAGATCTAGCCTTGTTGAGGTTGCCCTTTTCTAATACCCATGGATGATTCAAACAGAATATACCAAAAATGTTCATATAAAGATGTAGAAATTTCACTTGAGAAGTATGCAATGTGTGTGTAATCTGTTTCGATAAAAAAAATGTTTTTCTAGAAACCAAATTCTAATTCAAAATCCACTGTATATGACTGAGCTTGAAACCTGAGACCCACGTCACCAAAGCAGATAGCCAGAAATACCTGCATCTGTTACGACTTTAAGTCAACATCCCTAAAACAAGACATTTGATGCAATAAACTACCCTATATCTTGACATAATGATAGTGACAAATCATCTATTAGATGAACACCTGGAAAATGATGAACTTATACACAAACTTATGTTTATATATAGTGTACATGTATGTGATAATGAGGCTGGTGACGATAATGCGTCACATGACCAGCTGTGGGGCCGTGACTCGTAGTGGAAATTTTATCATGTGATATCTGTAAGGCTTTGTTTATCTTCTACCAGTGTTATTGTTATATAATCATAACCCTGCACTGAATCATCTGTGAACTTTCAGTGCTGCTAAATACCAGGAAATCAGCGAAAAATGGACTTGCATGATACGCTGCATCGTCTAGCTCAAAGAGCAGAATAGACAAGTTACCAATATATTTATCAAAGAATATATTTATCACTATTTATGAAATAGCCTGTAAATTAAATTTCCATACAATCTCATTCCTGGTGTCCCCTTCACCTTTAATGAATTAATTTACAGGTACATGAATGTCAGGTTGCTCTTAAAATTACTTGGAAATATCAGCAAAAATATTTGCCAAGCACGTGCACCCTGAAACAAAAACCAACCTTGGGCTCTGGCATTAAAATCCAAAATCATGTTTTTGGATCTAAGAAGAATTCTCTGTCAGCTGACTGGCAGAGACGTTGACCCTATTTAATATGTACAAATATAAACCACGCTGACCTCTCCTTTTATACAACAATAGGTATACAGTTGACATATCTGGGTCAAACTGGAGTAATGTCATCATTGACAATTTATGTTATTCAACCTGTTTCAGAAATTTAAGAAATAATTTAGTGAATCCTCGCAATTGGAAGAGTTAAAAGATCTTCAGGAATTTGTGCAATGTGGACTACAGGTATTAGTTGAGTGGTTTTCATCTGACCTGACTTTAATAGGAGTTTATTCTGTAATATAATAATTATGATTCTGAATGTTTAATGACAAATTATCTGTCACCTGTGTATTGTAATAATGTACGTAGGACACAATATATATGACTATGTTTAGTAGATAAAGGTCTTTGTTGATATGAAAAATGGTTATAAGTGTAATATACAACAATGATATGGTTTACTTACTTATGTATATATCTGCTAGTGGGTCAGTGTTTTTGTTTACCTGTGTATCAGGTATATTAGTACAAAATAATGGTCATCTCGCCTGTCAATGTACAGGTAGACCTCGTTAAGCCTACTGATGTGTGTATACTTTAACCTTGTTATCTGTCTGATGTATAGCGCTTTATACCTGTACATCAGGGTGCATGCCGACACCGAAAAGACACTTGTATACACGTACAGTGTCATCGCTGACCTGTAAGGTACAAAGGGTGATCATTTATCATCGGTCATATTACCTCCCTTTGTTAGGTATCGCCAACACACTGCTGGTATATCAATTATCTCCCTTTGTTTGACATATTTCTTTTGTAAATTAATATGCTGTGCATTGTGGTAGGTGTGAATAAAAAAACAGACAGATAGATGGCTTGAATAGATATGAAGATAATATGTATAGATGTAATGCTTAACGTACGCTTAAGTGGATTTTAAAAAAGGGAGATAACTGTGTACCTCAGAAATGTGACATGTGGATATTAAAGATTAAGATATATCATCATAAAATTCATAATTCCATTGATTTAAATATCATCACCACTAACAACTTCGTAATTTTAATAATTTAAATATCATTTTCATAGAATTCATAATCTTTGTAATTGTCCATGGCCAGTATGCTAGTTTATCAAAAAGGTTAACCAATGAATGAATGCTTAAACACATTCTTTAAACATTTCTGGTACAGTACAGTGTATATGAAAAATAGATAATAGGACATCCACATTAGAATTTCAGAGTATATTTGCACTAGTCTTTGTAGAACATTGAATGAAATAAAATTTACATTAATTAATTCTCTCGGACTGTACATATTATACTATAATCTGATTGCTATCCTTATTAAATCACTGCAAGCTAACATTGAGAATTGATGATCTTTTTTTTCCTGTAAAAAAGACTTGAAAACATATCTACCTGTATGTTTTGTGCATCCCCAAATTGAATGTTTATTGTAGGTTAGTAAAAGTTTATTTTCATCTTGATCAAATAGACCCTTAACTGTTGACCAATGATGCTTATAAGTTACATGCTTTTTGATGACCTTGACTGTAATTCTTGATGTTGAATTGAAGGTAATATGATAAATATTGTATTTTCTTTAGGTCGAGACTTCAACATTGACCGTGAGGCGATAGAACAGCTAGAACGATACCTAACCAGCAGTGATGGAGGAATGTAAGTTTGTCACCAATATATACTACCAGGCACTCGTCTTTATCTCTGTGATTCAAAATACAAAATTTCAATTACGCATCCCGTAAACAGACTTGTATTACACTGTAGTCAAATTGTTGTAATGCGATCCGGAGTATTTATGAGATATTAAATGTTTGTATCAATTTGCAAGCAGAGTGTTAAATACTGGTTGAAAAAACTTCTGAAAAATTCATTTGAACGAATTTTAAATAATTTTATCGTACATGTTTTCTAAATATGCTAATGTTTACTTGACGAATCATGTTGAATACTTATGTGAGAAAATTAGATAATTCACAAATGTGAAATTTTTATGCTTCACTAGAAAACCACAACTAAATAAAATGAACTTCATGTTTACAGATTTTCATGTGCATATCAGAATTGATCAAGTGTAATCAGATTTGTCAACATTAGTGACGTTAGTATCGACGTCATCGTCTCCATGTGGGATTTTAATGACACCATGATTTTACTGTCAAATATTATAAAGTACATGCATAGTGGTACTCATTATAAATGAAGTATCTGGATCAAGTCTTGTTCTTCTGAAAGTCTTGATTAGCACCAAAATTATAAATGAAATATCTGAATCAGCATCTAGTTCTACAGGAAGATCTGGTCCCTGACAAAAGAATGTGTTTTTTAATTTGTTTTAATTTAAGATATATTTTGTGCAATATGAATTGATTTATTATTTCACTTTCACATACCTGGTATGTTGAGGATATACTCATTTAAAAAATGTCATTGTTCTTATAAAATAACAAGGAAGTTCTCCAGAAATAGTCCAAAGATTTGCTATTTTCATTTGTTAAGTCGGATGATCTTATCGAGACAGGATGGAAAATGAGTCATATTATTGGAATTAGTGATTTCTAGATTGATGGAACAATTTACAGAACAAGCACTGGTATTTACCAGAATAAATAAAATCGGAGGCGAGCCTACTCGAGGATTTTACCTTCCAACATTTCCCGGCCACATGATTCATTTCCCTGTTGACCTTCGCTAACATAACATTGACTTCAGGCATTTTCACTCGAGTGTAGAACTGTCATCGATGTAATAATGACATCAAGTAGCATGGTCATGATTATAAGATTATATACCTGATTGGAAGTTAATGACGTCATTCAGCTCAAATGCCCTTAAAAATGATTGAAAGCCAATGAAACTCAAACATTAATGTATTACCGTATTTGAATCTCGTGTTTTTGTTCACAGTGTTAACTTTTTAAAAAATTTCAGTAATTTAACTTTCAATGTGGTTCAGACATATATACATGAACTTTGAACAGATTTATTGAAATTGTGCATAAAAATTAACTGACAGCTTTTTGAAGATATTGAAATTCAGAGACAAGTTATAGCTAGTACATGATTATTTAATTGTCTTAGCATGCATATGATTTAATTTTAGAATACATTTTTGAAAGGGAAGAAGATTTAATGTCAGTTAAGCAACAGATTGACACATATAGGTAAATTTGATTAAGCGTGATGAAATATTTATAAGAATACATATATGTATAGTAATTAAATAATAAATTCTGTTGTTATGACACACCGGTGTGTGTGTGCTTTTGTAACTGGTACGTATACCAATTATGCCAATTAGACACCCTTTGAAGAAGAGAATCATCAGTTTTTTTGCTCAAGTTTTAGACATAAATTATTAATGATTCATAATTTCAAAAATCAATTGGTAAGAAAATACACTAAATACACTGTTACACAAGTTATTAGCTTGTCAAAAATAGGTCTATAACTTTTTTGTAGCTTGAAATTTTGCATCTTTGAAGTCTCTCAAACGTTAAAAATTTCAAAAATGTTGGAAAGTATATCAATGAGAATGTTGTTTTGTATGGTTTTCATTACAGATCCTTACTACAACAAAATTATTTTTGAACATTTGAAATATTATGGAGACTAGTTCTCTCACATGTTGGTGTTTGTAGGTAGATACATTAAGATTTTCAACAAGGCTGGAATTTCTTAGATCAAATCCTATTGTAGGGGAATTTTAATTAATGAAAGCTGAATTAATTTGAGGTTTTTAAAGTAAACCCAATTTTCATGAGGTAATACTTACCATAACTTTAGTATGCATATTCATCACTTACACCCATCTTTGTATCCCCAAAAAACAAGATTCAAAAATCCCGCCCTCCCTACCGTCACGTGACCTGTATCTTAATGATTACGCAACAGAGTGATCTCCCATCCTCAAAAACCTTTATGGAGCCACATGGGCAGCCAGGATAATGAGTTAAGGGGAGGAATAAAAGGGTGGGACTCCATAAAGTTATGGTAAGTATTACCTCATGAAAATTGGTTTTACTTTAAAAACCTCAATTTCATTTCAGTAATAATTACCATAACTTTAGTATGCGAATTCGTCTTACCGTAGTGGAGACTCGAAGCCAGGCAGCCCATAACGACGGCACAGCAACCCAGACGCAACTCCAGGTAGGTAGGGAGATAAATAGGTTCAAGAACCCCCCAATTTTAGCCGACAATGATTAAAAAATGGCAACTACCTCCGCGTATGCAGAGCAGGTGTACCATTGTGATGCCTGATCGCATGATAAATTAAAAAACCCTACAGATTACTGTGGAGGCACAGCCACAGACTGTGCCACCACCACCCGACCAAGAGAGTACAACCCATCTGAATGCGAAGCCAATGACCGGAGATAAAAATCTGTAAAGGTATTCTGCCCACGCCAGAAGGCAGCGGACATGACATCCTGAAAGGAGGAGCCATTGAGAAGAGCCCATGATGTAGCAAGGGCCCTAACCTCATGAGCTCTCACCTTGTAACGAGCCTGAACCTGATCATCAGAATGGTCATAAGCAAACTTGATAACCTGACAGATCCATCTGGAAATGGACTGGGAGGAGATCTCCTGCTGACCCTGCTTGATGGACAAGAAAAGCCGGGATCGAGTACCCCGCCCCCCCCTTGGTTTTCTCAAGGTAAAACCTAAGTGCCCGACAGGGACAGAGCAGTTTATCCCACTCCACAGAACCCATTGAGCCCTGCAAGGAAGGGATCTTGATAGGCTCAGGCAAGAAACCAGGAACCTGATTCTTAGCCAAAAAGGCAGGATCAGTGAGAAGGGTCACGGCAGAAAAGTTCCTAGCCCAACGGAGGCAAGAGGGGTGAGAGGACAAAGCATGGATCTCACTTCTCCTACGACCAGAAGCCAAGGCGATGAGGAACACCACCTTGAAAGTAAGAAACTTCAAGGTGGCCGACTCCAAAGGCTCATAAGGAGCACGCGTCAGAGAATCGAGCACCAGAGCCAGATTCCATTGAGGAGCCAACTGCCGTATTCTAGGTCTGTCCAACCCAAACCCCCTAATCAGGGCAGATAGAGAAGAGGATGAGCTCACCTCTGATCTACCCTGAAAGGAAAGCACACTGGCTATCGCCGTACGATAACCAGCAATTGTGCCCGGGGCAAGATTGCGATCTCTAAACAACCAAAGCAGAAAATCAGCAATCAGTTGTACAGATGCCTTGACCGGATCAACCTTCCTGCCGACACACCAATCACAGAAAATCTTCCATTTTGATTGGTAGACGGCAGAAGAGGAAGACCTAATCGATCGAGCGATGCGAGCTGACACGTCTCTAGAAAAGCCCGCCTGAGCGAGGCCTCCTGAGATAGCCTCCACGCGTGAAGGTGCGGGCCTTCTCAGCCTGAATCCTCTTCACCAAAAGTGCTGAGGCGACTGAGTCCTCCTTCAAATCCTTCTGAACAGAAGGAAGGGACCCTCCAAAAAGAGTGGACCCAGAGAAGGGGGCAGTCAACAACCGGGAGCGGTAAGGTTCATCGACCGGGCGGTTTTTCAAAACTGAAAAACGCCTAGCCAACAAGACATTGACCAGCAAAGACACCTGCAAGGCTGCCAGAGCTCTCAATGCCCCGTTCAGGGCAGAGGTCATCCTGTCCTGGATGTCGGCCTGTTCTGTCTCGGAAATCCGACCCTCAGGCACATCGGAAACCCTATACAGACAAACTGTCAGAAAGTCTATATATGACAGAATCTGGATGGAAAGACGCAGCAGTCTCTCCATCTTGTGGTGCTCTTTAGATCCAAACACCACCTGATCCACTGACTTACCGGGTCAAGCCGCCAGCTCTCTCGATTCCAGTCTAGCTGGTTGAGAAACAAGCAGGCCATCATGTGTGGCATAGTCAGAGGGATGAACCTCAGACAGGTCACCAACACTGAGCTGCAACCCAGCAAACCCAGGCGTACGGGTTGAAGACTAATTCTTCTCCAGAACCCGTGACTGGGCAGTGGCCAGAGCTGAAGACACAATAGTGCCTTCTGGCAGAGAGCGGTCCGACTGGGCGGATGCTCTAGGAGCCACCAAGGAACCCAAAAGGGTGGTGGACTCCGGGATAGATGACGCAGAAGGAGGTGGGCAAACCTTCTCCCCGAGACTCCGGGAAACGTCGGCCCTAAGGGCCCGCATACCGGACAAGACGTGCTGGGCCTCAGCCTCAGCAGTCTCAGGGTCACCCTCATCCTGGGAATCCCCACCTAGAGGATCGTCATCAGACGACCCGGACAGACCAGCGTCTATGTCCGAGCACCCAGGAGAGAGATGAACGACATCCTCCTCATCTGCCATACCCGCGTCCTCACAGTCCATAGCCTCCACACAAGCGGGACATGAAGTCTCGACTGCATGGAACGGGCCAGCCATAGGAACCAATTCAGGAGAATCCTGAAGGGGCTCCACAAAACGGCGTTTAGGTGCAGATCGCCTAACAACCGTGGCTGCAGGCTTACACTTAGAAGTCACAGCCCTGCCCTTGGACCCGGAGACAAACGAGTCCGCACGCGAGGCAGAAGTCCTAAAGGTGCGGCAAACCTTCTTAGGACCGGCCACAGTGGCCCCCGAAGAAGCAGAGCGCTGGAGGGGGTCAGCGGAACTGCCAAAACGTCTCCGTGAGGGGGAGACCAAACCCCAAGGGTTCCAAGCAGGAAAAGCCATAGGGTTAAAACCATATCCCTGAGGAAATGGAAAAGGTCCCGCGGGTTGGGAGTGACCCCAGAACTGGTCAAACTGACCCGCCTGAGACTGGGGCTGGCCACCCAGTCCGAAAGACATAGGTGGACCACCACTCCCACCAGGTGGAAACCCGGACATGTGCGGGCTAGGCCCGCAACTGCCGGGATGCTGACGATACCCAAAACCATCCGCAGGCTGGTTTGGGTGGCCCAAGGATGGTTGCCCGCAGGCAACCCTATACCCTGAACCAGAGGGAAACGGCGCCTGGAACCCAGTCGCCTGTCCAGCAAAACACTCCCGTGGGAGAACACCCCCTGGGAAACCCGAACCAGCACACTCCGGGCTGGACCTAATAGGACCAGGGCCGGGTAACTGGCCAGGATGAAAAGCCGGACCAGAATTGATGCAGGAATAAGACAGCTGCGCATCCCTTACCCCAGTGGAAGTGGACAATCCCGCAAGAAAATCCGTAACCCCTGGACCTGAACTCGGAGGAACAGGCCCTGCATCAAAACTGCCCCCATCGACAACACCACCTGGATTGCCGAGATCACTGACCAAACCAGTGACCGGCGGCTGAAATTCCCTACCCAAAGGCAAGCTCGAAAGCTTACGGGAATTGTCAGCCAATTCGACCCTGGGCAGAGTTAAACCAGGGTCGGGATGTCCCTCCCCTACTCCAGGGAGTTCCTGAATGGGAAGGACCACCCTCCAGTCACGAGAAGAACCCGACGACACGGGAGCTCCCGAGATAGGAACAACAGAGTTGACAACCGACTCAGAGCCGGGAGCAACATTCTTAACATGCTTCCCTCTCTTGCCGGAAGATGAAGACGAATCCTTCCTATGGGAAGAAGAGGGTCGCCCAGGTGCTAGAGAAACCCCGTCATGAGGTTCGTCCTGAGTAGTAACGCACGGCAAATCCTCATGACCGGAACGATCAAGGGAACATATCTCATTAGAATCCCGTTCTCCGTAGAGATAGGAACGCTCATGAGACGAACCCCGTCGTAGTCCCGAGCGAGACATACTACCTACTAGCACACGACGTTTGTATTCAAAAAACAACAAACACGTAAAAAAACAAACTAAAACATACAACGTACGTAAACAAGAATGAACTTTACATGCAGTGTAAAACAGGAACGATGTCAAAAAAACAACGAAAAACTGCTACAAACGGCCGAACAAAGACCGGCGATTTACAAACGACAGCGAATGCAAAACAATGGCGGACCACGTGGTACACCGCCCGCACACGTGGAATGTAAACACCGGCCGAAAACGTAAATTTTAGTGATTTATAAATGAATTTGTGAATTAAATTGGAGGGATGTGCATTAGATTATATTGTTTGGATAACAGGATTATTGACAGTAAATTTCGATAATTGAAGGGGAGAATCCCTACCATAGACCGAAAGACGTCACACATGTGTGTCAATTTATATAAATAAATTACAGATAATCGTGTGTATATTAAACGATCACCTATTGTATCTGACTGGACAGAATTTACCTTCATAGACAGTTGATTGGTATAATGACATGAAAAGCTCTTTTAATGTATAGAGATTGGAATTTAAATCTGATGTGTCCACACATATCAATGTTGTAAGTCCGTACAAACAAAACTTTGACCATGATGATGTTGACACAGGGCTTAAGTTCACCTATAGATTTCCGTATAGGAATGAAAGGGATGAAACTTTCTATAAACATTATCTCTGGGAGCAAGTCTGCCAATTTCAGAAAAAAATAATATTGTAGCTTGGTATAAGAAAGCTGGATGTTTTGTTATTTAGTCTGAAATATATGGAGACAAAATTGTAATATAATTAATGACTGTCGCGATATACATTTTTGAGTTTTTACCTAAGGAGATATGTTTCTTATCAGCCTTTCTCTATTATGTCAAGGTAAACAAAATATTGTTGTGTATTTCCTGATGTTAATTAATATACATAATTATCAGTAATTTTAAATAACTCCTCTTAGTTCATTATACAACAGATAGGAATTCCTTTAAAGGAATGGGTTTTCTGTAATAGAAAATGTAGGTTTACAAAATTTGTTCTGTAGTAAGCCCAGGGCACCAACACAAAACTCTGAAATCAGGGGGCGGGCTTATTGCAGGACAATGGAAGAGCAAATGAGGGCATTTCTACTTACCTCATATATAGTAGGGGGGTTGGGCTTATTACAGGACAATAAATTTAAAAGAACATTCATTTGTGGGCATTTTTATATCCTCTCATATATACATGTAGTAAGAGATGGATTTATTAGGTATGACAATGAAAGAGAATATGAGGGCATTTCTGCAAATCTATAAGGGGTTGGGCTTATTGAAGGACAGTGAAATGGTATTTGTGGGCATATGTTACCTAACTGAAACGGAAGTAGTGGGGCTTATTATATATATATATATATAATTATCAGGCATGGGCTTATTGCTGGATAAATACGGTAATATCAGATAGGTTAAAAATGTAAAGGTGTGTCAATATTCATCGCCAGAGCCATGACTGGTGCAATATATTAATTATGCTAATTTGCTAATTATTGAAATTTTATCGTTTTTAAATGGATATTGTATACACATATATACACAACATTAAAGAAAACAATCTGTGTACTGTATACTGTACGTACATGTTTTTATTAACTTTTGGTATAAACACAGTTTTCTTATCTTTAAAGGTACATAATCAACTTCAGGATTTAATGCATGTATTTCAACTTTTTATGTTTTATGCGTATATTTACGTATATTCATGAAGTTAATATTTCATTATTTTGATATAATCGTTTTAAGTGCCTTTACTTACATGGACCATTACCTTCCCAGTATTGAAATTTTTAGACAGGTATTAAAATGGAATTCTTCTTGGAATGTTAATAATTGAAGCTGTTTGAATTTGTTTTCTTTATCATATGGTTGAACGAGGATGATATCACATATTGAGAACTTCCGAACAACAATGGATGCCACTTTATATCGACCAGTGTTAAAACCACAAGAGTAACACGTTATGGCTGGATAGATAATACAATGGTGATTCTGTATCGGTATTTGCATTCAAAGCCACATTTCCTGGCCAGTGAAGGGGAAAGTGTGTAAGTGGTACCCACACAAGGGTTTGGCCGGGGTAGACATACCCAACGAGTTTGTCACACGGAAGCATACTATCTATTTGTGGACTAAAGTATAAGATAGGTGTACTGGTGGGTGTGTTCACTGACCGAAATATTACCAAAGTTTCACTCCCAACGAGTCGCCTCACCTCTGCAAGCAATCTGATATATAAATATTTATCTTTTGTAGGTACAGGTTACTTTAACTTAAATCAAAAGTAGAATTTAAAAAACTCATCTACCATACTAAATCAGGGCTAAATTTTAAAATAATCTCATCTACGATACTAAATTAGGGCTAAATCTTAAAAAATCTCCCCAGCAATACTAAATTTGAGCTAAACAATAAGATCTCATCTACAATGCTATAAATCAGGCCTAAAATAATCAAATCTTCCAATACAACATCAGGACAAAAATGATAAAATCTATCCTAGCAATACAAAATCAAAACTAAAATGATAAAATCTTCCCTAGCAATACAAAATCAAAACTAAAATAATAAAACCTTTCCCTTAAATAAAGTTTCTAAGGGCAGTAAGGCTTAATAACAGGTATTATAACATAACCTCCTCTACGACACTAGATAAAATCTAAAATAAGAAAAAGTCTACAAAGGTCAGGTATCAATAAAATCTCCTCTATATACATCTGTACTAGACAAAGTAAAAACTAAGAAAAAAGACTGGCAGGTATTATAATAAAATCTCCAGCTCTATATACTAGATAAAGTGTAAAATAAGAAAAACACCCAAGGCTATAAGGTTAAATAAAGACTTTTACGATAAAATCTCCTCTACAACACTAGATAAGTGTAAAATAAGAAAATCTCCCTGGGCTATATATAATTAAAGGTTAATACGGCTATTATTTATGATATAATCTCTTAACACTAGATAAAGAGTAAAATAAACAAAAAGACTTCTGGGTATTATAATAATCTCTATATACTAGATAAAGTCTAAAATAAGAAAATTTCGGTGGCCTATAAGGTTAAATAAAGTTATTATCATATAATCTCCTGAACAATAATAAATCAAGTTTAAAATAAAATTAGCACGAAGTACAGTGTACATTTACAGATATATATATTTACTTATGAAGGTATTATGTCATTTATATCATATTGGTATGTAAGCCATTACTTTATCCTCCAATAAACTGTTGTAATGTGGTATCTCTGTGTCACAACTCAAGTGGCAGTAGGATAGCTGTGAGGGCTATCAGCTCTCAGCAGTATTTAGTCAGTAGTTGGATCTGTGTGTACCCCTCTGATTTATGACTTTAAATTTTCTCCACCATTTCTACTCTAGCACTCCACCTCAACACAACACTCCATTGTCTACCTTTCCATTCTCTTGAAAATCATATGCTATTGGAAAGTTTAACCTCTTCATATCATCTAAGATGAAAAGGCTGTAAGTGGCTTGTTGCATTTTCATCTGTCTGGATTTCCTGGGGTTTTTTTTACACATTTTCTACTTCTTTTATAAATTTCCGAGTTCGATAATATGCTCTGTACCTAGCTAGGACTCAGCAACGGTCAGAGCAACCTTGAACTTCAAGGTCACTTACAATGAAAGGGGTCGAATTTCAAAATCCATCAATAACTTCTTCCTAAGAAACACAAGGCCTAGGGTCATAAGAAGCTTGGAGATAATGATGTAAATGATTAGCTCAGGGGTTATTAAAAATTACAGATGTCAAATTTATTAAGTTTTAAGAAAATCTTATACAAATGTCACAAGGCCTAGAGTCATGACATTTGGCATAATATTGGCTGAGATACTGAGGAGGATTAATGTTGAATTTCAAGATCACTCACAGAAACATGGGTCAAATTTTAAAGTCATAAAAGAACTTCTTCATAAGAAATGAAGGGCCTAGAGTCGTAATATTTCACCTGATACAAGCTTGGATACAGGGATGTTTTGATTTAGCTTGAACTTCTAAGACACTTTGTCAAAGGGGCAAGGTATTCAAATCCTCAAATAACAACTTCTTTAAAAGAAACATAAAACTTACAGTCATGATATGTGACCTAATGTTGGCAACAGGATCTTCAAAAGTCCTTGAACTTTGCTATGTGGCATTGAAAAGCCTTCAATTTACAGAAACACATGTATTGGTGAAACATACATTCATATTCCAAATTGGAAGAGCAATCTTTTAATTTTGCAAAAATTGTTAATGTAAAGAACTTTGAAAAAATCCCTGAAATGGTCACACTGAGCTACCAGAAAAAGGGATGATCAGAATAATGCTGAACTCCATGGTCACTCACAGTCATAGGAGTCAGATCTTTAAAGAACTTCTACATAAGAAACATAAGGCCAAGGGTCATGATCTGACCTGCAGCTAGCTTGGATTTTTAGATTAACCTTGACCTGCAGGGTCACTCATAGTTGCAGTGACATGTTGGAGAACTTAGATTATGCAGCCTATATAGGTTTATATTTTACTACATTCATATCTAGATATATGCTGTATAGCTATTTACTTGTGGGTCTTTTTAAACAATGTTTTATCAATGTATCTTCACTTTTTCACAACATAGAAAAATCAGTAAACGTCTGTACGATTACTCTAGCCTATGTCTCACTTTCATTTTATGATCACCACGCTTAAAAATTATTTTAACAGCCATTACACGTCTTGGTCATCATGTTTTGCCAGGCTTCCTGTTTGATGTTCCTGTCAATGGCTTGTTAAGTGGGTTTTTAAAGCTTATTTGTCTGACAAGAAAGCAAATTTTATCCAGCTAGTACTTATTTGGTATCAAGGGTTTATAAGGAGCTAATAAAACTCAACTACACTACGGCTATAAAGCATGCAATGATCTTAGTTCTGCTCCATCATGATTTTTACTCTACAATAAAACTTTTTAACATCCATGGGTCATATTCAGTTACAAAAAGACTTTAAAATTTGAATGTTATACGGTTATTTTAGATAAAAAATGTATAAAAA
Source organism: Pecten maximus (assembly GCF_902652985.1). Taxonomy (NCBI): domain Eukaryota; kingdom Metazoa; phylum Mollusca; class Bivalvia; order Pectinida; family Pectinidae; genus Pecten; species Pecten maximus. The sequence goes on along the minus strand of NC_047024.1, from coordinate 21,234,166 downwards.
GTAGAGGAATGCATATTACACAATACAAATTCATACGTAAGTAATACACAATAAAAAGATGACAACATATGTAATTAAACAATAGAATAAATTAGGTAATAGAGTGACACTTCTGTACATAAATCACTAACTCTGCTAGTAAATGTATCAGCCGACAAGAGAAATTTTACTTCAGTCATTAACAAGTTTCTCTTGACTCTTAGTGGTGTAAAACCTAAATTAAGGTATCATGTCAGTATCTTTCTGTTACTTCTTAGTGGTGTGAAACCTAAATTAATGTAGCACATCAGTATCTTTCTGTTACTTATAGTGTTGTGAAACCTGAATTAAGGTATCATGTCAGTATCTTTCTGTTACTTCTTAGTGGTGTGAACCCTAAATTAAGGTATCATGTCAGTATCTTTCTGTTACTTTTCAGTGGCGTGAAACCTAAATTAAGGTAGCACATTGGTATCTTTTTGTAATATCTCTATGGTGTGAAACCTAAATAAAGGTAGCATGCCAGTATCTTTCTGTTACTTCTTAGTGGTGTGAAACATAGATTAAGGTAGCACGTCAGTATCTTTCTGTAACATCTCAATGGTGTGAACCCTAAATTAAGGTATCATGTCAGTATCTTTCTGTTACTTTTCAGTGGCGTGAAACCTAAATTAAGGTAGCACATTGGTATCTTTTTGTAATATCTCTATGGTGTGAAACCTAAATTAAGGTAGCATGCCAGTATCTTTCTGTTACTTCTTAGTGGTGTGAAACATAGATTAAGGTAGCACGTCAGTATCTTTCTGTAACATCTCAATGGTGTGAAACCTAAATTAAGGTATCATGTCAGTATCTTTCAGTAACATCTCAATGCTGTGAGACCTAAATTAAGGTCGCACATCACCTGACAGTTTCTATTAGTATGAAGTTTTGTGAAATCTAAGTTAATTATGGTAACACATATCGGTATCTTTCTGTAACATCTCAATGTTAATTAAGGTAGCACGCTAGCTTCTATTACTGGTGAATAATAGGCCTCCATGTGTATAAATCACATGGTTATAACTTTGTTCCTTGTGTGATCAGATTTTTTAAGCTCTGATTATTTTGATTGTGTATCTATAAAGACATCTTAATAGGATTATCTCACTAATACTAATTGCCTGCATCTGAATCTATAAAAAAAACAAAAAAAACAGAAAATTGCATTTGATGAAGGTGACTTAATAGGATTATCTCTACTAATACTAATTGCCTGCATCTGAATCTATAAAAAAAACAACAACAGAAAAATGCATTTGATGAAGGTGACTTAATAGGATTATCTCTACTAATACTAATTACCTGCATCTGAATCTATAAAAAAAACAACAACAAAAAACAGAAAAATGCATTTGATGAGGGTGACTTTTTATTAGCCAAAGGTCAAGGTCAGTTGAGTTGAAGAAGGAAGTTTCTCAAAATGAAAATGTTGTGTTGATAATTGTTAGCTTAAGCCATCACACTGTAATGTTGGGTACCGGGTATATGAAACAGATTGATTGGTGAAGTAAAGTTCAACAAGAAACAGGGCATCATATTTGCTGACAAAAATCTGATATCTGTGTCAAGGTTAGGTAGCTAGAATTAACATTGATTTTATTACCACATATGATGCAAAAACAGACTGGGAGTCTTGCAATTTCAGGTGCCACTAAAATAGATCAAATATACTTAGCTCAAAATTTATGTGATTCTGTGTGATTTATTTCAGACATAAAATCTTTTTGTGGGGCTTTTAAGATTATTCATATGAGATGTTTCAGGTTGCCATTGCTGGTATTTACATTACATGGTTATAACGGCTATACACAATGGTTACAGAATAACCCGTGAAGCTTTAAAACCTGTCAAAATGGCTTTATGTTCCCCGCATACTCGGGTTTGTCAGTCAGGAAAAAGATACCAGAAGTTCTCATCTGTCTGATTATTCTGGTTCCAAGACGGATGTTTTGTTCCTTCGTGAACTTGGTTAGGCTGAATCTGATACTAAAATGACTTTTTTATTGTGGAAAGTCAGCTGATGAAGTGTCAACAATATTAGTTGTGTGTGAGGTTGGTCGTGTTTGACTCCATCAAGCTGTGATATTTTAGGTAACAAAGTTGTCACAGAAATTTACATTAGTGTCATACCATATATAGTGCTGCAATAACTAGGGTCAATAAACGGGACATTTGTTGTAGATTTATGAAATAGATTGGACTTGAGCATATTATTCATTATCTTTATGAGAGAAATTCCCCGATAAACAAAATCTTTAGAAAAATATAATATTAATTAATTAAGGCATTGATAATATATGAAATGTTTTCAAATTTCATTTAAGGGCAAAAATGAAATAAACAAAAAACAAAAAACTGTGATACTGTTTCCACATTCAGGTAAAACTTTATTACACTCAGGTGAATGTTTATTACACCCATGTCAATCTTTCTTACACTCATGCAAATCTTTATTCACTCTGCTAAAACTTAATTTCACTCAGGTTAAACTTCATTGCATTCAGGTAAAACTTTGTAACACATAGGTAAAACTTTTTTATACTCAGGTGAAACTTGATTACACTCAGGTAAAACTACTCAGGTAAAACTTCATTACACTCAGGCAAGTCTTTATTACTCTCAGGTAAAACTACTCAGGTAAAACTTCATTACACTCAGGCAAGTCTTTATTACTCTCAGGTGAACCTTTATTACACTCAGGTAAAACTACTCGGGTAAAACTTTATTACACTCAGGTAAAACTTTCTTACACTCAGATGAATCTTTATTACACTCAAGTGAAACTCAATCAAAGAATAGTATTGGTTAGTAATTTGCAATATTTCAGAACAATTGACAAACATATTAAAACATTTTGAACTCTGTTTGTTTTAAGTCAGGATTTCAAATAAATAGAGACTTCCAGCCAGGATATAAGCCTATATGGGATTAATAGAGTATGTCGATGTCACACAGACAATTCTCAGCCGTAGGGTAAAAGTATTTGTGGTTCAACACAAGACTTAACCCAGTTCTGAACTTCAAAGCTGTTAATTATCCTTTAAGGATAGAGATTTCTCTGTCCATACATCACATAAGATTGATTGATATTTTTGCTCCAATACTTCCTTCTAATACAAAAATACAATGTTAATGATCATAATTCACTGTGCATTGTATTATCTTTAATGGTCCATATACCAAATGTTACATAACAGCCTAATCTTATAAATAATGATTCAGTTCATATAAACTGTCTCGCCAGTGTAATCACAAGTGATGATTTAAGGTGCATGGTTTTACCCTCCCTATTGTGGTCTGTGCTGTGATGGTTTTATCCTTGAGCAAGACACTTCACCCTCATTGCATGCGAAGAGCCTCCTGTATATTGTTCAGTGAGGTACCCACTAACTACTACAAGGAGACCCTGCCTCAAAATGACCCTGGCAGTTTATGGGGCAATAACCCCAACAAATAAACAAACAAGCTGAATTATCTTGGTATAGGGAGATAACAAAAGGATAATCTGTCTTTAACAGATCATACATCAGCCGTTTTAATTATACAAGACAGGGAGGGATCAACATGATATATAAGGTATATCTTATTAGGGTTCCAAATATGACACATTTCATTTGAAATTATGCACATAGTGGTGGGTGAAAAATATGTGAAGACAAATTATAAATACATTTTAGATAAAACAAAGGCACATATGTTTATGTTGTGGGCAGAACTTCACAGGAATGAACTCAAGTGTCTCATGTCCCATATACACGCAGGGGACAAGAACTTAAAAGTTATCCCGGAAATCATGTCCTCTGACTCAACAGATTTGTACAGGATCACGAATGCATGTTATTCTGTGTATTTGTTACATTTCTTGAAATTAATTTGCATTTAAGAAATGAAATGACACTTGAGATTAATAATTGTGTGGCCATGGGCTTCATTAGGAACTTCACAGTCATGATTTTGTGAGGTAACAGCAGCAGTCTAATAGTTAATTATCAATTCAAGCACAGAGTGCATTCAAATTGTGGCACGCGTTTGTCCTGTATCCGGTTTTAGCATATTTGCCGCTAGACTGGCCACCAGCTCTTAAATTTTTGTTAAGAATTGCTCAGCTAAATATGAATACTAGATTATCTCCCCCTAGTTTGAAACTAAGGATCTCGAATCAGACATATCCTAGAGACCTAAATCATAAAGTTCTATATTTTAGTAATAATTTTAATGTTCTAGAGACAGGGGGCCAGTTTAGTTTGCCACCAGCAAGTCATGTTTAAGCAGTGGCACCAAGGCAAAATGGCTGATATAAAAAAAAAAAAAAAGATAAAAAATTTTTTTTATTGTTTTTAAAGGTCAGAATATCCAAAACCCCAACAAAAGTATATATTATTGTAATAATTTGAAAGCATGTTTGATCATATAGTATGTTTTTTTTTAGTTTTTTTTTTTAACAAACATGTTGTTAACTAATCTGCTATCATTAATGCTCATAACTCTTTCACAGCTCATTTGACCAGTTTCTTGTCTTCAAAAACTATCAGCTTAAATTATTAACTTGTGATTGCAACGGTTGTAAAACATATCAACTTATGATAAATGTTTACTTTAATTATTCTACAACAATTGTGAAACAAGTTATATCGACTGATATTAATCACGCTTGTTGGCCTTGATTGAAACGTGCAAGGGGTCTAACTGTGGGAGGAAACCAGAGTACCCGGGGAAAACCCACGTGGTTGGGCAAGTGACCCCATACCTTTTCACATCTGATCGGAGAATCGAACCCCAGCCACCTAGGTGAAAGGCATGTGTGTTTAATTATCACTGTGCCACCAGACCTCCCTTATATAACTTACTTTTGTTGGCCAAGATGGAAGCATGTGAGGGGTCTAATTAGTGTGGAAATAAGGCAACCAGAGGACCCAGAGAAAATCAAAATAGTCAGGCAGATCACAAACCCCCTTTTCACCTTCGATTTGGAATTGAACACTGGACACCTGGGTGGAAACTTTGTACACTACACACTATGCCAACTGATTTTCAAGCTTGCTGGATTTTTTGTTTCGCTTTGCCACCAACGGTGTGCTCAAATGCATTACAGTAAAAGGGGGATAACCCTTGAATTTATTAAACTTGTCTGTCCTGTCACTTCCAGAAAATAAATAAAATATTGACACTTTATTAATCAGCTTAAATCAGGTTCAAACAAAGTATTAGCTAGAAATATCTTTTCATGTATCAAATAAACAAATGTGACATATTTATCAAATCATCTCTGGTGATAAAAAAGACTGGAATAAATTTATATCTTCATCTCCAAGCTTTTTATGTATTTCCGACTAAACTACTTAATTTTGTTAATCTGCATTTATGCAGAATTTCAAATTTTTATTTAACCTAATTTGTATTATGGAATATTAAGTATTGGAACAGATAAGGCATTTTTTACCATGTGTAGATCTTACTATTAATTTTACTGATAATTAGTACCAAATTAAGAAGAAAAGGCGAAAATCAAAAGAAAACCAAAACAAAAAAATAATAATACAGAAAACTAAAAGTTGAAATAAAAAACAAATCTAGCATTCCAATTAGATAGAAATACAATACTTGAGTAGAGTCTTCTATATTTCTTAATCTGATTAAAACTAGATTCTCTATCTCGATTTACACATGGTAACCTTTCGCTATACCCAAAAATCTATAGAATTTGATTTTGATAAGATGTTGGTTCAAATGTTATGTACTTGGCAGTTGTCTGTTAAAATGGCTATGTATAAAAAAACATTTCTATATTATAAGTAAGTAAAATAATCAATATTCAGGGGAGCTGTTATTATGTTGCAAAACAGGGAACCATTTAACTTTGGGCTGCATAGATGGAAGGGAAGTAACTCTTATAAAAATACACAAAACCTGTATAATAATTTTTGGTTTTACTGAAATTAAAATAAAAAAATATTTTGATAATCTTGCAGAAATAAGATAAGTAATCTGTTAAAGTTATACGGTAAATGTAACAATTTGCTAATTATTTTCAATAAAATACATTTCAAAATTCAGTTAACACTTGAAATGCATGTCAAATTTGTGTTAAAGCAAACTACAATTGGTTCAAAGTATGTAACCTCAAGCCATTATGTGAAAGATATATTAATTAAACTTCAAATGATTTAATCAAAATATAGTTTTAATGAAAAAGATATGGCAAATATCTTTAATATATTAACTGCATGTTTATGGGGTGGAAATCTGTTAAAGATTAAATAAATCAATTGAAATTAAAAAAGTAATAATAATAATGAAAAAGATTACATTTGATAATACAGAATGTTATTTTCCTTTAAGAAAAAATCTAGCTGCAAGTTTTTGTCATGAAGCATTAAATGAAGACATACAATCTTTCTGAGGCAATAGTACTTTACATAATAAAGTTGATGAGGAAATAAAAATAAGGGGAAGTAACTCTTGCAGACCTCCTCTCTAATTAGTTTTCTGTTGTGGTTTAAAAAAAAATCAGAAATCTTTAATAAGTTGATGTCTGTCACTGCTTTAATAGTGATTAGTTTTTTTACCCTGATTAACATATAACTAAAACTGCTTTTATAGAAATTGGAAATAGTTTGCATAAACAATTTATTTTTTCTTCAAGGTGTGATATTAAATATTTTTATTAACTTCAGATTTTAATGTCAAAGTGAAATACTCTGATAAATATAAGATATTTTTCATGAACTCTAAAATGATAAAATTCAAAGAAAAAAATACAAATATTTTTATAATGATAAAATGTGTTACGCTAACATCAGGTTGAATTCCTTTCCATGCCCCGCCCCTTTATTTCATTAATTGTATACTGTCGGATAAAAATAGAAAAATTGAGACTTCAATCAAGAATTGATAGGTAAATTGAGATTAAATGGAAATAACAGATGGATCTCATTGGGATATCTAGTGACTTGTATGTCCAATGTAGCCCATAGTTTGTCTTTCTCGTGGTGTTATACATGCAAACTATATTCCTGTCCACAACTTTTTTTCATTATTGAGTGTAATGTGATAGGGCAGTATTAAGGTGGGTAAACTTGGTCACAAAAGAGAATTAGATATGGTAGCTGAAATGTATGTCAACACTACAACAATGGTGAATTAAAATGACAAAGTTCAGTAACACGGCCCTTGTGTACTTTCCACTTTTTCTGCAATCACAATAACAAATGGCTGTTTTCAGATAAAAGGTGTTTCCCATTGATTTCTGATCACTGGACTGTTTGTTCTGAATCTTGAGTAAATATTTTTGAGTTTAAGGCCCTCTTCAGGCTCTACATAGCATAGCTTTATATACTTTACGACATGGTATTTTTGCATAATATTTTAATATTTTTATTAGGTATTTTTCATAATCAAAATACCTAATACAGTTAAATGTATTACTTTTACTGCTAATTTTAAGTTTACTATATGTCTATTGTACTATGTAAAACACAATATTTTCTGAATGGATATCATTTGTTCAAAAATGGTTATATTTCATATAAACAGTTGTTCATACATCAGAATTTTCCAGCTCAAATAGATTTGGTATAACAGATTTGGCTAAATCAAGACAGATTTTGCTTCATTTTTGACTGACCAGATAAACTAGATTTTCTATATTGTGATTGGCTTATCAGAGGCCTAGGGATCTGTTATATTTTCATTGGCCAGATGAACTAGATTTTGCTTCATAGTGATTGGTTAGATCAGACAAATCTCCTCTATTTTGATTGGCCAGATAAACTAGATTTAGCTGTATACATTCATTGATGATGGTTTAAGCTATATAGATGTGGCAGCTGGGTTTTGGTACATTTTAATTTAATTAGCCAAATGAACTAGATTTTACTACTGATGACATATAAGCTAGATATAAAATTGATAAATTAGTATACATTGATTTCAGTATTACATGAACATGAATATTAGATTCTATTTAGAATTGTATTTTCTTCTCCATATACTGATGACTGATGTTAAACAAACTTTTCTCTACGTAATGCCAAGACAATGGGATGATGTCTATATATGGTACATGTCACAATACAATAGTGTTAATTCCATCTCTGTTCATCTTTTACGTCTGTATGTAACCCCAATATTTGTCAGCTCTCTAGCAGCTTCATTCCTTGAGGGATTTTGATCAAACTTCGCACAATGATAAAGGAACTAAATATCTCAGACAAGTTTAGGTTACAGGATTTTTGGGTCAAGGTCACTGTTACTAATTTTAGTGGGGGCCTGTAAAGGAGTCTTGTATTGTTTTAGCAATACCCAGTATGCATGTTTGACTTGGTTTGCTATCAATGTTTTTGCTTTTTGCACGCAACTGAATTTAAACAGAATACCTAATACCACAATACCTATACTGTTAGTAAATGAGATAAAAAAAAAGTAGTTGTATCTAGTGGAATGTAGCAGAATGCTTCAAGTGCGGTTGCATTTGGATAGACTGCTTCAAGTGCTGTTGTAATTAGCAGAATGGTTCCGGTGCAATAGTATCTAGCGGAATGGTTCCAATCCAGTTGTATCATGTGGAATGCTTCAATGCCGATGCAATTGTATCTAGGCAAAGTCTTCCGGTGCAGTTGTATCTAGTGGAATGTTTCTGGTACAGTTGTGTCTAGCAGAATGCTTTTAGCGCTAAAATAAAATTCCAATATCTATGTTTAAAGTATTTTCATATTAGCTATATAATAGCTGTATTATTAATCAAATGAGGCTAATTCTGCGCCGTTAATTTTTAAACCTGGAGTTTTTACAAGTGATACAATATCATGTACAGTGTACTAATTTTCTAGACAGGATAATGTAGATACTAGTGCATACTTCAAAGTAACTTCAGTAAGGTATTCATTCTCTTGGTCACTACCATTTTCGCTCTATCAACTACCCAGGCGATTATTAGAACAAGTAGTTACAATGGTTTTCTGTAGGTGTTAGATATTTGGCAGCGTTGAGTTGATGGCTTCTATCTGAACCATTAAGAAAAGTAACTGAATGAAACCCAAGGTCAAGGTCACAGTCAGACTATAACATTTAAAAGATGTAGACATTCTTAGATAAGGTCAATATCAAAGGTCAAGGTCAAATTTTAAAGACAGTCATATTAAAAGGTAAGGGTCACAAAATAGTATCTCAAAATAATTTGAGAACATGTAGTCATGTAGGGGTCAAGATTAAAATTTTGTGGCTAATTGTCAGATGTAATGCACAGGAATGCATCAAAAGTTTATCAGGACAGGTCAAAAGGTCAAGATCATATTTGTATCATAAGGTCAGATTGTCACATTGTCACAATGTCTAGAAATGGCTAGAAATGCAGAATCCTATTTAGAATAGGCATGATTATAACACAAGTTGGCCATTGTTTGCCAAAAGCTTTAACTTGGATTGGGTTTTTAGGTCACCTGAGACAAAGTCTCAAGTGACCTATTCTAATCACCTTTTGTCCGTCGTCGTCCGTCGTCCGTCGTCTGTCGTGCGTCCGTAAACAATTTACATTTTTGACTTCTTCTCCAAAACCCCCTAACCAAATTCAATGAAATTCGGCAGAAAGCTTCTATGGCTGAAGGTCAACCAAAATTGTGAATTATATGGTCCCCACCCCCCAGGGGCCTAAGGGATGGGGCCAAAAAGGGTCAAATTGACTAAAACTTTAAAAAATCTTCTTCTCTTCTCTCAGATATGGTGGAATCAAATATTATTCATAGATGGAAGGATCTTATGGTGCTTTACCAAAATTGTGAATTTCATGACCCGGGGTCTCAAGTTTGCCCCTGGGGAGGGGGTAAACTTTACTATAGCTTATATAGGGAAATCACATTTTTGACTATAATTTGTTTGATTTCTATTGGAATTCATTCTAAAATGGTTAACATTATCACCATGGGATTACAGTTTGATGGTATGCACATGTTGGCCCTGACTGACCCCCAGGAGCTGATGGACGGGGCCAAAAAGGGTCAAATTGACTGAAATTTCAAAAATTTTCTTCTCAATACCCATATAAGTTAGAGTCAAATACTTTTCATAGATGGAAGGATCTTGTGGTGCTTTACCAAAATTGTGAATTTCATGACCCTTGGGTCTCACATTTGGCCTGGGGAGGGGATAAACTTTACTATAGTTTATATAGGGAAATCACATTTTTGTCTATGATTTGTTGGATTTCTATTGGAATTTATTCTGAAATGGTTAACATTATCAGCATGGGATAACAGTTTGATGGTATGCACATGTTGGCCCTGACTGACCCCCAGAGGCTGATGGGCGGGGCCAAAAAGGGTCAAATTGACTGAAATTTCAAAAATCTTCTTCTTAATACCCATATAAGTTAGAATCAAATACTTTTCATAGATGGAAGAGTCTTATGATGCTTTACCAAAATTGTGAATTTCATGACCCTTGGATATCACGTTCGCCCCTGGGGAGGGGGTAGACTTTACAATAATTTATATAGGGAAATCACATTTTTGGCAAAAAAAAATCACATTATCAGCATTGGATGACAGCTTAATGATATGCACATGTTGGCCCTGACTGACCCCAGGGACTGATGGGTGGGGCTAAAAAGAGTCAATTAGATTAACTGAAATATTTCAAATCTCAGGTGACCGTTAAGGCCCATGGGCCTCTTGTTAGCTATGAGGACTCCACTAGGTCACATGGTCAAAGGTTTATTTTAATTCCCAATATAGTTTTACCTGTAATAAGCCTGTGTTCACTAATAAGACCATCATGTTAATATGAAATTGATTATAAGCTCTTGTTCATTTCACTTAAATTACACTATTCTGAGAACTTCAGTGAAGGAGAACCGGCCACACTAGATGTAGGTATGTGTAGTACACACTGATGATTAGTCTAACATCAGTGAGACACCTTTGATAAAATTTAACAAACCCCTGTAAACTATTAAAGGTATATATATATACTGTACATTTACTTGCCAGTGGGCACAGATACTTAGCTTGTATAGAGTTGTCATACTGTGAAAGATTGTTTGACCTAGAAAATTGAATTTAGTTTTGATGAGAATGAAATGGTGGAAGTTGACCTTGAGGGCGAAATGTAATGTCCCTGGATCAGATTTCCATGTAATCCTGTCTATCTATACCTCTAACACATCTCTATACATTTATATCTCTACACAAACACCATCTACTTGTGATCACAGCAAAAGGAGTTGACAGTGTCCTGTAGGGCTATTGTCTCCGATCCCTGATACAGATCATTGGCCCCAGGTTTCTTAAAGGTGTTCAAAGTCTTGTTACACATACTGGGAATCCTTAATTACGTAATGTAAATATTGTTGTATCATTAAAGCTCTGTCTGGGTGGAGCTCATGAATATTCATGAGGCATTAGGTCATTTAAATATATAATGCTGTATGTGTGTTTGTGTGGTATCATGTTACGTAATTCATTACAAATTAGCAGTATGTTGTAATTTTCACATGATTAAATGGAAATCATGCTTTTAACATAAATGAAAAATCTACATGGATGCAAAACATACAGAGTTAATTCAATAGTATAATTACATGTTTTTGTTTATGAATAAATATTTCTGTCTTCTAAGGCCTGTAGGTTTTTCAGCCCCTGCAGCGACACAGGTTGTTTGCCGTATTTATCAATAAGCCCACCCATGTTCATTAAAGTTGAGTAGAAATGGCTACAAATATCATTAATTTCCCTGTAGTAAGTTTGTCCCACCTGTCAATGCTGTAAGTCCCTGCAGCTACTCAGGTGTCAGTAAAGTCAGGTGTTCATAAAGTCAGGTGTCAGTAAAGTCAGGTGTTCATAAAGTCAGGTGTCAGTAAAGTCAGGTGTCTGTAAAGTCAGGTGTCAGTAAAGTCAGATGTCAGTAAAGTCAGGTGTCAGTAAAGTCAGGTGTCAGTAAAGTCAGTTGTCAGTAAAGTCAGGTGTCAGTAAAGTCAGATGTCAGTAAAGTCAGGTGTCAGTAAAGTCAGGTGTCAGTAAAGTCAGTTGTCAGTAAAGTCAGGTGTCAGTAAAGTCAGGTGTCAGTAAAGCCAGATGTCAGTAATTTAAAATGTCAGTTAAGTCAGGTGTCAGTAAAACTTGGATGTCAGTAAAGTCTGGGGTCAGTAAAGTCAGGTGTCTGTAAAATCAGGTGTCAGTAAAGTCAGGTGTCTGTAAAATCAGGTGTCAGTAAAGTCAGGTGTCTGTAAAATCAGGTGTCAGTAAAGTCTGATGTCAGTAATGTCAGGTGTCAGTAAAGTCAGGTGTCAGTAAAGTTGTCAGTAATGTCAGATGTCAGTAAAGTCAGGTGTCAGTAAAATCAGGTGTCAGTAAAGTCAGATGTCAGTAAAGTCAGGTGTCAGTAAAGTCAGGTGTCAGTAAAGCTGGGTGTCAGTAAAGTCTGGTGTCAGTAAAGTCAGGTGTCTGTAAAGTCAATTGTCAGTAAAGTCAGATGTCTGTAAAGTCAATTGTCAGTAAAGTCAGGTGTCTGTAAAATCAGGTGTCAGTAAAGTCAGATGTCAGTAAAGTCAGGTGTCAGTAAAATCAGGTGTCAGTAAAGTCAGATGTCAGTAAAGTCAGGTGTCAGTAAAGTCAGGTGTCAGTAAAGCTGGGTGTCAGTAAAGTCTGGTGTCTGTAAAGTCAGGTGTCTGTAAAGTGATGTGTCAGTAAAGTCAGTTGTCAGTAAAGTCTGATGTCAGTAATGTCAGGTGTCAGTAAAGTCAGGTGTTAGTAAAATCAGGTGTCAGTTAAGGCAGGTCTGAGTAAAGTCAGGTGTCAGTAAAATCTGGTGTCAGTAAAGTCAGGTGTTGGTAAAGTCAAATGACAGTTAAGTTAGATTTCTATCAAGTCAGGTGTCTGTGAAATCATGTGTCAGTAAAGTCAGGTGTCAGTGAAGTCAGGTGTTGGTAAAGGCAGGTATCAGGAAAGGCAATGTTGGTTAAAACAGGTGTCAATTAAGGCAGGTGTCAGTAAAATGAAGTTTCTAAATTGAGTGTTAGCTAAGTTATTGCTATTTTAGTTTTAGTGAAAATGTTCTAAAACAACATAAAAAATAGATATGGAAGTGTGTGATAAATGTTGTCCATCCATGTGTTGTATTTATAGAATGTTGTCCATCCATATGTTGTATTTATAGAATGTTGTCCATCCATGTGTTGTGTTTATAGTATGTTGTCCATCCATATGTTGTGTTTATAGTATGTTGTCCATCCATGTGTTGTGTTTATAGTATGTTGTCCATCCATGTGTTGTGTTTATAGAATGTTGTCCATCCATGTGTTGTGTTTATAGTATGTTGTCCATCCATATGTTGTGTTTATAGTACGTTGTCCATCCATGTGTTTTGTTTACAGTATGTTGTCCATCCATATGTTTTGTTAGCCCACCATCATCAGATGGTGGGCTATTCAAATCGCCCTTTGTCCGTGGTCCGCCATCCGTCCCTCCGTCCGTCCCTCCGTCCCTCCGTCCGTCCGTCCCTCCATCCGTCCCTCCGTCCGTAAACAATTCTTGTTATCGCTATTTCTCAGAAAGTGCTGAAGGGATCTTTCTCAAATTTCATATGTAGGTTCCCCTTGGTGCCTAGTTATGCATATTGTGTTTTGAGATTATTCGGAAAACAATATGGCCGACAGGCAGCCATCTTGGATTTTGACAATTGAAGTTTGTTATCGCTATTTCTGAGAAAGTACTGAAGGGATCTTTCTCAAGTTTCATATGAAGGTTTCCCTTGGTGCCTAGTTATGCATATTGCGTTTTGAGACCAATCGGAAAACAACATGGCCGACAGGCAGCCATCTTGGATTTTGACAATTGAAGTTTGTTATCACTATTTCTGAGAAATTACTGAAGGGATCTTTCTGAAATTTCATATGTAGGTTCCCCTTGGTACCTAGTTATGCATATTGCATTTTGAGACCAATCAGAAAACAACATGGCCGACAGGCAGCCATCTTGGATTTTGACAATTGAAGTTTGTTATCACTATTTCTGAGAAAGTACTGAATGGATCTTTCTGAAATTTCATATGTAGGTTTACCTTGGTGCCTAGTTATGCATATTGCGTTTTGAGACCAATCCAAAAACAACATGGCCGACAGGCAGCCATCTTGGATTTTGACAATTGAAGATTGTTATCACTATTTCTGAGAAAGTACTGAATGGATCTTTCTGAAATTTTATATGTAGGTTTCCCTTGGTGCCTAGTTATGCATATTGCGTTTTTAGACCAATCTGAAAACAACATTGCCGACAGGCAGCCATCTTGGATTTTGACAATTGAAGTTTGTTATCGCTATTTCTGAGAAAGTATTTAAGGGATCTTTCTCAAATTTCATATGTAAGTTTCCCTTGGTGCCTAGTTATGCATATTGCATTTTGAGACCAATATGAAAATAACATGGCCGACAGGCAGCCATCTTGGATTTTGACAATTGAAGTTTGTTATCGCTATTTCTGAGAAAGTACAGAAGGGATCTTTCTCAAATTTCATATGTAGGTTCCCCTTGGTGCCTAGTTATGCATATTGCATTTTAGACCAATCGGAAAACAACATGGCCGACAGGCAGCCATCTTTGATTTTGACAATTGAAGTTTGTTATCTCTATTTCTCAAAGTACTAAATGGATCTTTCTCAAATTTCATAAGTAGGTTCCCCTTGGTCCCTTGTATTGCATTTTTGGACCAGTCTGTCCTGAAAACAACCTGGCAAACAAACAGCCATTATCGTTAAATCTCAAATTTCTTATATAGCTAGGATTCCCTTGTTTGAAAAGTACTGGAGGGATGTCTCAATTTGCACAGATTAGTAAAATGAAGGGAAAAGTAGAGAGAAGATCAATCTGACATAGAACCTCTAAAGATCATTCAATGGTGGGCTCCAAGATCCCTCTGGTTTATAGTATGTTGTCCATCCATGTGTTGTGTTTATAGTATGTTGTCCATCCATGTGTTGTGTTTATAGTATGTTGTCCATCCATGTGTTGTGTATAGTATGTTGTCCATCCATGTGTTGTGTTTGTAGTATGTTGTGTTTATAGTATGTTGTCCATCCATGCGTTGTATTTATAGTATGTTGTCCATCCATGTGTTGTGTTTATAGTATGTTGTTCATCAATATGTTGTGTTTATAGTATGTTGTCCATCCAGATGTTGTGTTTATAGTATGTTCATCCATATGTTGTGTATAGTATGTTGTCCATCCATGTGTTGTGTATAGTATGTTGTGTTTATAGTAGGTTGTCCATCCATGTGTTGTATTTATAGTATGTTGTCCATCCATGTGTTGTGTTTATAGTATGTTCATCCATATGTTGTGTATAGTATGTTGTCCATCAATGTGTTGTGAATAGTATGTTGTGTTTATAGTATGTTGTCCATCCATGTGTTGTATTTATCGTATGTTGTCTATCCATGTGTTGTGTTTATAGTATGTTGTCCATCCATGTGTTGTGTTCATAGTATGTTGTCCATCCATGTGTTGTGTTTATAGAATGTTGTCCATCCATGTGTTGTGTTTATAGTATGTTGTCCATCCATGTGTTGTGTTTATAGTATGTTGTCCATCCATGTGTTGTGTTTATAGAATGTTGTCCATCCATGTGTTGTGTTTATAGTATGTTGTCCATCCATGTGTTGTGTTTATAGTATGTTGTTCATCCATGTGTTGTGTTTATAGTATGTTGTCCATCATTATGTTGTGTTTTTAGTATGTTGTCCATCAATATGTTGTGTTTATAGTATGTTGTCATTCAATATGTTGTGTATAGTATGTTGTGTTTATAGTATGTTGTCCATCTATATGTTGTGTTTTTAGTAAGTTGTCTATCCATATGTTGTATTTATAGTATGTTGTCCATCCATGTGTTGTATTTATAGTATGTTGTCTATCCATATGTTGTATTTATAGTATGTTTTTTGTAAACGTCCATATAGTACTGTCACAATTGTTACTATGTCTTCACCACCAGTGTATCCTACCCTCAGTGTCAGCTCAAGTTGGGCACCACTTCGTCAACTTAGATATGATTTCTCATGAAAAAATGGTGTTTAGTTTCCGACTTTTGTATTGACATAATGTATTAGTTTATACTGGAGCCCATCACTGAATGGTACTAGTATATTATAGCGAGGGAGGTTGTAGTGGGGAGGGGGGTTACTGGTTAAACCACTGTGACCTCCAAATGAGAGGAAGTGGTCCTTTCAATCTGGAGTACTTAAGTGAGAGTCATATTTCCAGTATGATTTCGAGTTTTGTTTAGCTTATTTAAAAGAATTCAATTTAACACCCAATTAATTTATTATGGAAAAAAACATTTATTTGTTCATGAATGAAAACTGAATGCAATATATGTATCTACCTGTTTTGACACAAGTTGAGGTGTTTTTTTTATTTGTATTGTTGTCATCAGGTATGATTAGGTCTATTGTTACACAGGTATACCAGACTAGTGATTAGTGATGGGGGTAATTTACCTGTAATTACACCTGGTGGAATGACGCTCCCGTATACGAGACCGTACCATAACTTATCGCCCATCTCAGTTCTCCGGCCTATAGCATGATCAGGGCCATTTGAACAGAAACAATCCATCCCCACCATTTCTTACCAATTTAAATAGCCAGGGCTTAAACACTTGTAGTATTTTACGTGGAATGCCAATGTAGGGATATTTGGTTTTGACAGTTAAGACAAATCGTATCACGGAGTGACAAGAGTTTTAGTACAGCGGTGCCTGTTACGACCAGACACTAGTTGTCACTGAGTACAGCTCGGCCCTGAGGTATATACAAAATTGGTCTCTATCCATACAGCCCTATATACTACAGTACAGGGTTTAATGGAAGTCAATAGACCTCAATCTCCCTGCCCCTTCAATGGAAGAACAATGACATGCTTGATCGCTCTGGACAAGGGATATTTCGGGTCGACTCTCGGGGCAGGTTGCAGGTAATTACCTGTGAGTGGACGCTCTAATTTTGGGTGTATCTACATTTTACTTGAGTCCGGGTTTGGGAGATGTTTGAAAGTGTACTGTCATCATACGATCAAGATTAGGCTAGATAATCGACTACCACTGGCTGAATTGTCTACTGAGGCCAAAAGTTCAATTATCATGTTTCGATTCTAATCGTTTTCTGTGGATGTGCTAGATAGTTGCTGTGATGTGAAAGTTGGTGAATTTTTAGCTGTACGCGTCATCTTGGATATTTGTGGAGAATTCTGGTCTGTGGTGAAGATGTCCAAACTACAAGTAGATGAGAGTGAATAGGTGTAGATTCAAGCTGGAAATTTATCCGAAAAATAATTGATTCTGTGGCCACAGGTGTTAAAAGATACACAGTAGTTTCAGGGAGCATAGCACAAATAAGATGTTTGTGGTGAAATTCTGGATTTAAGTGTTTTAGAAGGTTTTGTGTATTAGGCTACCTGTACATATAACTATATATGTACAACGGATTGCCAGCAGGTATCGGCATCATGTACAGGTAAAGATATATTTTCTATAATCATACCACTGACAAATCTGTCATTTTTGACAGGTATGGTTTGTCCTTGTACTATTATGTTTAGTGTGCTAGGAAATGTTGTGCTATACATGTATTATGTGATACGAGTTTGTAAACACCTGATGATACCAGATTGTAAACACCTGATGGGCCATCGTGTCGTGTTTATTATTTGAAGATGGCCTACTTCAGAAGTTAAATGATAGCACTATATTACCTGTAGTGTTTACCTGTTAATAATAATGGTCGTACCTGTGTATCTGAAGTAGCATTATGTAATAAGTAATTGTTTATCTGTGATAATGGTATATTGAGATGAGCCAATAAACTGTAGAATTAATGTCCTTATGTGAGTAGGCTCCTCCTGTATGTTGTATGTAATCACCCCTCATTTGTACTCCATACCCATCCCTCACCTGTACACCATACCAACCCCTCACCTGTACCCATACCTACCCCTCACCTGTACACCATACCAACCCCTCACCTGTACCCCATACCTACCCCTCACCTGTACACCATACCAACCCCTCACCTGTACCCCATACCCACCCCTCACCTGTACACCATACCCACCCCTCACCTGTACCCCATACCCACCCCTCACCTGTACACCATACCAACCCCTCACCTGTACCCCATACCTACCCCTCACCTGTACCCCATACCCACCCCTCATTTGTACACAATACCCATCCCTCACCTGTACTCCATACCCATCACTTACCTGTACACCATACACACCCCTCACCTGTACACCATACCTACCCCTCACCTGTACACCATACCTACCCCTCACCTGTACCGCATACCCACCCCTCATTTGTACACAATACCCATCCCTCACCTGTACACCATACACACCCCTCACCTGTACACCATACACACCCCTCACCTGTACACCATACCTACCCCTCACCTGTACACCATACCTACCCCTCACCTGTACCCCATACCCACCCCTCATTTGTACACAATACCCATCCCTCACCTGTATTCCATACCCATCACTTACCTGTACACCATACACACCCCTCACCTGTACACCATACCCACCCCTCACCTGTACACCATACCCACCCCTCACCTGTACACCATACCCACCCCTCACCTGTACACCATACCCCATCCCTCACCTGTACACCATACCCATCCCTCACCTGTACACCATACCCATCCCCTCACCTGTACACCATACCCACCCCTCACCTGTACACCATACCCACCCCTCACCTGTACACCATACCTACCCCTCACCTGTATACATACCCTACCCTACCCTCACCTGTACACCATACCCACCCCTCACCTGTACACCATACCCACCCCTCACCTGTACACCATACCCACCCCTCACCTGTACCCCATACCCACCCCTCACCTGTACACCATACCCATCCCTCACCTGTACACCATACCCACCCCTCACCTGTACTCCATACCCACCCCTCACCTGTACACCATACCCACCCCTCACCTGTACCCCATATCCACCCCTCACCTGTACCCCATACCCACCCCTCACCTGTACACCATACCAACCCCTCACCTGTACCCCATACCTACCCCTCACCTGTACCCCATACCCACCCCTCATTTGTACACAATACCCATCCCTCACCTGTACTCCATACCCATCACTTACCTGTACACCATACACACCCCTCACCTGTACACCATACCCACCCCTCACCTGTACACCATACCCACCCCTCACCTGTACACCATACCCCATCCCTCACCTGTACACCATACCCATCCCTCACCTGTACACCATACCCATCCCCTCACCTGTACACCATACCCACCCCTCACCTGTACACCATACCCACCCCTCACCTGTACACCATACCTACCCCTCACCTGTATACATACCCTACCCTACCCTCACCTGTACACCATACCCAACCCTCACCTGTACACCATACCCACCCCTCACCTGTACACCATACCCACCCCTCACCTGTACCCCATACCCACCCCTCACCTGTACACCATACCCATCCCTCACCTGTACACCATACCCACCCCTCACCTGTACACCATACCCACCCCTCACCTGTACTCCATACCCACCCCTCACCTGTACACCATACCCACCCCTCACCTGTACCCCATATCCACCCCTCACCTGTACACCATACCCATCCCTCACCTGTACACCATACCTACCCCTCACCTGTACACCATACCCATCCCTCACCTGTACACCATACCCACCCCTCACCTGTACCCCATACCCACCCCTCACCTGTACACCATACCAACCCCTCACCTGTACCCCATACCTACCCCTCACCTGTACCCCATACCCACCCCTCATTTGTACACAATACCCATCCCTCACCTGTACTCCATACCCATCACTTACCTGTACACCATACACACCCCTCACCTGTACACCATACCCACCCCTCACCTGTACACCATACCCACCCCTCATCTGTACACCATACCCCATCCCTCACCTGTACACCATACCCATCCCTCACCTGTACTCCATACCCACCCCTCACCTGTACACCATACCCACCCCTCACCTGTACCCCATATCCACCCCTCACCTGTACACCATACCCATCCCTCACCTGTACACCATACCCATCCCTCACCTGTACACCATACCCCATCCCTCACCTGTACACCATACCCATCCCTCACCTGTACACCATACCCATCCCTCACCTGTACCCCATACCTACCCCTCACCTGTACCCCATACCTACCCCCCATCTGTACACCATACCCACCCCTCACCTGTACACCATACCCTACCCTCTCCTGTACACCATACCTACCCCTCACCTGTACCCCATACCCTACCCTCACCTGTACACCATACCCACCCCTCACCTGTAACCCATACCTACCCCTCACCTGTACCCCATACCCTACCCTCACCTGTACACCATACCCACCCCTCACCTGTAACCCATACCTACCCCTCACCTGTACACCATACCCACCCCTCACCTGTACTCCATACCCACCCCTCACCTGTACTCCATACCCACCCCTCACCTGTACTCCATACCCACCCCTCACCTGTACACCATACCCATCCCTCACCTGTACCCCATACCCTACCCTCACCTGTACACCATACCCACCCCTAACCTGTACACCATACCCACCCCTCACCTGTACACCATACCCATCCCTCACCTGTACACTATACCCACCCCTCACCTGTACACCATACCCACCCCTAACCTGTACACCATACCCACCCCTCACCTGTACACCATACCCACCCCTAACCTGTACACCATACCCACCCCTCACCTGTACACCATACCCACCCCTCACCTGTACACTATACCCACCCCTAACCTGTACACCATACCCACCCCTAACCTGTACACCATACCCTACCCTTACCTGTACACCATACCTACCCCTCACATGTACACCATACCCTACCCTCACCTGTATACCATACCTACCCCTCACCTGTACACAATACCAACCCCTCACCTGTATACCATACCCACCCCTCACCTGTACACCATACCCTACCCTACCCTCACCTGTACACCATACCATACCCTACCCTTACCTGTACACCATACCTACCCCTCACATGTACACCATACCCTACCCTCACCTGTATACCATACCTACCCCTCACCTGTACACAATACCAACCCCTCACCTGTATACCATACCCACCCCTCACCTGTACACCATACCCTACCCTACCCTCACCTGTACACCATACCCTACCCTCACCTGTACACCATACCCACCCCTCACCTGTATACCATACCTACCCCTCACCTGTACTCCATACATACCCATCACCTGTACACCATACCCACCCCTCACCTGTACACCATACCCACCCCTCACCTGTACCCCATACCCACCCCTCACTTGTACACCATACCCTACCCTACCCTCACCTGTACACCATACCCTACCCTCACCTGTACACCATACCCACCCCTCACCTGTACACCATACCTACCCCTCACCTGTACCCCATACCCATCCCTCACCTGTACACCATACCCTACCCTCACCTGTACACCATACCCACCCCTCACCTGTACACCATACCCACCCCTCACCTGTACACCATACCCATCCCTCACCTGCACACCATACCTACCCCTCACCTGTACACCATACCCACCCCTCACCTGAACCCCTTACTAATCCATTCATATGTATCTCATATTTAGCATGTGTAGAGAAACAAAAAGTTGCAATTCACATGTCTAATCAACTTTGGCTCAACCACTTAGTTCCTTTAGTCCGACTACAGTAATTAGACTTAATTTGGACTTACATCATCATTTGGAATCAGGCCAGTGATGAGTTGTTGTTTATATGTATATCCCGATGTAATCACAGTAGACGGAACAGCCTGTCTGTAGAAAATAGGTGACGCTCGACAATGCCAGTGACAACAGTACCAGGAGGGGGGAAGAGCAAACGCTCCCAAACAACAAATAAAGTAGATTCCCATCGTATGAAGGCACTTAATACAGGTGACCTTTGACCTCTGTCAGGAGTAGAAATGTTGATCTGTAGCTGACAGATGTGTGGTTCAATCTCTAGTCAGGACAGCTGGACTGTCATGGTGGTGCATTATAGCGAGACACTTTACCCTAGGTACTGTTGATAGCTTGTGGCAGGTATGACGTATGTTATTAAATGAAGTAGTCACCAGCTACTACAAGAAAATCCCACCTCAAAAATTACCATGCAAGGCTGTTTATGGGATGAATAATGCTGCAAACAAACAATTTATCTCCATTGTATCATTGTGATACCATATGTCTAGATCTGTTATTATTAAACATGGGCTACATGTTCATTTCATTTAGTTTACATACTTGGTTCATATTTTCTGTCAGAATAACATGATATTTTCTTCATAGGTTGTTAATGTAAACAATATGGAGGTTCGCAACATTTTCACTTTAGACATCAGTGTCTACAACATTACATACCGTATATTTCAATACAACATCTAGATATAATTTATTTAAAATTTCTGAATAACTTACAATGATAGCACTAACCTTTGTGTTTCTATATAAAAGAAAATGACACACAAAAAACGCACATGTAGTCTGCCATTTTGTTTAAACAACTGGGTGCGAGCCTTATAATTACTTCAAGTATGGAATTGAGAAAGAACATAAATATGGAAAGAGTTCTTCAATTATAAAACTGACGTGGCTTTGGTATTTGTTAAAAATACATTGGTTTGTAAAGGATAAGTTGTTCTTGCCAAGTCCCTGGAGTCCTCTATTAGGCCCCATAAGGACACCAATAAAACAAAGATTTGGGTAGAGTTACAACATCATCTCGATCAGTAGACTTTAGCCTAGTTAAACAGAGGTCCTGGGTTCGATCACCAGCAGAGGCATCAAAAAGTAATGGCAACTGTTACATACCTACATTGTTTTCATGCCCATATGTGATAATAAAATCTTTCTGTTTTCAGATGTCTGCCAGACGAAGTCATCCCTGCGATGGCCTACAGCAATACAGGCCGCCCCCAGGTGTGTCAACAACCACCAGACCTTTGCTACCCAAGTAAGACGGTCTCTTTGGCAACTCCCTGTACCTCCTCCAATCCTGTCATGAATGGCCACCTGCATAACATGCCTTACTCATGTGCCGCTGTAACATCGATGGACGGACAGGGAGGCTACGACAACCCAGCCATGCACCCGTAAGTACGAAAAAACATGTCTCATCATACAGCAAGAAATTCTGCTCCATTTTATGTCAGCTTTTGTTCGTCAGCCTTGACACTGCTTCTTCAAGTGCCGAACATATCTTGCTTGCAGTGCAATGATTTGTACATGACATATATAGCTGAGTGTTTGGTTTTACTGGCAATGTATGCACTGCTTCACATAAAAATGCATAAAATGACACACAATATAGAAACATGTCTTATATACACCAATAAATGAAAAAGAATAATAGCGTACTAATAATGATCGCTTATAAGCCTGAAAGGTGTATACCCGATGTAGAGGTATAGGATGATAGAATTCCCTTGGATGCAATTAATTATTTATTTACTATAAAGTATAAAGCTCTAATTTTTGGAAGGTGGTAATACTGTAAAGTATGTAACTTTTGGAAGTGTATTAGAATATGTAACATCCTATTCTTGTTTTCTGTTGATTAATAAATCTTTGTTGGCAACGTAGTATCTTAAAAGCAATATTATTGGCTACATTTGATGTGAAAACTGACCGTCATACATTTTGTAAAACTTTTTCTCATTGGCTTCAGGTGACAACTGTCTGTCATACAATATATAACGCTCATTCTGATTGGCTACACATGACAACTGTCTGTTGTATAATACATAACACTCACTCTGATTGGCTACACACAACAACTGCCTGTTGTACAATATGTAACGCTTACTCTAATTGGCTACACATGACAACTGTCTGTGGTACAATACATAACACTCACTCTGATTGGCTACACATGACAACTGCCTGTTGTACAATATGTAACACTTACTCTTATTGGCTACACATGAAATATGTCTGTTGTACAATATATAACACTCAATCTGATTGGCTCAATATGAAATGACATATATATGTCTGTAGATAGTGATCTGGATGCCAATCGGTATCCACTCACTCCTTTTTCAACATTGGCATGTGATTGGCAGAGTTTAAGGCCACAATAATTAAGCCCTGATCCTTTTGGTCATACCGATAATATAACACTTCTGATTGAATGATAGCTAGGCCTTGAAAAAAAGCCATGCATGGATAAGATTGTGCTAGTAGTTATGTTTATTTAAAGATACTGAAGATGACTGTAAGGATCAGCTAGCATCCAAGTTTAAAAAACAGCAGAGAATTCTGACATGAAAACGA
This sequence comes from Pecten maximus, assembly GCF_902652985.1. Lineage (NCBI taxonomy): Eukaryota > Metazoa > Mollusca > Bivalvia > Pectinida > Pectinidae > Pecten > Pecten maximus. The sequence continues at coordinate 21,209,751 of NC_047024.1, read as the reverse complement.
AACCATAAGTCCTACACAAAAATCTATAAAACCTAGTCAAAATACGCCTGTCCTGTTTGGCCTATGATAAACTGGCGGATAGTTATCAGAAAATGGCTGCCTGTCCTGATTGGCTAATAACCAAGTGATAGTTGTGAGAAAATAGCTGCCTGTCCTGATTGGCTAATAACTAATTGACAGATAGTTGTGAGAAAATAGCTGCTTGTCCTGATTGGCTAATAACTAATTGACAGATAGTTGTCAGAAAATAGCTGCCTGTCCTGATTGGCTAATAACTAATTGACAGATAGTTGTGAGAAAATAGCTGCCTGTCCTGATTGGCTAATAACTAATTGACAGATGATTGTCAGAAAATAGCTGCCTGTCCTGATTGGCTAATAACTAATTGACAGATAGTTGTCAGAAAATAGCTGCCTGTCCTGATTTGCTAATAAATAATTGACAGATAATGTCAGAAAATATAGCTGCCTGTCCTGATTGGCTAATAACTAATTGACAGATGATTGTCAGAAAATGTCTGCCTGTCCTGATTGGCTAATAACTAATTGACAGATAGTTGTCAGAAAATAGCTGCCTGTCCTGATTTGCTAATAACTAATTGACAGATAGTTGTCAGAAAATAGCTGCCTGTCCTGATTTGCTAATAAATAATTGACAGATAATGTCAGAAAATATAGCTGCCTGTCCTGATTGGCTAATAACTAATTGACAGATGATTGTCAGAAAATGTCTGCCTGTCCTGATTGGCTAATAACTAATTGACAGATAGTTGTCAGAAAATAGCTGCCTGTCCTGATTTGCTAATAACTAATTGACAGATAGTTGTCAGAAAATAGCTGCCTGTCCTGATTGGCTTATAATAAATTGACAGATGATTGTCAGAAAATGTCTGCCTGTCCTGATTGAGTAGAAAGTTAATAGATCGACTTAAGATATCCAACCTTCAAACAAAATAAAAAACAAAACAAAAAAGCCATGATAGTTAAAGAGTTCTATGGAATGCTACTTTTGAATGTGTATATATATAGTGTTGTATCTGAAAAGTGTTGCAGTTGAGAACTATAATGCCTGCAATTCTTAGATAACTTACACAGGTAGAGATTGAAAAAAAAGTATCAAAGATAAGCTGCAACATTAACAATGAAAATTAAATTCAAAGGAAGGGTTCTTTTGTAAATGTTCCTTGACTATTAGAGTGATAAACTACCTATACTATACTTCGTTGAGAGAGAGAGAGAGAAAAAAATATTGATATGAAAACTGGAAGACCAGTTATATCTGGCATCAAGTAATGGACATTAGGGATAAAGGTCTTATGTTTGAATATAAATCAAACAAATGGCAATTTAAAACTTTTTTTATTTCAAAGACATCTAAGAGTTCTGACCTAATACACGTTTGTTGCTGACATAATACTCTCTCTTTGATGACAAAGAACACAGCATTGACGACATAGAGCACAGCCTTTGATGTTGTGTGATTTGACCTTGCTATAGCCATCCTTGTAATTACAGGTACTCTGACAACTGTATTTACTCTCACCTGTCATAAATATAACCATGACACAATTCGGAACTAGAAAAAATCTTTCTGAAGCGTTTTTCTCCAGGCATAATTCATCAAGAGACATTTTTAAGGACATTTGTTAAGAACCATGCATAATAAGCATTTTTTTTTCTCTTAAAAAAGGTTCTAGTTTAATTACTCAAAAAGCAATTAAGGATGATTGCTTCCATTTGGTTTTAACCAATATTTTATTGTATAATCAGAGAGAAAAATTTGCTTAATAATAGTAGTCCAAGAATCGTTAGCATTAAAAGCTAAGTGCTTCATTCAATTTGAGGTTATGGATACGATATATAATTCATAAATAATGAACTATGATATGAAATGACATGAAATGACAAATTACAGACCACTTTAATCTGAGGTCATCTTGAAAGAAGTCTAATGCAAAAATAATTATCCAAATTAAACTAATTGTTGAGATGTTCTCATAGACAATCATTTTAAAACGCTTGCCACTTCATAGATGTGAAATGGATATTGAAAATAAAATTAAAAAATGTCTTAATATGAGGAATATGACTTAAGGATTGGGAAGATATCGTCTGTTATTTCTTTTTAAAAAAAGTCGTATAAATTTATTAAATTTATATTATTTTTCCCGTGCATCACAGAATCGTAGACATGGTTGTGTACTGGTAGGATGCAGGACCACAAGACCGAAGGGTTGATAGTTTGAGTAACGGCACAGGTGTTGTGTATCCTTGAATAAGATACTTTACTCCGTTGTACTCAAGTCGAATCAACTGTAAATGAGTATGTGGTAGGGCAGTGCAAGAAATGGTGTGTGTAAGCTGTTTGCGTCAAAATGGCAGCTCTGGCTGTATGCTCCCCAGGGAGTGGAAAAAGACAGGCTGGTTGGTAAAGGCCCAATTATAATTTGTGAACCCTTTGAGACGGCTGTGATGCTGTGATATATCAGTATATAAAACTCCAAAATAATATTATTGTTATTAATCTCCGAAATATATTTCCCATTGTCATGAAAAGGTCTAGATCTCGAGAACCAAACTCAGAAATTGTTGTCACAAAGTCACTTGTCAGAGTTCAGAAATGCTGAAGAAAATAGCCATCTTGTGTTTGAGTTGATAAAATATAGTTATGTTTGTTGTCAGTTTTACATCTATCCAAACATCACCATGTTTTGCTACAAAAACTGAGGATCAAAGTCAGAGGTCACTTGGTTAAATGACTTTCGATTAAAGATGAGTTTTAAATATCATGTGACAGTATGATTGTATTTAAGGCCAAAATAAAAATATACCTGGTTTGGCGTAACCCGCCCGACCCAGAAAAAATGCGGACTCCAAAAAATGTATCATGAAAAATAATATAAAAAACTTTTAACGATTTATTTGACCATTCCGCATATTTATGTTTGGAACTTGCTGTGCAGGTTTAAAACTACATCTCTTTTTACAGCTGGTGTGTGTATTTTTTGTATAAGAACACAAAATAAATAATGATTTCCATATTTTGATTTGTTTTCGTATTAAAAGTTGAAAATCTGTTTTCAGAACTGAATAAAAAAAATTCAGCCTTACCTACCTACAGTACCCATATGTAATATACACTGGTCGGGTTACAGTAAACCAAGATATTTTTAAGGGTGGCCTAATTCAATATCACCTAGTTCATCAAGACATAATGTTAGATAAAATATTTCAAGGCTATAAGAGTTTCTTTTTTTAACAATTATACATGTAGTTATCAAGGCATATTTTATGAAAGCTTGAAGGTCAAATGTCACTATCATTCAGTTTAAAATTTTAAAAGAAAGTAATATATTTTGTCAAACAACGAACAGTACATGGTCCAACTTCTACTTGGTTTTTCACACACGTGACGAAGAAACACCAGGCCTGCTTGAGCAGTTAAAGGTCACAAGAGTTACAAGGGTCATAAGGTCATTTGAATTAGCAAAAACAATAACCCCATGGGGAGCATGTCTTGCAATTTCAAAGCATGCAACAATTAATGAAATGCAGACAAAGTTCAAAGGTTATGCTTGAAAATTAAGTAGATGTTTGAACAATTTGATGAGATATGTTGTTGTTGATTGAAGTTTATACTAAATAGCCAATGTTTTGGGAGTGGAGAATTTCTTACAGAATACCTAGCAAATTGAAAATATTTTATAAAACAGGCAGCAAGCTAGTGCTTAATTTTCACAGGTGGCAGAAAAATAGGAATTGTAAGATAAGTGTAAAAGTTTCCTCTGAATAAATAAATATTCACACCATTTATTTGTTGCAAGCCATAAATCCCTCTAAAGAGAAAAAGTACAACTTAGATTTAAAAGCATCATTAAAAGCGCGTATCAGTGTAAATGTAGGTTTTCAGCGTAGTTTCGAGGAAGTGAAGTGTTCTTCCTATTCAAGCAAGCTTTCAAAACATTCATTTAGATTATTTGTTTTGATGGATGCTTTTAGGTTTCAGTTTTGAAAAATTGTCCAAGTTGTACACTGGTACCTGGTGGTATGATAATATATTTTATTCAATTTATTTGTAAAAATTTAGAGCTTCTGGCCATAAGATACTAATTCCTGTATCAGATATGTTCTCTTTTGAAAGATTCAATAAAATACCATTACATTTGATAATTCTCGTAGATATGTCAAGAGAAAAAGAAAGAAATTTGAGTGGTTTTGGTAAAGGCGGGATCTAACTGCCCGTGTACTGTATTGAGTTTGTGAGGCGTGACGTATCGGGCCAGTTTATTTGCTCGGCCCTATTACAAGCAGACACCATCTTTGAACACTACAAGGCAGTGGCAATACCTGTGGCATATCGTACCAACTCACTCGAGTATCTCCCGTAAGTTTCAAGTCGTTGTCATCGTAAGTGTCGCTTCACATATTATCGGCTTATGTGTTCTCACATCATTTCTCTTGTACAATGCCTAATGCTGATCCGTATGAATCGACATGGTCGTTAGTCTTGATTGAATAATGTTTCCAGTTCTCTCTTGGTGTGGAACAGCTGATCAATGGATTCCTATCTATCTAATATTTGTTTTTCTATTATAGATTATTTATCTTATACTTACTTGCTATATTCTGAAGACTTTTTTTATGTATTAATTAATTTTGTGATTTATTTTCTATTAATTTGTTGTCAAGTATTTCAATTTAAATGATGTTGACATTATTACGCAATTTTTAAATGCACTTTGTTTTTCAAAATTTTAATGGATAATTGCATTAGAATTTAGAAAATTAATGTTTGTTTTTATTTCTCATTTGAAAGATAGAAAACAGAGCTCCCTGAAATGATTAGATATTTTTTATTAAGATAATTAAATTATTGAAAATTTTTAATCCTTATTACAAAAAAAAGAAAAATTATAATGCAGAAATTTTGTAAGTTTTCTGAAACGTTAATAAATGAAAATTATTGTATAACTTAAAACGTAAAAACATGATATTGAATGTAAAAGTAATACTACAATATATTGTTAGATAAATTATACATGTAATTGACAATGTTTCATTAAATTGTTCTGATAAATAATATATATATAAATCTATTCAACCAGGAATTAATAAAATTATTTGAGAAATCTCAAAACTGTTACCAGTTAGTTTTAAAATAATAAAAAAATTGTTTCAAAAATTGTTTCATTGGAACTGAATTAAATCAAAAGTATAATTATTTAATTATTACTTTTAATAGACAAGAATAACTTAATAACTTATTTCAATGTAATATCAGCTGTCACAATATAACTTTAAAAATGTTGCCGTAACTAATACGGCAGTTCGCTGTAACTAGAATGCATAGGTAGGTTTCCGATCTTCTCACTTCATGTTGTTTTCGACTCCTCATAATTGAACACAGAAAAATGCAAAATGTTTGACTTAAAACTGGTTTGTAAGGCTGAGTATCAATATATTTCATTGGCAATTAAATATGTCACTACTCATTAAGAAATAGAGACATCTTATTAAACTGATCATATATTTTTACCAAATTCGTGTCTGAAGATAAAGCACTTGTTTGTCAATATATTCAGTTTTTTGTTTCCGTCGAGTTATTATATCTTCTTAAACGGCTCCATATAAAAAATATGAAAACAGTGACATGAGGAAGTACTTGTGAACTATTGTTAGCCACACAAAGACAATACACAGGTAATTTTGTATTGTTATATTTTTGTCAAATATCTACAAAGGTAACGGTCGTCAATTTTACATTGCCTTAGAGCATAGTAGTAATAAATGGTGAATTTTTACTATCAATTAAGATGTGTCTAGTGGCTAAAAAGGTTGTAAAGAAAACTTAAGTCTCTCTCAATAAACAAAATATTGACATGAGTTTTACATAAAGATCAAAGTAGAATAGATAAAAATGAACTGTGCGATGGTTTTTTCATGAAAATTTGAATTATTTCAATGTTTAAATTGTAATTTGAATAAACATAATTCTATTAATATCTCAGTTGGTATAATGATTGATTATTACTTCCTTCTGAACATTTGCAAATACAAAATGTATATAATTTAAATTAAGGTAAAAAATATATATATATATATTGTCAAGAAGCACAATGTTGTTGGGTTTTTGTCAAATATTTATATTTATTATGAAATTTAATTTGGATTTGGGTGACAGTAACAGTTTGTATCAAACTTTTAAATTATAGAAAAAATTAATTGATTATTTTATTGCTATGGGATATATCCCTGAAATGATATAATTTTAAATTTAATTGGATACATATATTATTGATATAGATGTTCTGAAAACACAATAAATAAATTCAAATTCAGATTTCGATAAAAGTTGAAATCAAATTTGTAAATTCTATTTTAATCATTTAGTCTATGATTCAAACAAAATAAAAACAATGTAAAAATTTAAATGTTTTATATTGTGAAAGCTTTCAAAGTAATTTTAAATTATTGCTGAATTATTTATCTACGTGCCAAAATTTAGTAGTTGTAATTCATTTTTCTTCTCAATATTTACATATCAATTGTAAGTTTTATGAGTTTCAATTTATGGAAAGAAATTTTGTTCTTTCAGAATGCACTTATCTCATGCTTGTACATAATTATACATGATAAAGTAGACAATTGAAAAATAATACGCATATTCTCTGATGTATTTGATTAAAATATAAATATAATTTCAGATATAAACATAAAATACTCTATAAAATCAAATTTAGATAATTCTAGAAAACCTCAATTTTGATACATAGACGGAATACTATAACTGTGAGAAAGATATCTACAATAATGTGTCGAAGTGTCACCTGTGTGGATTAGGTTCAATGCCGCAGTGCACGTTTTTCAGTGCTTAAACGTTATAAATAGCCAGACTTGAGGTCAGTCAGAGTAAGAAATTGTTTCATTTGTAGGTTACCGTGCCGGGTAATTTGGAAAGTCACCAAAAAAATGGTTGTCAAATATCCTATACTTCATTATATAGAAGACAAAACATTGTTTTGTTAGTTGTTTTAGGGCTAGGGTAGCTGGCTACAAAATCCTATTTAATCTATATATACTGTTGATAGTGGTTAATATGGAGGCTTCAGGGTAAAACTTTTACTGTTCAAGGCATACTCTATTTCTGTCAATTTAGCCATCACTTCTGTTTAAAAGATATTCAGAGATCATATAGCTATAGGGAGATATTCAGAGATCATATAGGGATATGTTCAGAGACCATTATAAATACTTACATGGATATATTCAGAGATCATTATGAATACTTTAAGGGAGATATTCAGAGATCATTATGAATACTTTAAGGGAGATATTCAGAGATCATATAGGGATATGTTCAGAGATCATATATGGATAGGTTCAGACATCATTATGAATACTTACATTGACACATTCAGAGACCATTATAAATACTTACAGGGAGATATTCTGAAAACAATAAAATATTTTCAGGGGTTATTCAGAGATAAACCTGAAAATTTACATGGAGATGTTCAGAGATCATTATCAATACTTACAGGGAGATATTCAGAGATCATTATCAATACATACAGGGAGATATTCAGAGATCATTATCAATACTTACAGGGAGATATTCAGAGATCATACAGGGAGATATTCAGAGATCATTATAAACACATACAGAGAGATATTCAGACCATTATAAATACTTACAGGAAGATATTCAGAGATCATTATAAATACTTACAGGGAGATATTCAGAGATCATTGTAAATAATTACAGGGAGATATTCAGAGACCATTATAAACACATACAGGGAGATATTCAGAGATTATTATAAATACTTACAGGGAGATATTCAGAGATCATTATAAATACTTACAGGGAGATATTCAGAGATCATTATAAATACTTACAGGGAGATATTCAGAGATCATTGTAAATAATTACAGGGAGATATTCAGAGATCATTATAAATACTTACAGGGAGATATTCAGAGATCATTATAAATACTTACAGGGAGATATTCAGAGATCATTGTAAATAATTACAGGGAGATATTCAGAGATCATCATAAATACTTACAGGGAGATATTCAGATATCATTATAAATACTTACAGGGAGATATTCAGATATCATTATAAACACATACAGGGAGATATTCAGAGATCATACAGGGAGATATTCAGAGATCATTATAAATACATACAGGGAGATATTCAGAGATCATTATAAACACATACAGGGAGATATTCAGAGATCATTATAAATATTTACAGGGAGATATTCAGAGATCATTGTAAATACTTACAGGGAGATATTCAGAGATCATTATAAATACATACAGGGAGATATTCAGAGATCATTATAAATACTTACAGGGAGATATTCAGAGACCATTATAAACACATACAGGGAGATATTCAGAGATCATACAGGGAGATATTCAGAGATCATTATAAATACTTACAGGGAGATATTCAGAGATCATTATAAATACTTACAGGGAGATATTCAGATATCATTATAAACACATACAGGGAGATATTCAGAGACCATTATAAATAATTACAGGGAGATATTCAGAGATCATTATGAATACTTACAGGGAGATATTCAGAATTGTAAGCTTAATTGATTTTACAACAATTGTGAAACAAGTTATATGAACTGATAGAAATACCTCTTGTTGGCTTGTATGGAAAGCATGAGGGGGAAGAAACTGGAGTTAATCCAGAGAAACCCAATCATATATGAAACCTTTTCACATATGATTGACGAATTGAACCACAAAATAATGATCATTGCAAAATAAGGCAAAAAGGCCAACTGATTAATTCATTAGAGGTAGAGATTAAAGTCCTACTGATGTTTGTTTCAGGTTACCTGACAGTCCACCAGACTCTGAGCCATATTCGCCTCCTGATGGACATCGTAATGTCCATGTGACGTCCTCAGGTAAGTCACACTTGTACATCTATATAATCACAATGATATTCATCTGCTTACCATGTGAGAATTTGTACAATATTCATCTGCTTACCATGTGAGAATTTGTACAATATTCATCCTCTCATCATGTGAGAATTTGTACAACATTTATTTCCTTATGTGAGAGTTTGTACAATATTCATCCGCTTATCATTTGATAATTTGTACAATATTCATCCTCTTATCATTTAATAATTTGTACAATATTTATCCTCTTATCATTTGATAATTTGTACAACATTAATTTCCTTATGTGATAATTTGTACAATATTCATTTCCTTATGTGAGAATTTGTACAATATTCATTTCCTTATGTGATAAATTGTACAATATTCATTTCCTTATGTGAGAATTTGTACAATATTCATCCTCTCATCATGTGATAATTTGTACAACATTCATTTCCTTAAACTATGATTCTTTCTGAATATAACTTAACTCTTGAATTGACATTTAAATCAGTTATTTCTTAAGAGCCTGTTTTCATCCAATATAAGAAAAACAATTAAAAGTAATGTTTATAATAATAAAAAGTCAAGGTGAAATTCCACCATTGTTAAAAGATATATATTAGATCACCGAATGAATTACCTTTTTCATTTTGCTTTTCCAATTAAATTTTTTCTCACTATCTTTTAAAAAGAAATATGATCACATTTTAATTTGTTGCCATATTTAACATTTTTAGTCCATCTGTTTTTAACAACAAAGTAAGAACAGTCAATAATATATAACATTGGTCATAGACAACAATATTGACTTAAGATCTCTATAAAGTACATTTCATCTATCTGCCATATTGGTTGGTAAACACAAAGTCTAACTTACAGTTCTTTTATCATTTATCATTAAATTCCTGACAGTTTTTCACACCCCAAACACTTAGATTTTCTTCTAAATGTTTTGTTGAAGTAATCTGATTTTTATTGTGAAGTCCCAAAAAATTAATATTTAATTTTTTCATATTGAAAATTATTTTCTGATGAAAATATATCTTATTGCATTGGTTGGGATTTACTTCATTTAATTAATTAACATATTTTTTTTTCAAACTTTGTTGATAATTTTAGATACTAAAATTAGAGGATATCATTTATCTAAAGATAATTCTAGGAAAAAATTTGATGCATTTTGTAAAAAAGTAGATTTATTGAGATAGGGTATGGTGTGATGAAAATCAGTATTTTTTTTCAACTTCACAATTTTAAATATTATATATTAAAACTGAAATAAAGCAATATTATTTATTGCAGATTTCATTCACATACAGGGACAGACTTGTCACTGTCACTTTCATATTGTATGCTGTGTACATGTTGCATCCAAAAATGTTCACAAATCTCAAATGAAGTTATCGTCTCTTTATAATTCTTACATGTCTTAAAAATCAATATAAATCCGGTCATTTATGTCTTTGGAAATCATTAATCCTGTCTGTGTGTATATATATCTACAAAAATATATAAACCAACTGAAAAAATTCATGAGAATATTTTTGTGATTTATGAAAATCAAACTTGACAGGGATACCCGTGGTTACCTTATCTCCATGGTTACAGGATTTCAGTGGTTACTGTATCTCTGTAGTTACCTTATCTCCATGGTTACTAGATCTCCGTGGTTACTGAATATCTGTGATTGCCGTTCTCTTGGTCTAAGATTACTGTTTAGGTGGATATGATAAGTCCTCGGACCACACACGACTGACCGGTTCAGTTTACCTTGGATGTGTCCATTGCGGGCTAATTATGGGGATAAATGTCCAAGATCCACCCAGATAATAGAGAGTTCCGATGAGAGTAGCAAAGCTTTAAATGGTGAAGGAGGAGGGTGGGAGGGGGGCAAATAAAAAAATTATTTATCATCAAAAGAAGCTTGTAAACATTTTTGTTATGAGCATTTTATTTTGATGAAATTATCATCAAATAATGATATACAAATTAAACTGTTCTTGAAAAGTAGTGATTCAAAATCAAAATTTGAAGAAAAATGATTTTTTTTTTTTGCATATTTTGCATTGAATAAAATATGTTTTGTAATCTGCTTCATTGAGGATTATTATAGAAATTGCTATGATATTTGAACTTAAATTTTTTTTTACATGTAATTGCAGTTGAACAACAAACAAAATGAACACTGCTTCATAATTCATAAAAGCTTTACGAATTAATGACATTGAAATTGCTGTTGGGACTACTTTTTATGAACAAGTGCATTACATTGGAGGTGAAAAGTGCAAAATATGTTTGTGTTCTAAACTTGTATGGTTTTCCAAAGTCAATTGAAAACCAGCAGACGCACATATTCATCAATGTCACCAATGATATTGGAGAAAAAAGAAAGTTCTGTTCCCCATAATCAGATGCTATATAAATCAAACTCGTCTGTTGGGGGTAGGTCTTCTTAGGTTTCCTGCAGAGTATGTGGTTTGGTGTTGAGTTTTCAAGTTCGGATCTCAAGGTCACGCCCGGAACAAGGCGTGCATGTTACCGAAATGACGGGATCAGCCGTTCATTGCGTGCATTTTTCCTTGCAGTCCTTTTCGCAAATTTAAAATCGTGTGCAGTTAACAATTAAGGTTTTTGAAACTTTGATGAAATTTGGAGTTTTATTGTATAATGGTTGTTTGATGCATTTGTATGCTGTATAGGAATTTATGGTTGCCTGCTGGTTCCTTCAGGAGGAAATGGTAAATCTTTCGAAAATCTAGAATGATCGAGAAATTATTATCAAATGATATTGACTTCAGGTTATTATAAGAAATATTTCAGGAATTTGAAATTGATTTTTATTCACACCAGTGTTTTTTTATAAATTAAATTGTAATGGGATGAGGAAAATATTTCAGGAATTTGAAATACTTTAATATATTAGTGATGATCTTTGTTTTAGTCTACGCACTAGGAAGTGTACAATTGAATAATTTGTGTGTGACAGACCACATGAAGCTCCTAGTATCAGTGTGTAGATATTTAAATGGGGTTTTGTTGTGTAACTGAGCTGTGAAAGTACTGGAGACAATGATTATATCTAGCTAACCTCAGGGGCCCAGTGTCCTGCTGTTCATGGTCTCCACATGCGGTGACAGCACTACCAGATACTGACTGGGATGTCGCCACAAATAAGAACTTGATCCAACTTAAACAGGGCCATATTGAGGTATAGAGTCCTAGGTTGTTAGCCACACGATCAGATGTTTATCCAATATTGTAGTAAGATATTTGATGTTTGATAGTATGGAGGCTCTAGCATTGACCTGTGGTCATTTACATATTGTGGTGTGGTATGGTCATCTAAAGAAAAGACAGAAATGCTGATGGAGATGTGTAGGTATAAACCTTGTTCAGTCAGGACTCCCGGACATTTGGGACTCCCGGATTTCTCTACAGTACATTCGGGACTCCCGGATTTCTCTACAGTACATGAAGTAGCTATTTCTCAGGATTTTGCCACTTTCCAGGAAAGTTCTGTCAAAGTTCTGTGTTCTGTATTTTTAGTAATTGATGCAGTTTCTCAGTCATGTCAAGACAATTTTTCAGTCTCATCATTTCCTCTGAGAATTATTTGAAACTAAGGCATATGAGAAAATATTCAGTGTTCCTGAAGAATTACTGGATATTAGGAGATTTGCAGATCAAATTACTACAATGAAATGGTTTGGAATCAAAGTGAATGCTTCTACATGGAAATGTATGTCATCTGGATAGATGTAGCTGAAGTGTACAGGTATAAGATACAGCTTAATACAGGAGTACCATACAGGTGTTTACAGGTATATTGTACAGGTAAACACAGGTATATTGTACAGGTGTTTACAGGTATATTGTACCGGTGTATACAGGTATATTGTACAGGTGTATAAAGGTTTATTGTGCAGGTAAATACAGGCATATTATACAGGTAGATACAGGTATATTATACAGATGAATACAGGTATATTGTACAGGTAAATACAGGCATATTGTACAGGTAGATACAGGTATATTGTACAGGTAGATACAGGTGTATTGTACAGGTAGTTACAGATATATTGTACAGGTGCTTACAGGTGTATTGTACAGGTGTATACAGGTATATTGTACAGGTGCTTATAGGTATATTGTACAGGTAAAATATTGTACAGGTAAATACAGGCATATTGTACAGGAAGATACAGGTATATTGTACAGGTAGTTACAGGTATATTGTACAGGTGTATACAGGTATATTGTACAGGTAGTTACAGGTGTATTGTACAGGTGCTTACGGGTATATTGTACAGGTATATTGTACAGGTATATTGTACAGGTGTATTGTACAGGTGCTTACAGGTGTATTTTAAATACAGATGATGTAGTTTTTTTCTGGTTCATTTGATGAAGTTTAGTATGAACATAACTTTGAAACCTGGGTGATTATTGTGTTTATTGCTGAGAACAAGCCTTACGTTAATCCAAGTAGCTTAGACCAAAGTTAAGTATCAGAATGAACCACTGGTAACTCCAGTCAAATTGTCAATAGTATCTATTTATTATATATGATGGCTGATAACTTTGGTCAAACTGCAAATAGTATCTGAATTGACCACTGGTAACTTCAGCCAAACTGTATCTGAATCGACTGCTTGTAGCTTTTGCCAAATGGTCAATGACCAGTTGAAACTTGGCCAGTCTTTACTGAATATCTGAATCTAGATCAGTAGAAATATTTGGCCAATCAGCCAACAGTAAACTAGTTATCTGTCATACAACAACAGTCTTCCTTGGAAGTTAAAGTACATGTATGTAAAATGGTCATGTGATCTTGTATATAATTGATGACAAGCAATTAAATCCACATATTAATTAGAGTAAACATAATTAAAATATATATATCATGTCTTAATTAGGGCCTTATTTATGGTAATTTTTTGTGAAACTGACTTTAAAATGATTTTTATTATGTTGTTTTAACATGGTGCATTAAAGTATGAGACGACTGATACTTGAACAATTAAAACTCTGGTTTGCCCTTATACAGGTCACTATGACTTACCCCATAAACGATTATCTGGTTGAATCTCATAAATCAAGTGGGTGAAGAAAATCTGAATCTAAAAATGAATAAATGCCGTCTAAAAATATCTCTGCATGTAACGAGCAGTAGAAAGTGTGAGGAAGTGAGATCGGCCGCGGATGGTACCTTAAATGTTATGTCAGGGGTCAAGTGTTCATGTACAAGGACTCATCTCTATACGTCCTGGGTCAATAAGTAACGATAGATACTGACAGCAGCAATCGTAATGTAAGTATGGCATATTGTACTTCTCGCAAGTAGTTTTGCTCGTAAGTAGCTCGTAAGGTGATCATGTTATGCAGCTCCACCTGGTACCGAACATGATATTGTCACTCCTGTTGACGATTAATGGCACAGTGTGTAAACAGTACACTTAAAGGGTTTTTTCCTTCAATTGGAAAAGATATTTTTGTCCAATTATTATCTGTTTTTGAGTTCAATATGAGTATGTATTAACCCGGAAATTATAATATTGACCAACACAAATGTCTATGCTTTTAAGCATTTCAACTTAATTATGATGATCTTATAATTCAAAAATCCAAGATGGGTTCTCTTAACAGAATTAATCTCATTAACTGTAGAGTCTAAAATTTGAAGAATAATTTTGGTTTGGTCAAATTGAAAACATACTTAATGAAAATTAAGTGGAAATTATGAAAAAATAAAAATAAATGAAAAGTAAGGAAATGTATTATTTGTTGATTTTAATCTTAAATCCATATTAAACTAGAAATATCTATGTGTTTAGGAAGTCCTTAAAAGAAACAAATTGAACACTCAATATTTGAAATTTTGAATTATTTTGATTTGAATCAACAATCACTTGTAACTGTATGCTTAGTTATAACTTCTTTAAGAAAATTAACAATTTGCAATTCTGTAATATTTTAGGTTTAATTGTTAAGATTTTAGAAATTTCGGAAGTTTTGGATTCAAGAAATAAATAATGAACTTATTTCCAGGCAAATTTTGTTTACATTAAAACTTAAATCTATGGTAGATCAGTTTTTTCTTGATATATATTAATAAAATATATTTACCGTAATTTGATATTTTTTAAGCTATGTAAATCAATATGAAGAAAAACAAATATACGGGTATAGAAGCAAACAGTTTCCAGTAACCGAGATAATTACACTTCTTTATTTTCGATCCGGAGAACAAAGGTTGCCATGTCGACTGTTTTAGTGGTATTTATAGATTCTGGCGATAAAAAACTTTTGTCAATACTTTACAGAGTTTGTCGTGCGATTAGCATGTTAAAAATGATTATCAATACTCAGCGGAATTATGGTCTAAATCCGACAATTAGAGCTATCGATTATATCTCTGACATTGCAGCAGAATTGTGTGCCAGACTTAATTATGTTGTAGGTTTGGGATAAATCTGTTACGTCTGTTAAAATATGTACTGACTGTGTTAAACAGATTTCTAAATGAACATTAATGTTCGTTAATTTGGAGTTTGACACGGAGAGAATTAGTTTTTTTATTATTCATGTTTATTTCTGATTCCCATTTTGTATCAAATCAGTGGAAATATTACTTTTTTTATTCCTATATTTATATAAAGTAAATGCACAAATGTTATTTTACAAACAAAAGACTCAAACGCAGACTGAAATTATGCAACTATAATTAATACTAAATACATTGGCCTATTACGAAATTAAATGAATATAGTACAAATATTGTTAAGTTATTTTTGTATCAAGATTAATCAGAATAAAATAGATAAAATTTAAGGTCAAATTAAAAGATAAGTTTTTTCATCCATTGTGTTTTCTATCAATTCTTGTAATGACATATTAAATGAAAAAATAATTTTTTGTCATTGAAAGAGTTTTCTAAATATATATTCCAGGTAAAATGGTCTACCACCAAAAAAACAAAACCCAAAAAAAAATTAAAACATTGATAAAAAGGAGTTCAGTCATTAATAAGATTCTTTACCAAAATCTGTTTTGTTATTTGAAAATAATTTTGCTTTATCAATATGGAAAATTTCAACCATATGCTCTTTAATTGAGATTTTTATTAATTCTGCTATTGTAATGGTTGGTTTCCCAAAATTTTGAAATACCTTCGAATATATATACATGTATACGGTAAACCTCCGATTAATTCGAACACGCGGATAGTTCGAACACACATTTTTTTCTAGAAAAACAGTAATTTTTTAGCTAGTAATAGTTCGAACTCTGACTGTTTATAACTGACACCATTTCGGATAGTTCGAACTCGTCAAATGAAGAACGTAAAGTAAGGTTTTTTTTATTGGCAAACTCAATTGAAAGCTCGCGACGACCCAGCCCCGATGACCGGCCCAGAAAAAATGCCAAGATTTATATAAAAATCCACAGAAATATGGGCTGTGTTATTGCTATCTTTTTCTCATATGTTTGAAAACTTATGTTGTGTCTACCTTTTTTTCAATTTTAAATTTGTTAATAGAAAGAATTTTGGAAATTTGAGTAAAATCTTGATAAAAATCTCCCAAGAAAAAAAAGCAAGATATTTTTTCAATTTTGTTGATTTTTTGTTTGTTTACCATAAACCTTAGTGTCAAAGTTAGTCTGGTATTGATGAAAGATAAGGTTGAGTTTCAAATTAATTACCAGCTTTTATGATATGTTTGTTCTCGGTGACTAAACCTTGTACCGAGATATTTATATGATGAAAATTGGGTCTGTCGTAAAGACAGTGTGTCTTTGTTAGGAAATAATTTTTTAATTTTTGTGATAAGAATTTTCACTCGGCTGTCTCAGATGATTAAAAAGGAGTTCAGTCATTAATAAAAATCTTTACCAAAATCTGTTTTGTTGTTTGAAAATAACTTTGCTTTATTATTATGGAAAATTTCAACCATATGTTGAAAATATGATTTAGATATAAAAGATATGCTTGAATATTGTTTTTGGAAATTTGAAAAAAAAAATTGATAAAAAGTAACATTGTCCGAAAAGCAAGAATAAAAGTTATTTTGAAAATGGTAATAAATTTAGAGAGGAAATAACCCTATAGTTTAGTATCCAACAACAACTTTGCTGAAGACTTGAAACAATGGTACAATTTTGTGGACTTAACATTTTTGGCACCAAAACCCACTTTACAATGTTTTGGTTTTATGTCCAAAACCATATGCCTCACACTGTTACAAATCGATGTATACATTCATTGAGGACTACATGTGATATTACTGCAAAATACATACATAAAAATGAGGGCATAGTGTGATTGCTGTTGCCAGTGAGCTTTGCACACTCATTGATTGCAATTGTTTTCTCTGGGCTCAAGAATTCTTTAAAAACTGCTATGGCAAAATTTATTTTCAGTAGGAAATTTTTAAGTGTTACTTCTCACAAAATGTGTTTGGGATATACATGTATTCAAGAAATCTGTGTTCAGTTGAATCAATGATGGGAAGTGTTTCATCAAACATCAGAACAGCATGCTGTTTTTCCATCAATCCAAAATTAAAATTGCTTGATTAACAATGACAGATATTCACCAATCCAAAATTAAAGATACTTAATTTACAATCACAGACAGAAGATTTTGTTTCTGAG
Source organism: Pecten maximus (assembly GCF_902652985.1). Lineage (NCBI taxonomy): Eukaryota > Metazoa > Mollusca > Bivalvia > Pectinida > Pectinidae > Pecten > Pecten maximus. The sequence continues at coordinate 21,192,169 of NC_047024.1, read as the reverse complement.
GTAAGATTTGAAATTAACTGATAAAACATTAACCAGCAGCATTTGATATTTCTATGATAAATCTCTCTACATGATATATTTCGATATACATGTGGCATTACCACAACAGCTGATGGTTAGAATAACTTCTGGTTGTATAAAACTTTTAATTTAATTTGATACTGGGTTTAAAAGTATTCATACAACTTGTATATCTACCTGATGACAAGTCTGTTATAATTGTCAAAATAAAAAATATAAAAAATGGCAAATAGATGAACAAAGTTCAATTGAATTTTACGGTCAATTAATTTGATGTGTGAAAAATTGAGCAAGGCTAATTTTACGATTACAGTTGACTGGAAACTCTCAATAGATGTGTGTAATCGGATCAGCGACGAAGCTTAAGTCAGGGAGTTTATTGAGGGGATTACTTGTACAATTTGAAAAGCCGTCATTGTCAACGATTAAGAAATCAGTTTTTTGTTAGATACGGAAAGTTAACGAGGAAAAAAGCCTTAGTTATCGTCGTTTGAATCATTGTAACAACCTTATCCTTTCTGAGACGGTGTAATGTTAAGAAAAAGTTTCATCTTAAGGTTTATTCATGGAGATGATAATCATTGTATGCAAAGTGTTTTATCAAACACACTGAAATGTCATAAAATGCAAACATTTAAGTGATACAGGTGTATAGCCATCTTCTGATGACAAAAGTTTTTATCAAACATGAATAAAAATGAAGATAATGGAGAGCAGATATATTTACGGACATCTTTAAGAAGTATTTTGAATTTTCTGTCAAGAATTTTAATGTCGGGTGTTGTTAAAGTATAAGTAATGTACAAGACTATTTGAAATAATGGAAATCCTCTTCAATATGAAATAAATTTGTAGATCAGTAACAACTTTCAAGCACGTATTTACATGTTTATTGGTGCTGGTAAGAGTAGTTTGTTTTAGAGAATGCTTACTGCAAAATATACCAATCATGAGTTAAATGAATGAATGGAGATCTTTTAAGATCTACAAAAATCTCTGGGGCTTAATTATTTCTTTTAATTCTGATACTAGGCAGAGCAATCCATGTGTGGGAATTTCTACTGATGACCATCAGACAAAAAATCAATTTATATTTTTGTCCTGAAATTTGTGATAAGTTTCTACAACAATGCTAATGATGGTGTAGAGGTGACACAGATACCTGTTGAACTTGAATGACTTAATTACCGGTATGAACATCGTTAAGATTATTATACCATCAGCATGCAACACTGTGACATCTCTGTTCATGGATGGTTAGGGAAATTTACGAGCAGTGTCATTAATTAATTAGCCAAATACGGTGTGACTAATTAGGTATGACAGCGTATCACCGAAGGTAGTCACATGTCCTGATACCCACCGCAAATTAATTATAGTGATTAAGAAATGATATGATATACTTTGGAAATTTTAAAATGGATGTTGACATGCCTAATTACCGGTCACTGGCCGAATTTTGTGCCGCCGTAAGCCTGTAGATCTATGATTTATTTCATTTTTGAACTTTGTTAATCGGTACAGAATAAGATATATATATAAATGTACTTTATGCCACTTTTTTTCTGATCTACAGTTAAATATTATACAAATTTACATACAGAGAAATAGTTGGGAGAAAATCCTTTTATCAGATTTGTATGGCAGACCCGGACAAAACAGCTTTAGAACCCTGTAACAAAAGCGTGACAATGTTGAAACAGCAGTATGCCTATGGTAGTTACACAAAGGACGTCAGTGAGCCGTATTGGGTTTCCGAGACGGACTGTACCTGGTACGGAGTCGTGGCCCCTTGCCTGTAAATACACCTGGTGCTATGTGGCAGTGTTCGGAGGGAGGATCGAAATCCTGTCCCTACTCTATCACGATTCTTACAACCATATTCAATTTGTCTCATAAATCTACCCGGAGAAAATAAGGCCCCAGGTCTACCCGACGCAAGGTCTTCCTTTTCTCTGCTGTGAATCAGGACCAGCCATTATACACTCATTATAGCTCTCTTTCACAAGGTTTTTCTAAATTAATACTTGTAAGGAGGTTTGCTAATTTACGAGATATCTTTTCATACTATGAAACTCATATTGTCCTTTCTGTCAAGGATGAGTCATTTAGATAAATTGTACTGTATATGCACCATATATGATGGACTGTACGGAGTCACACTGTCTTGTGTCCATATGATGGACTATACTCACACTGTCTAGTGTCCATATGATGGGCTGTACTCACACTATGTGGTGTCCATACGATGGACTTTACTTACACTGTCTAGTGTCCATATGATGGACTGTACTCACACTGTCTAGTGTCCATATGATGGGCTGTACTCACACTGTGTGGTGTCCATGCATACGATGGACTTTACTTACACTGTCTAGTGTCCATATGATGGACTGTACTCACACTGTCTTGTGTCCATATGATGGACGGTACTCAAACTGTCTAGTGTCCATACGATGGACGGTACTCACACTGTCTAGTGTCCAGATGATGGACTGTAACCACACTGTCTAGTGTCCATATGATGGACTATACTCAAACTGTCTAGTGTCCACATGATGGACTGTACTCACACTGTGTGGTGTCCATACCATGGACTATACTCAAACTGTCTAGTGTTCACATGACAGACTGTACTCAAACTGTCTAGTGTCCATATGATGGACTGTACTCACACTGTCTAGTGTCCAGATGATGGACTGTAACCACACTGTCTAGTGTCCATATGATGGACTGTACCCACACTGTCTAGTGTCCATATGATGGACTTTACTCACACTGTGTGGTGTCCATACGATGGACTATACTCAAACTGTCTAGTGTCCATATGATGGACTGTACTCAAACTGTCTAGTGTCCTTATGATGGACTGTAACCACACTGTCTAGTGTCCATATGATGGACGGTACTCACACTGTCTATAAGTGTCCATATGATGGACTGTACTCAAACTGTCTATAAGTGTCCTTATGATGGACTGTAACCACACAGTCTAGTGTCCATATGATGGACGGTACTCACACTGTCTTGTGTCCGTATGATGGACTGTACTCAAACTGTCTAGTGTCCATATGATGGACTGTACTCACACTGTCTAGTGTCCATATGATGGGCTGTAACCACACTGTCTAGTGTCCATATGATGGACTGTAACCACACTGTCTGGTGTCCAGATGTTGGACTGTACTCAAACTGTCTAGTGTCCATATGATGGACTGTACTCACACTGTCTAGTGTCCATATGATGGACTGTACTCACACTGTCTAGTGTCCAGATGATGGACTGTAACCACACTGTCTAGTGTCCATATGATGGACTGTAACCACACTGTCTAGTGTCCAGATGTTGGACTGTAACCACACTGTTTAGTGTCCATATAAGGGAATGTTCTCAAACAGTATAATGTCATGATTATCTGTATTGGAGGCTATAAAACAATACATTTTATGTATTGTATACAGGTACCAAGGGTTTTCTTAGTATGACTACCTGAACAGACACTTTTTAGCCCACCATCATCAGATGGTGGGCTGTTCAAATCGCCCTGCGTCCGTGGTCCGTCGTCCGTCCGTCCGTCCGTCCCTCCGTCCCTCCGTCCGTAAACAATTCTTGTTATCGCTATTTCTGAGAAAGTACTGAAGGGATCTTTCTCAAATTTCATATGAAGGTTCCCCTTGGTGCCTAGTTATGCATATTGCATTTTGAGACCAATCGGATAACAACATGGCCGACAGGCAGCCATCTTGGATTTTGACAATTGAAGTTTGTTATCGCTATTTCTGAGAAAGTACTGAAGGAATCTTTCTCAAATTTCATATGTAGGTTCCCCTTGGTGACTAGTTATGCATATTGCGTTTTGAGACAAATCGGAAAACAACATGGCCGACAGGCAGCCATCTTGGATTTTGACAATTGAAGTTTGTTATCGCTATTTCTGAGAAAGTACTGAAGGGATCTTTCTCAAATTTCATATGAAGGTTCCTCTTGGTGCCTAGTTATGCATATTGCATTTTGAGACCAATCGGATAACAACATGGCCGACAGGCAGCCATCTTGGATTTTGACAATTGAAGTTTGTTATCGCTATTTCTGAGAAAGTACTGAAGGGATCTTTCTCAAATTTCATATGAAGGTTCCCCTTGGTGCCTAGTTATGCATATTGCATTTTGAGACCAATCGGATAACAACATGGCCGACAGGCAGCCATCTTGTATTTTGACAATTGAAGTTTGTTATCGCTATTTCTGAGAAAGTACTGAAGGGATCTTTCTCAAATTTCATATGAAGGTTCCCCTTGGTGCCTAGTTATGCATATTGCATTTTGAGACAAATCGGATAGCAAAATGGCCGACAGGCAGCCATCTTGGATTTTGACAATTGAAGTTTGTTATCGCTATTTCTCAGAAAGTACTGAAGGGATCTTTCTCAAATTTCATATGAAGGTTCCCCTTGGTGCCTAGTTATGCATATTGCGATTTGAGACCAATCGGATAACAACATGGCCGACAGGCAGCCATCTTGTATTTTGACAATTGAAGTTTGTTATCGCTATTTCTGAGAAAGTACTGAAGGGATCTTTCTCAAATTTCATATGAAGGTTCCCCTTGGTGCCTAGTTATGCATATTGCATTTTGAGACAAATCGGATAGCAAAATGGCCGACAGGCAGCCATCTTGGATTTTGACAATTGAAGTTTGTTATCGCTATTTCTCAGAAAGTACTGAAGGGATCTTTCTCAAATTTCATATGAAGGTTCCCCTTGGTGCCTAGTTATGCATATTGCGATTTGAGACCAATCGGAAAACAACATGGCCGACAGGCAGCCATCTTGGATTTTGACAATTGAAGTTTGTTATCACTATTTCTGAGAAAGTACTGAATGGATCTTTCTGAAATTTCATATGTAGGTTTCCCTTGGTGCCTAGTTATGCATATTGCTTTTTGAGACCAATCCGAAAACAACATGGCCGACAGGCAGCCATCTTGGATTTTGACAATTGAAGTTTGTTATCGCTATTTCTGAGAATGTACTGAATGGATCTTTCTGAAATTTCATATGTAGGTTTCCCTTGGTGCCTAGTTATGCATATTGTGTTTTTAGACCAATTAGAAGTCAACATGGCCGACAGGCAGCCATCTTGGATTTTGACAATTGAAGTTTTTTATCGCTATTTCTGAGAAAGTACTGAATGGATCTTTCTGAAATTTCATATGGAGGTTCCCCTTGGTGCGTCGTTATGCTAATTGCATTTTGAGATCAATTGGAAAACAGTATGGCCGACAGACCGACATCTTGGATTTTGACAATTGAAGTTTGTTATCTCTATTTCTCAAAGTACGGAATGGATCTTTCTCAAATTTCATAAGTAGGTTCCCCTTGGTCCCTTGTATTGCATTTTTGGACCAGTCTGTCCTGAAAACAACCTGGCAAACAAACAGCCATTATCGTTAAATCTCAAATTTCTTATATAGCTAGGATTCCCTTATTTGAAAAGTACTGGAGAGATGTCTCAATTTGCACAGATTAGTAAAATGAAGGGAAAAGTAGAGAAAAGATCAATCTGACATGGAACCTATGAAGATCATTCAATGGTGGGCGCCAAGATCCCTCTGGGATCTCGTTTCTTTTTAAATCTGTTTTTAGCCCACCATCATCAGATGGTGGGCTATTCAAATCGCCCTGCGTCCATGGTCCGTCGTCCGTCCGTCCCTCCGTCCGTCCCTCCGTCCGTAAACAATTCTTGTTATCGCTATTTCTCAGAAAGTACTGAAGGGATCTTTCTCAAATTTCATATGTAGGTTCCCCTTGGTGCCTAGTTATGCATATTGCGTTTTGAGACCAATCGGAAAACAACATGGCCGACAGGCAGCCATCTTGGATTTTGACAATTGAAGTTTGTTATCGCTATTTCTGAGAAAGTACTGAAGGGATCTTTCTCAAATTTTATATGAAGGTTCTCCTTGGTGCCTTGTTATGCATATTGCGTTTTGAGACCAATCGGAAAACAACATGGCCGACAGGCAGCCATCTTGGATTTTGACAATTGAAGTTTGTTATCGCTATTTCTGAGAAAGTACTGAAGGGATCTTTCTCAAATTTTATATGAAGGTTCTCCTTGGTGCCTAGTTATGCATATTGCATTTTGAGACCAATTGGATAACAACATGGCCGACAGGCAGCCATCTTGGATTTTGACAATTGAAGTTTGTTATCGCTATTTCTGAGAAAGTACTGAAGGGATCTTTCTCAAATTTTATATGAAGGTTCCCCTTGGTGCCTAGTTATGCATATTGCGTTTTGAGACCAAACGGATATCAACATGGCCGACAGGCAGCCATCTTGAATTTTGACAATTGAAGTTTGTTATCGCTATTTCTGAGAAAGTACTGAAGGGATCTTTCTCAAATTTTATATGAAGGTTCTCCTTGGTGCCTAGTTATGCATATTGCGTTTTGAGACCAATTGGATAACAACATGGCTGGCAGGCAGCCATCTTGGATTTTGACAATTGAAGTTTGTTATCGCTATTTCTGAGAAAGTACTGAAGGGATCTTTCTCAAATTTTATATGAAGGTTCCCCTTGGTGCCTAGTTATGCATATTGCGTTTTGAGACCAATCGGATATCAACATGGCCGACAGGCAGCCATCTTGGATTTTGACAATTGAAGTTTGTTATCACTATTTCTGAGAAAGTGCTGAATGGATCTTTCTGAAATTTCATTTGTAGGTTTCCCTTGGTACCTAGTTATGCATGTTGCGTTTTGAGACCAATCAGAAAACAACATGGCCGACAGGCAGCCATCTTGAATTTTGACAATTGAAGTTTGTTATCGCTATTTCTGAGAATGTACTGAATGGATCTTTCTGAAATTTCATATGTAGGTTTCCCTTGGTGCCTAGTTATGCATTTTGCGTTTTTAGACCAATCTGATAAACAACATGGCCGACAGGCAGCCATCTTGGTTTATTGGCAATTGAAGTTATCACTATTTCTGAGAAAGTATTTAAGGGATCTTTCTGAAATTTCATATGTAAGTTTCCCTTGGTGCTTAGTTATGCATATTGCGTTTTTAGACCAATCTGAAAACAACATGGCCGACAGGCATCCATCTTGGTTTATTGGCAATTGAAGTTTGTTATCACTATTTCTGAGAAAGTATTTAAGGGATCTTTCTGAAATTTCATATGTAATTTCCCTTGGTGCCTAGTTATGCATATTGCGTTTTTAGACCAATCTGAAAACAACATGGCCGACAGGCAGCCATCTTGGATTTTGACAATTGAAGTTTGTTATCACTATTTCTGAGAAAGTATTTAAGGGATCTTTCTGAAATTTCATATTTAAGTTTCCCTTGGTGCCTAGTTATGCATATTGCGTTTTTAGACCAATCTGAAAACAACCTGGCCGACAGGCAGCCATCTTGGATTTTGACAATTGAAGTTTGTTATCACTATTTCTGAGAAAGTGTTTAAGGGATCTTTCTCAAATTTCATATGTAAGTTTCCCTTGGTGCCTAGTTATGCATATTGCATTTTGAGACCGATCTGAAAATAACATGGCCGACAGGCAACCATCTTTGATTTTGACTATTGACGTTTGTTATCGCTATTTCCGAGAAAGTACTGAATGGATTTTTTTGAAATTTCATATGGAGGTCTTTCTCAAATTTCATATGGAGGTTCCCCTTGGTGCCTCGTTATGCTAATTGCATTTTGAGATCAATTGGAAAACAATATGGCTGACAGAGTTATCTCTATTTCTCAAAGTACCGAATGAATCTTTCTCAAATTTCAAATTTCATAAGTAGGTTCCCCTTGGTCCCTTGTATTGCATTTTTGGACCAGTCTGTCCTGAAAACAACCTGGCAAACAAACAGCCATTATCGTTAAATCTCAAATTTCCTATATAGCTAGGATTCCCTTGTTTGAAAAGTACTGGAGGGATGTCTCAATTTGCGCAGATTAGTAAAATGAAGGTAAAAGTAGAGAAAAGATCAATCTGACATGGAACCTATGAAGATCATTCAATGGTGGGCGCCAAGATCCCTCTGGGATCTCTTGTGACAATTGAAGTTTGTTATGGCTATTTCTCAGAAAGTACTGAAGAAATCTTTCTCAAATTCCATATATAGGTTCCCCTTGGTGCCTTAATCTTAAATTTTATATATAGGTTTACCGTGTTTGAAAAGTACTAGAGGTTTCTTCTGAATTTACACAGAATAGTAAGACTTAGAAGAAGAGAAAAGTAGAGAAAAGATCAATCTGACATGGAACCTATGAAGAACATTCAATGGTGGGCGCCAAGATCCCTCTGGGATCTCTTGTTATCTTTACCAACCATAAATGCATTTATAGTGAATCTGCCTCATAACCTGTACAAAGAAATGATGAAAATGAAAATTAATGAAAAATCAAATTCACAAATAATTTCAACCAATTAGTTGATAATATGGTTTCATAATCATTTAATAATCTTTTAAATAGGTTGTATACCTGATCAATTTCATCTATAATCAATTATTCAAACAATACTGATTGATCTAGATAGTACTTATTTATGAACCGATAGTCTAAATGATTATTTTAGCTTACTTAAAATCCTGTGTATTTCCGATATGTCTTTGGCCATAAACAATAAGAATCTTCTATATCATCTAATCAAATTTCGAAATAAAGAATTTCTTTAAAAAAAATTCACATAGCCTGTTTTGCAAAATAAAGTCAATAAATTTCTGCAAGACACCTCTTGATATGTATACATTGTATTTACCTGCTTATTAAAGCCCTTTTAAAAATTAGTAACTATTTATACGAAAGCCTGTTTTTTTACTCCTACCTTCTAATTTAACAAAGTCATCAACAAAAAGTCACATTTTAAGGCTGAAGTTTGTATGTTTATTATTCCTGAAGTACCTGTATTTAAATTTCATTTTACATTCTGTGTGTTGCGACTAACACTTGTGTCGCCAACTGTTTACATAACCTTGTTTTACAAATAACAGTTTCAAATTCCATCGTCACACCATACTCAATTTATAAATTCTCGGTTTGAGCAGTAACATATTCATTGTTGTCACAATAAAAATGCTGTTTTTGAAGTTCAGAAAACAGGACAGCAACATGATGGACGTTTTGTATACATTTAATAGCAGGGAAAAGATCGGAAGAATATCTCTGAACAGATATTCCATAAATATTAGATGGACATTTTGTATACATTTAGTAGCAGGGAAAAGATCGGAAGAATTTCTCTGAAATGTTAAATGTTTCATTTTTAATCAAGTTAAATAATAAAAAATAGATATATAAATTTTTTCTGATCCTGAAATAAATATTGAAAATTTGAACCCTACACAGGTAAAAACGATATTGATTACAAGCGAAATTTGACAGTGGGGACGGTCCATTATGACAACTGAAAAAGAGGTCATTGATTTTTGTACTTGTTTGAATGTTATAAATACATGATGCCATTGAACTCTCAATCAGAAAGATTTGTCAATAATGGAAAACTTCTTTCACCTTACAACTGTCACGTCCTGATAATCAAGATGGTAGGTATAGCTGTGATCTCTCTTCAGGTATGAAGTGGAACCATTGTAGTTAAGCAAAATTCTCTCTATTGGAATGCTATAATCTGGGGAACTATGATGTTTTGTTCTTAAGGTTACTTTTGGAGATTTTATTTGAATAATCCTGAAAATTGATGAAATAGTTTCATTTAAAAAATTCAACAAAAAGTTGTCTGTTTCTATAGGTGTCCAGAATACACAGGTTTTAATTTCAGACAGGTGAATTTGATGATCTGTACATATATTCTTAATAGAAAATGAATTCCGTCATACCTCTGTATAATTTTCACAATTTTGGAACAACTCTTTGATTTATACAAATACTGCTTCATCAAGTGTGTAAAGATTTTTTTTTTTCAAGTTTAAACATAATTTAAAAATTTTTAAACTACAATATGTTTTTTTCCCTCAAATATAACACATTAAAAAGTCATGACTATTAAGTGAAACCGATGCGTCCCCTTCATAAAAGCAATTGATAAAAAAAACCTAAAATTGAAAGAGTTTTTTTTTGTCATAGAAAACCGCATTATTTGGTTGTGCTTAGAGTGGTTGGCGTGTGTAGTCATTTAATATCAAATTAAAATTGTAAAAATAGCATTGGGTTTTTGTTTGAGCTGCACTGTGAAGTGGTCCGGCCGGCGATGTCACCGCGGTTCAATGCTTATTATTAGTCCATTGTTGTAGCCTCTTGTGTGAGAACAGAATTAAGATATATGAAGTTTACTTAGATTTAAGTAAATTGGATTTTAATTTGTGAAAAACATGTTGACACAATACCCGAGGTGTGAACTGGACAATGGTGGCCACACAAAATGCCTGCTTTTGAAGGTGTCAAACATTTGCCTCATTTTCTTTTTTAGCCCGAACGGATCCACAAATCCGAGTCTTAGATTTCTGTATTGAGGATGTTGCATTCAGGAGGTTTTTTTCCGATTCAAACTGATATTTGACAAAATGTGACTCACAGCGTTTGGGTATATGAATTGGCTGAGAGACAGATCATATTTCAATACATCGTAGAGTTCCTATTTCCTGCCACATATATTGAACTTATATGACTGAGAAAACTATGGGGGAAGAATGTAACTTAATTATGTGTTGGAGTTTGACCAGAGTCATATGATGTTATTCATTAATTACGCAGAGGAATTATTAAAACCTTTCTTTGGATATATCGGAGAAGTGAACCTTGGAAAATCCAATGTATTATAATGCCTCTTCTCCAAACCACCTGGATTTTCTTCCATTACGGGAATACATAGGTAGGCTGTGGTTATCTAATCAAAACTGACCACGACAACCCTGGGTGAATGTTTTAAATATAATTGTTGAAATCAATGGAAACCACGTTGACAGTATATTTATTGGTTTGTGAAACAGGTTTGTAGTTTCTCTGTATTAATAAATAGGATTGATAAGATTAAAGAAAATTTCATTGATGTCTATAACAATGTCCAAATTTGATGGGGAAAATAATTTAACTTTTCAGAAGAAATTTAAATTGACTGAAATTGTACAACTTTCACATCTTGCTAGGGACATAGTAATGTATTTTGTACCAGATTGAGTTTGTCAAGTAAGAAATAAATTATCATCTTTGTAAAGTTAACTGATAAAAAGTATTTTATTTTCTCTCCTTGCCTATTCTAATAAGAAATACATGTAAAGTTTTAAGTCTTGCATGATAAATAATTAATTATATATTTTAGAATTGAAATTCTAATAGTATTTCAGTTTTCATCGTTAAGGTGTCAAAAAAGCATTTGTTGAATTTTCAAAAATAATTCTTAAAAAACCACCAAGAAATATATACTTATATTTAAAACTTGAAATATAACACAGATTAATTTTTGTTCTAGATAGAAATGAAATTAGTGATAGGTTCAAAAGTTCAGTTATCGAACCTGAATAGTACCCGCTAAATTATTTTCAAATTTAAAATAAATCTTTTAAAACTCGCTGATCTTAATGTCAATTTTCAGGACAGGAAGTCCAATCACTTTTCTACCATATACAGGCCTTGAAAATTTATTTTCCTGTAAAGTTCATTGAATTTCCTCTCTGCTCAGGATCGTACAAAGGAACCCATAGATATAAGGCTAATTTACAGAGTTTTGATATTATTAAACAATATTCATAGAAATGTTTCATAAAAGAGCACATATACTTACATAACAAATACCATGAATATTCAAATAGTACATAAAATATGGAGGTCTGAATTTTGGCTGTGATGATCTGTTTTTGTGAAAAGAGCAGTTGTAATTTCAAAATGTTATATCTTTACTTTGATTAATGTGAAAATAAATCCAAGTAAGAAAAATTCTGAATAAATTGGAGCTCTCCTTTTGATAAAATTTCTATGTGAAAAAAATATTTAAGAAATACTTTATTTCGAAATTTGATTAGATTATATAAAAGATTCTTATTGTTTTTGGCAATGTTTTATAATATTTTAATAAAAGATCAAAAGTTTTTTTTCTCTGATTATGGCTTAGTATTCTTATGGAATATAGTTATTGTTAGGAATTTTAGAACTTTCTGATTTTTTTTAGTTTTTTGCTAAGTTGATCTCATTTCAAACATTTTTGGTTTTTTTTTGCTTTTTTTATATTTAAAAGAAGAAACAATTAAACAATTGATGTCTAAGAATGTTTTCCACAAAAAATCTTTTGAATCAGAATTTTAAAAATACCTCCTTATTCTAATGTCAGACAAAGAAACAAAGGCATACTGTTAAACTTGTTTATGATATCTGTGGATTGTAAAAGTAGTTCTAACATTCATTTTTAAATGCATGAATGTATCAGGTTTACATTTTACCGACATAGTAATTTTAGCTTTCCAAGACTTATTGCTAAGAAAATTTCACAATGAACTAAAAATTGAGTTTACTGAATTCATAAGAGCTAAGCTGGGGACCATTTTTTTCTCAGAGTAAATTAATAAGGATATTATATATTTTCAATGAGAATTTGTTAATTTGGTGCTTAAGTTCAAATTGTTGTGGAGATAATAAGGAAGATCTACCATACACAGTTTTTGTCATGATTATGTGCAAGCTGATGAATGAGGAATTTTATGGACAGAACTTCCTCAAAATGTGAACTGGAACAAATTAAGAATATGATTGCTTGCAAATTTGTTCAAGTGTACCAGTAGTAATTATTAGAATTAAATCAATTAAAATTTTGTCATTACAGAAAGCAAGTTTGGCATTGTAAACTCAGTCAACACGATGAACCAGCATATGTATGGCCCGCCACATCACCGGCCGCCAGGGATGCCAACAGTTATGCAGCCGAAGATGTCGTCCTCGGGGTATAACGAACCACCATCCCTAAACCACCTTCTCCCAGTATCACACGTACCACCCCCCATCCCTCCGTCCACTGTTTCCTGTGCCACGCCTGTGCCCTTGCCTACCTCATCACAGATGAACAACCCGCAGGTCCTCTCCCCACCCAACATGAGGTTAGTATGCTTCACGCTTCACTGGAATGAAATGTTTAATCTGCATTCAGATCTACCGGGTAGGTGCTTATTACAAGGCAATGCAATAGACATGGATGGGCTTATTACCAGGCATGGGCTTATTACCTTACAATGACTTATTACCAGACATGGACTTATTACCAGATATTTGCTTATTACCAGACATAGGCTTATTACCAGACATGGACTTATTACCAGATGATGGCTTATTACCAAATATATGATTTTTACCCAACGTAGGCTTATTACCTGAAGTAGGCTTATTACCAGACATGGACTTATTACCAGACATAGGCTTATTACCAGACATGGACTTATTACCATACATATGCTTATTAACAGACATGGGCTTATTACCAGACATGGGCTTGCTACCAAGCACAGGCTTATTACCAGTTGTAGACTTATTACCATACATATGCTTATTACCAGACATGGGTTTATTTATATAGTGTAGAAAGTCCTTTCTCTTTAAAATCACCAAAATGTGGTGAAACCCTACGTTTCTCCCCCACTTGTAAACATACGGTTAATAGATACACCTAGTAATCCATTCTATCATATCATAATTTAATGCTGAAAAGAAAAAAACATTTAAAAGCCTTGAAGTGTTAATCAATATCTTCACTCAATGTTACTATAGCCTTTGCCTGCTTATTTCAAAACTGACAACTTGTTATAGAGTGTATTGGCTGTCAAAAACATTCATCCAATGGATAACTTGTAAATTCACATGTCCAAGACATTAAACAACATCAGATACATTTATTCAGATGATTTTAAATGAGAATCTTAAAAAGAAAAAATAATGAAAGTTTGCATTTATGCACAGCTGGCAGTTATTTATTTTTGGGTGTCAGAAAATTGAAATATGCACGTGTAAATAATGAATTATTTGGAAAAATTCCCTGATGTTCTACCATAGCTTGAGGTGCAATTTTATCGACAAATTTCCTTCAAACTCATAAAAGATCAATTCTTTTTGTTTGTAATGGAAATTAATGTATCCAGGATGTCAGAATTTAGATACATTTCAAAATAGACCATTAAGATTTGAATCTGTATGAAAGCATATTCTACAAAGTACGCCCTGTTCTGAGTTGTAGCTGCAGGGTTTTCACCTGTATGGTTGATTTGTGTACATAAGACTGGCATCTCCTTTTATCAGCTTGTTGTATAATGGACTCCATCCAACTTTGTTTTTAAGAAAAAGAAATGTTTAAAAAAAAGTCATAAAATGTTGTTATCCCTGTTCATGTAGATACTTGTAAATCACATTTTCATAGCCAAAGTTCTTGTAGCAAATCAGTTTAAAGATTTACCCAGAAGATATAACTAATGCTGTGTAAAACTTATGTTGTTTCAAAATTATTTCAAACATTATCAATTAAGTGAAAGAGTGCCTAAAACACACTCGCTGCATAAACATGTCCATGCATATAAACTTATATGTTTTAAAAAAAATGTTTAACTAAATTTAAAAACGATGTCGAGTGATTGGATCCCTTTGTAATCAGAATCTTCCCTAAGCAATACTTGACAATCTTAATTGAAAGCTATAGTACATTAGACTATTATCAGAGAATATGTGAAGATTAATTAACATATTTTCTTTTTGATTTCTTTGTTTCTTGCCTGGAGATTGTGTTTTGATCTTTGAAAATGTACAATTAGGTAACATTAAAGTTGTGCATGATTGGAAGATCAACAAAGGGAGGTAATCCATTGTGTATTTTACAGTTTCAGTAGTCCTTGCTTTTTGGGAGTAATCAATTATGACCAAAAAGTACTGAAAAAAAGGAAAAAATGATATAACAAATTAACGTGAATGCATCACAAAGAAACAAGTATTTCTATTTTTACATTGGAAAGAAATAATTAAATTCTTGAAAAATATTGCAAACTTTCCCCAAATGGACTGATACAATGGAGTATCTTTGAATGTAAAAAGGAAATAATCACAAAAGGAATTTGTATTGTTTTTCTTTAAATAGCATTTATACATGTATACCTTCTCCCTGTAATGGCCTAAGTCGAGTTATAGAGGTTTGACAATATCCTGTGAATGTTTCAGCCCAAATATGCATGGCAGCGCATCGGCTAAGAAGAGGAAGTACCCAGAAAATACTGGGGCAAGTTTAACCAGTGCACTGTTCAACACAAACAGAAACAATGGTTCCATGAACATCAAACAGGAACCTAATGGTGGGTAATACATTAAAACTACAGAAATACAAACAGACATGTGCTTCTGTTAAGATGTTAATGATATGTTCTGTACTGAAGATTTTCTCCCTAAAAAATTACCTTAATGGACAGAATTTTTTAATTGGATAATGAATGAAAGAAAAAGAAAAAAGCAACTTTTGAAACCAGGTTCCCTGTTAGTATATTCTTTCATATTTAAAGCTAGTGTTCGACATGTTTCATTTATTAGGTCCCTACCGGTGAGTCCATGGGGGGACTGTAGGTTTCCTCTCTGTCTTCTACGTATGTGCGTAACGCCAAAATTTCACACAGTGATAAAGGACCATAGTATATCTGGGACTGGGTTTGAATTTCAGGGTTTTGGGGTCGAGGTTTGGGGTCAGGGTCAAAGTCACTGTTACTATTTTTAGTGATGGTCCGGTAGGGGACACCATGTATTTCTTTAGCTATGCCCAATATGCTTGTTGATTTTAAGAGGGTCCTGCATCCTAAAAGAGATCATCTTGAAACCCTGGAGAAGAAATATTACATGCTTATATGTGTACTGGATGTTGAATCTTGGAGTCTCCTCTGGGGATTAATATCTTTTGTTTTTTTGGATGATGAATTGCAATGAATTAGTCAAATTGTCTAAGGGAGATAACTCAGACAAATTACAGATCTTCAAAGTAGCATTTGTCTGTGCATGTTAGACCATATAAATCCACATAGGAGTGAAAAAAAAACCAACAGATCAATTATAATGGTTTGTAATAAATTTCTTGCTTAAAAAAAAAAAAAAAAAAACAGAAAAAAACAAAACAAACGATAACAAAATAAAAAGAGATAGAGTGAGAGTAAAATGTTCTTACTCACTTGCTGTTTATCAATTTGTTGACTTGTTTGGCTGTTCCAGCTTCAGCATTTCCTCCCTACATGGTGGACTTTGAGGAAGACCAGTACAGTAATTGTTATGATCAAGAATCCAGTAACGGTTACCTTGACAGCCAGTATCAGGTGATCAAGTGGCAGCAGCACCAGGTACAGAAGTGGAACGTCCTCACTGACGCCAACCTCAAAGACCTGTAAGTATCCATGGTAACCAGTTTAACTGGACTTTTTTATGCCTCCGCCATGAATGGGGGGGGGGGGGGGGGGGCATATAGTGTTATACATGTCCGTCCCGTCCCGTCCCGTCCCATCACGATGCAATGTAACTAGCTAATCCCAGGGACTGTTGTTGGCATTTATGTCTTACAGACATTTTCTAGTTTTTACTAAGATCAATAAAAGTTTTGCTAAGAAATATATCCGTAAACTTTTCTGTTTGTATGAACAAACTTTCAATTTAAAAATTACTGTAGAAAGGTTTCCACACAATGTGATAAAATAATAACTCAATCGAAATCAATTATGGCACATTAAGATAGCAGGTTAAGTAGGGATTAAACCATTCTGTTTTGTATCTCCAAAAAAGAAGAGTTCTGATTTGATATGGAAATTTTGTAAGAACTGCAAACAAAAGACTTCTTATTAATATAATCAATGTTACCTTCAAAATAAAAAGATATTCAATTCATTGAAAATATAGAAAAAGAAAAAAATCATTACTATGATCAAATTTGTTTAATGTAGAGAAAATGAGCATTTAAAAGGAAATATTATTTATATAACTGTTTACTGAAGAAAAATCATATTCATGTTTGATGTTTGTGATTGATTAATAATATGAATACTTTCATTGAAAATTTTGTTCTAATTAGGTGGAATCTATCTATTAATTTATTGGAATTTATTTTTTATCAATTTATTTGAATTTATCTGTCTTCCACAGGCCAACCCCCCATTACAGAGTCGACTCAGACAAAGGGTTTAATTTCTCCGTATCAGACGACGCCTTTGTTTGTCAGAAAAAGAATCACTTCCAGGTCACAGTTCACATTGGAATAAGCACAGACCCTAGATATGTGCGGACGTCAGAAGGGGTGAAGAAAATTGATGGATTTTGCCTGCACTTCCATGGATTAAAGGTGAGTTCAGGTGGATGTGATCACCACCTCGGATATGGTCGAAATGTGTTTAAATATCAGTTTTATTTCAACTTATTTGGAGAAAGATGGAAACTGTGGATCCCAAAATGCAATAAAGTCATTCTATGAAAGCCTGTTGACAGGAAAGTCTACAAACTTTTCAGTTATACCTTGCCCCCCTCCACTTAGTAAAACTGAGGGGGTTATATAGTGATAGCTTTGTCTGGGTGTCAGTATAACATGCTTTCATCTGTCATTGGAAGTTTTATGTACAAGATATCTGAAATGTACCCCTGGACAGATTAAGTTAATATTCACACTATGACAACGCACCATTAAGTTCTACTCCTAATTAGATTTTGGTGGTCATTAGTCAAGGATTAAAGGGGACTCTTGACCACTTTAAGAGAGTTTTAATGGGTACAGCGATTGGAGCCCCTGCTCACTTTGTTTTCATTTCCACAACATTTCAAACATACTGTTTATTTCTGTATCATTATGCCCCTGTACAACTTAGTCAAGAGCTTACTGTTTTACCCCAAGTCTTTCCAGCCATCTATTCATTCATCCGTTCTTCCATCCGTCCATCTGCCCATCCTTCTGTCCGTCTGCTGCCGTGATTCAGATAAAAAAAAATTGTGGCTGCGGCCGTTTGTGGGGATCCAAATATAGTAAGGAACAAGGGCATTCATATTGCGCCAATTAACATATTTATAGATTTAATTTAGATTTTGGATTTTAAAAGTACAATAACAAATTTCTTTTTGTTGTTTTTCACAGCTTGAGTCTCCTAACCAGCTAATAAAGATAGAACAGTCACAATCTGATCGCACCAAGAAGATGTTCCACCCGGTCAAGGTGGACCTCCTTCCAGATCAAACCAACAAGGTGACGGTTGGTCGGCTC